>NC_087454.1:17891211-18198711 GCF_036321535.1 Camelus dromedarius | reverse complement strand
ATATATAATTTACAGTCATGATCAAGATTCATCGGCATTTGAATGCAATAAATTTACAGGTTATTTTGCCAAAATATGTCAAGTGACATTTTTATTCAAATGTACAAGAATAAACATCACCTGTGTCATTTTTTCTTTTTAGCGAAATTTGGCAAAATTAAAGGGAGACATAGACAATTCCACAGTCATGGTTGAATATTTTAACATATATATGAGTTGCTTTCTCAGCAATTGATAGAACTATATGCAAGAAATCAGTAAAGACATAGATGTTCTGAACAACACTATCAGCCACTCTGACTTAACTGATACTGACTTCACAGGCCACCTTTGTCAGAAAATTGACGCAAAAAGATAACTATAGTTTGTTTTCGCCACTGCAAGCTACAGCAGGAAGCAGTCTTGGGGACTAAGACGGGCCTCCGTCTTTCAGCACCTTCAAACCTACAAATTAGACACTTTCCTTTCCTACAATATTAGTCAAAAGAAATGGCAGAGCTCAGTGGGCCCATTCTCTGGTGGATGGTGACCATCCAGAACATTCACAGAGATGCCCATGTGAAGTCCCTAAGAAATCACCTGACTAAAAAATTTAAAAAGAGTTCAACATTTTTGTTTTCTTAGGTAAACATGTGTTTGATGTCATAGAATAATTAAATTCCTCATTTTACTCTTCTTTCAAAGAGTACGGTCTTTTACAGGAGCTCTTACATAATATTTTTAAAGAAGGCTGCCATACTTCCCTAATACAAGGCATAGTTTGCATGGCAATGACACTAGTTGATGGCATTACAAATTATGGTAGAAAAAATAGTGGTAGATATAGATTTTTGTGTTTCATTTAGCCAGTCAATTCTGGAATTTTAGAAACTGTTAGTTACACAAAACAAAAAAATTTTTTTGACTTTTCTTCATAATCATAAGGAAGGAAATGTTGGTATTTCAAACAAGAAACCAGAAGAAAGAAGTTACTTTTTATATTTAAGAAGTACATATACTTTTAATTTAAATTTTCTTATCAATTATAATTGTGATATTTAATTTAATTTCACATAGAATGGATGTGAATAGCTATGTCTTTGTGGAGTTTTGTGAGCCCTCCTCAAATTGATAAATATTATTTTTAATAAGCCTCAATGATGACTGGTATTTTCATATTATGGATTCATTCCTTTGAGTGATCATTTAAAAAGTGATCCCCTAATACAACAAAGTACTTCAGAGGAAACAAGTTTGAATTTGTGTATCATTTTTTTTTAGCACGTCTAAAGGTAGTAAAAACTTCTAATGTCCAAGAGAATTTCTTTCTGTCACAGTAGAGACAGGGTAGATAAATTGCTGTGAAAAATCCTGAACATGTCTATAGGGAGTACACCAGGAGTAAAAGGGAGATCATATAAGATCAACAATCCATGTAACTTATTTTACAATAGATGTATGATAGTCATTCTATGTTTAAATTTGTTCTGTTATACCTTTCTAAATTATTTTAACTGGATGTTAGTCCTCTCACACTGAAATAAACATTTTTTTGATTCTGTCATAAGAATACACCCAATAAATTATTTCAAGACAAATATTCTGTAAAATACAGAATATGCAAAATAAATGTGCCTTCCTAAGGTATTAAGTTACTATTGACATTTTCTTAAACAAATACAAAAGAAAAAGAAGCATAGAAGTAAAGGCTATTTTGGAAATCATCAGATCTATATAACACATGATATGGGGGGCTATGTAATCCCAAGAGTAGAATTCTAGGTGTTACCTAACTGAAATCTCAGTGCCTTGAGAAAGTACATGCAACTGTACCAGAGACAACAGTAATGTTCATTTAAAGCATTTTTTCTACTTAAACATCCATATACTCATTAAGAGTAATTTCCATTTTCAGTGTAAAATTCAGTATTACATAATCATTCCCACTGCCTTCCACAAAGGCCATTTTCTAACTTTCCAGCATTTATATGATTTGCAAACATATATTATTCCACTCATATTTATAGAGGCTTTAAAAAATATTTTCAGTTGTTTTAATGATTGATTAACAATGAGAATTGGGTAACAAATAAGGAATAATGAAATGGGGACTCTGAGGGCATTGTATCCAAGAAAATAATTTGAATGAGGAGGGGAGGAATACCTTTCTTATGTCAACAGAAGAGGTTTAAAATTCTGATTTGTTGTCACTGTCAAAACAGCCTCTAGACCATGGCAGAATTCATAGCAATTCTCCTTGAGTTTAAGATTGATATTTAGGAAAAAAAAGTTTGTTCCCCAAAAGTTGGGGCTGATTTTTCATACCCATGGAGATTCCTTAATGACTTTTTTTTCTCTCTCTTTATGGAGTTTATGTTTAATTGATTTAAAAAAAGCATGAAACATCTGATAGCAGTTTAAACTCAAACAGAATATTGTGATAGATTCAATCATAATCTTGAAGAACAAAGATTTAGACAGTGCATCAAATAAAATGAAGGAATAATTTCTGGATATAATTAATCAATTAAAATTAATGATCATCTTGAGTTATTATTGATCACTTACTGTCTATAAGGCATCTTAACAACAACTTAATACCTGAAATGGTGCTAAGAAGGATTAAAAAAAATAGTTCTACCATCAAGAAATTTACAGTCCAATAAGAATATATAAAACATATAATATATTAACTAGAAGAACTGTTATTTCATTGTATAAAAATGTGATAGTTTAAAAGGAGTGACAGAACATTTTAAAATCAGAGTCCCAGATAATTTTACAAATGTATTGTGTTAGAGCTGACCACTGAAGCATGGGAAAGATTCGGACAGGGGATTTTCATGGGACAATGTGGGAAGGGATGATGTGGTATTAACAGTTAAAGAAAAATTAGTGAGCTTCTAAATGGTGAGAGTTTTATAGGATCTATAGCATACTCAGCATGATTAAAGGATTGTACAAGAAAACAAGGTCACCTGACATGCACTACACACTCTGTAACAAAGGTGGCTATCAACAGAGGCTCAGATTTGTACACACCGGTTTTGAATTCCAGTTATCTACTGTGTGACTCAGGTTCATTTACACAGAATCTATAAACCAAAGTTTCGCTATTTAAAAAATCAGGATGAAAATACCTACAAGTGTGTAAGAAACTTGAGACTACTCAGTTTTATAACATGAGTAAGATATATAGTTGAGCTTTAAGGGACAAATTTATACTTCAGTGGAAAATTATACATTGTCTAGAGTCTAGACACCTCTCCAGGTTATCTGATTCTGATTCTGTGGCAGGCATTTTACAACATTGTAAATTATAGATAACTGATAGCCAAGCAAAATAGTTCTTGTGTATGACATGCAAATTGAGTTCTGTCAGGTAGAAACTATTTGACTTACCTTTCCCACAGTGGAAGAAGCAATTTTTGCCTCCACTTGTACATTTACTTCAAACATTCCTTCACTTCTTGTAAATCTCTGCTTTTTGAGTCTTTTTTTTTTTTTTTTTTGAACTGGTTATTACTTTGCCTGGTTCCCTCATTAACTGTGTTGAATAAAATCTTTAACACATATTTGTTTTATATCTATATGAGAGTCATTTCACCTTTCTTCTGGGACTTAATTCTTTTCACTAAGTATTATGTTGCAAAGATACAACAATATGTGTAGGTATAGCTGATTCACTTTGACTCTGGGTACACTTCAGTGTATTTATCCACATCTTAAAAGATCCAAGAGCATCTGATACATTGGCTTAAGTTATTATAAGCACAAAATAAATGGTAGTGTT
Organism: Camelus dromedarius; assembly: GCF_036321535.1. Lineage (NCBI taxonomy): Eukaryota > Metazoa > Chordata > Mammalia > Artiodactyla > Camelidae > Camelus > Camelus dromedarius. The sequence goes on along the minus strand of NC_087454.1, from coordinate 18,194,939 downwards.
TGAAAAAAATATTTTGCCTAGGACTTTACAACTTAGCACACCTCTGCTGCTCATTGTTGCCTCCCCAAAACCTTCTTCAGTGCTCCTTTCACCTCCTTATTCCTTAAGGTATAGATGAGTGGATTCAACATGGGAGTTACCAGGTTGTAGAAGAGGGTGAGAAACTTGCCTTGGTCTTGGGAAGAGCTGTTTCCTGGCTGCATATACATATAGATGATGCTCCCATAGAACAAGGAGACCACAGTAAGGTGGGAGCTACAGGTATTGAAGGCCTTCCGTCTCCCAGCAGCTGACTTGATCCTCAGCACTGCTGCTGCGATGTAGCCATAGGAGACAAGAATAAGAGTGAGGGGCAGTAGGACAATGAGAATGGCAAAGGTAAAGGCCAGCATTTCCACTGCACGAGCATCCACACAAGCCATCTTGATCAGTGCTGGCATTTCACAGAGGAAATGGTTAACTCGTCGCTGGCCACATCTGGAGAGAGTCATTGTTAGTGGGGACATGACAATGGCATTGACTAGTCCACTTCCCCAGGCCACAGCCACCAGTCGTAAACACAGCTGGGGATGCATAATGACCATGTAGTGCAAGGGCTTGCAGACTGCAGCGTAGCGGTCATATGCCATGACAGCCAGAAGGATGCATTCGATTCCTCCAACAGAAAGGAAAGAGAAAAGCTGGACGACACAGCCTGCATAGCTGATAGTCTTATCAGGGCCCCAGAGGTTAACCAGCATCTGTGGGATACAACTAGTACTGAAGCAGAGATCTAGAAAGGAAAGATTTGCCAGAAAGAAGTACATTGGGGTATGAAATTGAGGGTCTAATATACATACAAGGATTATGGTTGAATTTCCCAGCACAGCCACTGAATACAGAGTAAAATTTACTATGAAAAGCACCATCTCCAGTTTGGGACGATCAGAGAATCCCACTAAGATAAAACCATACTCTGAGCTGTCGTTGGATTTTTCCATTGCCTTCCTTTCACATCATCTGAACAGCTGGTAAGAATAAAATAAAGAAAATTTAATCTATGTTTTCTGAAAGCCATTGAATATCAGGATTTTAAAGACACATATAAGACATCAAGTCTAGCAACCCAACCAATATTGGAATAGCGTCTGCCCGGCCATATAAGCTGTACATCATTTGTTCAAACATGTAAGGCAGATTATTTCAGAGTTAGAAGATTCTGACTGATAATCATCATCTTTTTATTAAAGAAGAAGTGTTTCTCCTTATTCACAAGACAAAATATTTTAACTTTATTGAATATACATCATATCTAATCTCTCTTTATATGACAGCCATTAAAGGCAGCTACCACATTTAAAATAAATTTTCTTTAGGACAAGACATTCAATTTTCTTTGATGATTCTTCGTATAACAAGGTAATCAGGCATATTATCACCCTAGTAGATGTCTTCCAAATACCCTCATGTTGACAATGACCTTCTGGAAATCTGACAACCAGGGCCGAGTTCAGTATCCAAGATATGATTTGAAAATCACAAGGTTCAGGGAAACTATTGCCTACCATGACCTGGACTATTATAATCTTATTAATGTGGTATTAAGTATGCATTTACTTCATAATGTCAATGACACTTTTTGAATTAAGTTATAATTGTATCTACTAGATACTCCTAGGTCTTATTCTCATGAAATTCTGTCAACTCAGATCTCTATCATTCATTTCTTTGAAAGAAAAATAATTCTGCAGCCTAGATTGCCAGAGTCAGGGAGGATACTCTGTTCAGTAATAAAATGGCAACTTTGGATATAATTTGTTTTTGGTAGCCTTTTAGAAACATCAAAACAACATGATTAGCTTGCAGAGGAGAGGTGCATGGCAGTATGGATGAATGGAGAGAAAAAGGAGAATGTAGCAAATAAAGATTAACTTTATAAAGCAATTTAAAAAATTGACCCTACTATGGCTAAAAAGAATAAAAAGAGCTGGGTTCATAAAATCAGACTTATATTTGGAATAAGGAATAGTAGGATAATAATGAAATTAAATATAATTATAATTGATAAGAAAATTTAAGTAAAAATTATATTTACTTTTTGAGTATAAAAAGTCACCTTTTTCTTCTGGTTTCTTGTTAAAAATACCAGCATTTCCTTCTTTATTATTATGAAGAAAAATAATTTTATTTTGTGTAATTAATAGTTACTAAAATTCCAGAATTGATTAGCTACCTGAAAAACAAAAACCTATATCTACCATAGTTTTTTCTACCATAATTTATAATAACATCAACTTGGGTCATTGCCATGCAAACTATGCCCTATATTAGGGAAGTATGCCAGCATTCTTTAAAAATACTATCTGAAGAGCTCCTATAAAATCTGTATGCAGAGAAGGGTAAAATGAGGAATTTAATTATTCTGTGACATCAAACACATGCTTACCTAAGAAAACAAAAATTTTGAATTCTTTTAAAATTTTTTAGGCAGTTGATTTCTGAGGGATTTCACATGGGCATCTCTGTGAAAGGGAGACAGACGTGAAAACAGCAGAGTAGCAGGTGCAAAGGAAATGTACCTTAAACCCTTAGTCATGTTGATTCTTTGACAACTTAAGCATAAATAAAAGGACTAAAATTATTAAATGGATCTTATAAAATATGTAGACTGCTGTGTGATTTAGAGAATCAAAGACTGCTTCAATTAATAATATATATTCAATTAGTAAGCTGGGAAAAAATAAAGGCAGAGTAGGACATAAATTGTCACAAATATTTTGATTTTCAAATAAAAAACTTGTTTTTTGGTGAAAGTGTCTCAACTTCTCAGTTCTTATAGTAAATTTATTTTCCAAAGCCAAATACAGTATACCAAAAGAAAAGAAAATATTCTTAATTTTCTCAAATCATTTAGGCTTACCTGGTTTCAACATTCCCAAGTGAAAACATTAATAGGGAGAACCCACACTGATGTTTTTCCCTTTGGTTGGCATTTGTTACTTGGGATTTTACAGAAGATTGTGCAGTTACTATAGGTAAAGTAACAATAGAATGATATGAGTCTAATGCACCAGGTACTATATAAAAGTGATTACAGAGATCTTAAGTTAAGAAGGGAGATGACAATCAAGCCCCAAACCGTCTTTCTTGTGTTAGAGTCTTGTTTGTTCCTGAAGATAAAAGAGTTGTAAATGCCATGTGAATCCCTTTTTCTTATAATTTGACTAGAGTGATGGAATAATGGTGTATCACTACCTCAGAGAAAACACAAAATGGAATAATTGCCATAGGTTAGTTAAATTATGGAAAAAAGAGGCAATTGAAATAGAAAATAGCATTAGCATTCCTCCCCTGTCTACCTGCCATTTTGGCCGAATACCCAGCCTTCAGGAGGCTTCAGGAGCTCTCAGCTAAAGCCCTCAGAAGATAACCAGTGCAGATTAGGAAGCTCTTATAGACCCAGATGGACTGAAAAACGAAGGACTAACTTCTTAGCATCAAAAATGGTGCCTCCAAGTTGACATAACATGTTTTCTTGTTGCGATCATAGGAACTGCATACTCCTTTGGGTAATTGGCTGGGCTGCAGAAGGGAATAGAGGAGTATACTCTTAGGGGAAATCTTGGAATAACATCAGATGATTGGGAATCAAATCTCTTTTCTTGGTTTCTGTCTGGGGCCACAGTTATCCATATCCTAAAACTCTGAACTTTTATTTCTATGAGAAAATATTCCTGGTGTTTGGTGGGGCAACACCAAAGTTTGGCAGCATAGTGCAAATATGAACAGCTTTTGAACACCTTTTATCCTTGAATTGAAATGAGATTTAGTCTGTCTTCTGAGGGAAGAATCTTAAAGTCTAATTTCCTTCTATTTTAATATAATTTTTCAAAATGATAATGCAAAAGTATATTATGTTTCTCTTTGTCACCTGATTTGTAACTTTTATTTTCACTTATATTGGTAAGGTTACTGGAATATAGTAAATATAAAATAAATAGACTGCATTTGATTCATTCATGGTCTTTAAATTATATTCAAACAAAAAGTGGAAACCACACTGATTACCTTTTGGAGAAGGTAAATTTGCCCCCCAAAAACCTCCAAAATGATAACATGATCTCTGCAACCAGTGAATTAAGGTCTAGAGAGATTCCTCTAAGACGGGCACAAGAATAAACATTAATCGTACTCACTGATGTGACACATTAAAGCTTACATTTTTCCCCAAACTAATGTTATTTGAAACTAATGACTGACCCTTAAAAAACTCATCTCAGAAGCAAAACTTGTATGTTATCTGGGTTTAAAATTGTATCATTTTATAGGTATAGAAATAAGACTAAAGTAAAAAGCAATATAGGAGTCAAGTTTTATGGCCAATGAACAAATTGCACTGGTTCAATAAGTTCTTAGAAAAAGCCTACTAATAGTTTGTAAAACAGAGAAAAATATTTACAACACATACATGGAACAAAGAGCAAATATTTTTAGTAATCAAAGGGCCTTTTCCAACAAATAAATTTTTAAAAATAAGTAAGGATTACACTTGTCTGGGTAATACAAATGGGCAAAGAACAATGAGATAAAATTTAATAAAATAGCAACACAGATGGTCCCCAAACTTATAAAAATTTTTAGTCTCACTTGTAATTAAATAAATACAAATCAAAACAATGAGATATTTTTCTCCTACTGTATTGCAAATAATTTTCAGTTTCATAATATTTGAAATCTGAGGGTATAAGAAAATAGTTTTTTTTTTTTAACTAAATAGCTTGATTTTCTTCTTGCCATTTTCAAAGTAACGGTGTGAGTAAGCTTGGAAGAAGACTGTATGTAATAGTACATTGTTTCCACCTTTAAATATTTTGCAATTGTTTCGTGTTTATATGAACATAATGAGGTCATCAGTAACATTTAAAACTAGAGCAAGAGAAAGAGTGATTTTTCAACTTCTGCTGCTCTTTAATACAAGTTGGAAGGAAAAACAAGACCCTAGAGATCTCATTATAATGGCTATTAGAGTTGAACTATTGATAACCACGATCTTGTTTTCTCCGTGTCCACAGAGATCCAGCTCTTGGAAGAGCAGAACTGATTAACATGTTCTCCCCATGCTGCATGCAGCCATTAAAAAGTTTCAAGCCAGTTTCATTATAACTCACAAAATGGAGCAATCTCTAGGGTTATCTGTCTTAGAGGAGAAACAGTCAATAAAGGACTGATTGCAGTGGAGAGCTAGCGTGACTCAGCTCCTGTCATTATGTTCTCTTTGCTTTACAGTTGCCTCTGAGAGCTACTCAGCAGCCCTGAGGCTTTACGCGTTAATGGCATGCGCACCATCAAATCTCAACTTTCCTGACATAACTAGAATAATCATTCCCTCGCTTATGGACGGCATTTTGTTGAGCAGGGATTCAGTGGGAGTATCTAGGAGAGCTATTCTCTATCAGTGACTTTTTTGTTGTTCTCTACTCAATCTTCAGCAGCAATTTCCAAAAAACTCCTAATGCCAATTACTCTGGGAATTCAATAAACTTTATTCATCAAACATATTTGCAGGCATTGTGAAAGACAATTGGTACATCAATAAGTGTTATGTATCTGTCCTTAGCATTTCATAAGAAAAGTAAGGAAGATTAGAAAGAGGAACTTACAAGATTGTGTCAAAAATTACCACCTTATTCAAGACAGAGAAAGAGATAAACATTGAGTTCTTGATTCTATTGTATTTGTTAATTGCTCATTAGTTTTCCACTCTACTATATATTCACTTCCCATTAAGCATTGCATTCACTGCTGTATCCCCAGTGCCTAGCAAAGTGTTAACATATAGTTCTTTCTCAATTAATAATTGTCAGTTTTATCAGTTCATCTATAAGGAGATAGTAAATGTATCATGTTGAAGACTTGCTGTCTTTTACAATGAACATTTTGAATAAAAGGCATAGGAAATTTTTGATGGAGTACTCTAAGGGCAAATGATTTGCAGTATTGACTTTTCTATAGGATATAAAATGGTAACTATAACTTATTTCTTCTTCATGCATCTCCATTTACCATAAATAAATATTTTAGTTTATTGACAATTATGTGATGTAGTTCCATAATAAATAAAAATAATACAAATAAATGGAAACAGGCACTATATAGTAAATTTGAAGATTTACATATAACTATGCCCCAGAAATTCCACACCTATAGAAAAATTCTAGCTCATATACCCAAGAGGTAGGTATAGCAATGTTGATAACAGCTTTATTTGTGGTAGCAGAAAATTGGAAATCACCTAGATGAGTATCATTTGGAGACCTGCTTAATACACTGTGGTCCATTCATACTAAGGAGTATACCACAGGATAAAAAATGAATCAAAATGGATGAATCTCACATGGCATCAAATGAAAGTGAAGAAAGTTTTGCATTGGTTGGAGTGATCATGTAAGGAGTTATAAGCCATATTAACAGATTAAACTTTACAATAATTGCAGTGGAGGGTTTGGGGCAGGACTAAGTCACTGCTATGTTCTCTTAAGGAGATTAAAATGTAATGAAACTATTGTTGTGCAAGAAACGTGTATGAAACAGGAAATCATTGGAACTCACTATATGATGTGCTATTTTAAAATCTAGGCTGTAAGTGTTTTAGGGGTTAAGAAAATAGGGAAAATATTGATAATTGGGAGAATTATGAAAAAAATTTCAAGGAAGTGAAAATTAGTGAGGCCTAATAAATGCCTAGGATTTGATCTATAAAGGAAGTAAAAAGGGATGTTTCCAATGAAGAGGAAAACCTGAGTATAGAGAATGGAAAATCCAAGCACAATCTAGAAGAAAAATCACTGGTTTTTATTATTATGCTGACATGGAAGTGATATTGAAAATTTTAAACATGAGTTGATAACCTCATTTAAAGTTGTTATTTTTTTAGGGTTTTGGTAAACCTCCTCTAATTGTGTGAAAAAATGTGTGTTTCTGAGTGCGTGTGTACGTATGATATTACCAGAGAAATGATTTCTGGCCTTTACCATATTCTTAGAAGGGTCTAAGCTACACCAAATTATACAAACATTGATGTAAAGTTTGAAGAGGTTCAGATTACACAGTTTCTGGTGAACTGGAAGGCTAGTTGTGGATATCTGTTCAATAAATATGTTCAGGCAAAAGAAGACTAATGTAGCTTTCTGTCAATGAAATTTTATTTGAGGGAGATAAACACAAAAGTTCTCTGTAGGAATGATGAAAATAGGGCAACTTGAAGTTAGTAAGCAACATAAACATTAATCGTTTACAGAGCTTATCACTTGCATATTCATTGTGTTAAATAACAGAGATTCAACTGAGTACATTTTAAACATCTAATTAGCTTTATTGAACAATTCATGAATTAAGCAACATCCCATCTAGCAAACAAAAAAGAGCTCTGCATAGCTGTAGAAAGGAAAGGTTTTTAAAGGCAGAAAGGTGGGGCAAAAAGGGAAATTATTAGGAAAAAATGCATTGTTTCAGGCAAGATTGCCCTCCCAAGGGGAAGGGAAGGACCTATTAGGCAGATTACCTCACTTACTGCTGACCAGGAAATTCCAGGTTGTCTAAGCAAACATTCCTGGAGGGTTAAGACTGCAATTGCATTAGGTATCAAGTCCTGGTTTGGTTTCATGGGCTTAGTACAAGTGACTCCGTTTGGGGCCTGTTTTTCTTCTTTGTAACACTTATTTCTTGATTGAGAAAACTCTTGCAACTAACCTTTTAAATGCCTCCTTTACCTCTTTGTTTCTAAGTGTATATATCAGGGGGTTCAGCATGGGTGCGATGATTCCATAGAAGAGGGAAACCAACTTTCCCCGGTCCTTGGAGTTGGTTGAAGGTGGTTGCAGGTACATGGAGACAGCTGTACCATAAAAAAGGGACACCACAATCAGATGGGAGCCACATGTTCCAAATGCTTTTTGTCTACCTTCAGCAGATTGGATTCTCAACACTGCTTGAGCAATAAAAGCATACGATATAAGAATAAGTGTCAAGGGTACCAGATGGAATAACACACTTACAAGGAATAGTTCAGCCTCATTTGCTGTTGTGTCAACACAGGACAACTTGAGCAGAGCAGGGACTTCACAGAGAAAGTGATCTAGTACATAAGGGCCACAGAGTGGCAGTTGGAGAGTCAGGGCAGATAACCACACTGAGTTGCTGAAACCAGTAACCCAGGACGCAGCCGCCAACTGGAGGCAGAGCCTCTGGTGCATGATGACTGAGTAATGGAGAGGCCAGCAAATAGCTACAAACCTATCAAAGGACATGACAGCCAGCAGAACACATTCAGTGGCCCCCAAGGCCAGAAACACGAAAAGCTGGGCTACACAGCCAGCATAACTAATTACCTTCCTGGTGCTGTATAAATTCACCAGCAGTTGTGGAACTGTGCTTGTGGTGTAGCAAACATCTAGGAGTGACAGATTGGTAAGAAAGAAATACATGGGTGTATGGAGTCTGGAGTCCAGGCGTGACACTAGAATAATGGTCAGATTTCCAAAGATAGTCACGATATAAGAAATGAAGAAAACCACAAAGAGTAGAAACTCCAGCCATGGTTGATCTGAGAAGCCTAAGAGGATAAACTCCAGTGGGATACTGTCATTTATGTGATTCGTGACCAGTGTTTCCATTCTTGGTTTCCTGAAACAAAAATTCAGGAAGTCAATGAACATATTTATTGACTATTTCAATTATTTATAATCACTTTCCTTTCTGTTTGAAGACATTTACAGAACTGATATTGTTGTAACAAGAAAAATACTTAGTTATCTAAGTATTTCTAAAATTCAGTCTTTCTATATCTGTATCAGCACTTCAAAAATGAAAACCAAAAATTTAAGATAAATACCTGGTTTAAACAGCTTTAATAAAATTGGTTCTTTGATTTTTTTTCTTTTGTCATCTGGCTAATCTTTGTTTGCACTACTTTCCACCTAGATAGCTATTATTAGGAAGTTTGGTTACAATTCCTGGTACATTACTTTTTCATTCTAATTTCTCCTCAGTGCCAAGGAGATTACTCTAGCATCTGAAACAATTAAAAGTATTTAGACCACTCCCAAAACTATGTTTGTAGATAGGTTCGAGCAAGCTGTCAGACAGATTTCAAACGAACATGTCTTTTGCCTTTTAGGACCTCATAGAATGAAAATAAAAAGATACTAATATGAAACAAAAATGATTTTTAAAATGAGCATGTAAATGAATAAAAAGTATTCTGACACTGAGGGGAAAAAAAGATACTAATAACGTGGAATTTGGAACCAGACAAGCCTGGGTTCAAGTTTCTACTATGTAAATCAAGAGTACTGGCACTATTTCTTATATTCTAGGAACTCCAGGTTCCCCATCTATAAAGTGAATATAATATTGCCTTTCTGGTGTGGTGACATTAATGTAAATGAAAGGAACTATAGTGAACCAAGGTCTCTGAGATGTTCAGAGAGGAAAATTGCTTATAATTCTTAGAATTCTTAATTGTCCTAGGGTCAACAATGGAAAATGGCTCTTTGAGTTGAAGACTTACCTTCCCATTTCCACCACAACTCCAAAACCACCAACCTCAACAATAGAGGTAGTAGTGACTACCTGATGTAAATTATAAATGTGATCTTTAATGTAATTGCCTGGCATAGTGCCACACAGCAATGTGAATGAAAGTATCATAGTGATGCAAGAACTCTGAGATGCTTAAAGCAGAGGCTATTCAGAGTCCTTAGTTTGGCTGGAGGTATTAATACAGTTGTTCTTCCATATCCACAGGGGACTGATTCCAGGACCTCTGTAGATGCCAAATTCTGAGGATGCTGAGTCCCTTATATAAAATGGCAAAGTATTTACGTACAACCTACACATATTCTCTCATATACTTTAAATCATCTCTAGATTACCTATAAGACCTACTACATTATGGTAGCTCACAGAGAAAAAAATGTGACAATGAATATATATATGTTCATGTATAACTGAAAAATTGTGCTCTACACTGGAATTTGACACATTGTAGAATGATTATAAATCAATAAAAACTGTTAAAAAAAAAAAAGACCTAATACAATGTAAATGCTATATAAGCAGTTGTAAATACAATGCAAATGCCATGTAAATAGTTGCAGGGCAAAATTGATTTGCTTTTTGGAGCTTTCTGGAATTTAAAAAAAAATACTTTCCATCTATGGATGCAGAACACACAGACAGGAAGGGCCAACTGTATAAGTCAAAGCTGCCAAAGTTCATCCCAAAATTGTCTTCCTTACTAGCGCCACCCAGTATTATTTTATTATTATTTTGTTGGTATAGAAATGTGAATTTAACAAGAGGAATGCAATTTTTGAATTATTATTCAAAGTGTATTTTAATTTTGCTCCCTTATTCTACACCTCTCAGTAGAGAGTGGTAAAGAAGGCTTCTGCTATGCCTGTTGCTGTGTAGCTGTCAGTAAAACAAGGATACAGATAAATTCAGATTATAAATATGAATGTGCAAAAATACTCAAATCTTCAAGGGAAAAAACACGTTTCTGAACGTGTATTTAGCATGCTTCCATGTGTTTACATAAGGCAATGTAATATTATACATGTCAGTATTCACACATGTATAAAAATTACCTGGAAGTGTGCAAAAGTGTTAAAGGTTGTTACCTCTGAGGAGTGGGAATGAAGAGAGAACAAATCATACTTTAATATTTAACTTTACTCCTGTTCAGTCTAATTTTTAGTAAACAAGTATTATAATACCTCTTCTTAACAAAAATTATTATGTATTATATAATAACTTTAAATGTCTTATACTCTGCATTTTACTATAAGGATCAACATTGTTTTAGACTTTAATACCATCAGAAAGCAAATCTTATATAAATGTAGTTTTTCTCTCTTAATAGATTCTTAAAACTGAGTCTGAATTAAGGCTCAACATGGAGGTTTCCTAAAGGCTGGATTATGGGAGCATTGGGCACCTTATTGGCAAAAAAAAAAAAGTTGCCACTGATTATAAGAATTCTGGAAAGCAGGACAAATATGTAACTAGGATATTTAAATTTATATTGCCTAGATAAATATAAATTATTACCACCTGCCTTCCTGTATGTTGGTTGACATTACACCTCCAGCTACTTACCAGGTTTTCTCACTCCATGACTAAGATTCAAGGATTCATAATGAGGAGTTTCAGCAAAGTCTTGGAAACTTCTTTTTAGCTTTTACTGTGGAAAGAGCATTAAGATACAAAAGAATGATAAAAATTGTAGTTCCTATCTTGCCACTAAGTCACCTGCACAACTGGGCAAGTTACTTGATGGCTTTGGAAAGCAATTTAATCTTCTGTAACATTGAAATTTTCTGTTTTTCAGTAAACATAAAAATTATTTATTTCTAAATTTCCTCAAGAAATTACCATGAATCTGTTAATGTATAAAAAGTTTTAAATACTACACTGGACTCCAATATTCCTGCTGGAGCATAAGAATAAATAATAGTAATTTTTTCACACAACATTGTAATTTGGCTTAGAACAGGGAGGGAAGTTTTGTTAGTTTGTTTGCATTTCATGAGAGATTAATTCAGGCAGAAATTTGAATTAAGCTTGGAGAGGTTGTTTTCCCAAGCTAGTACATAGCAGACTGAAGGTTAGAAAGCAAGACTGCTCTGCTTTAAAATTTTAATTTTCAACAGACATAACAAATGTATGCAAAGTAGAATTGTAGACAAATAAATGGAATTAAGAAACGGAAGCTGAGTCAAATTTTTCTAAGTGATACGATGATAAACAGTCCATGAGTGTTCAGAACACCCAAATTTCATTATGTCTTATAGAATAATTTTCAGAAAAGTGTTCTATATACCTTTATTCTAAGCATTAGAGATAGGATGATTTGTGTGTCTGTCCAAGAAGCTTTTAATTCCAATAGGACTAATTAGAAGCATACAGATTCAACAATCTCTTCATAAGCTGTTCAGTTATAAGATGGTGAAGTTTGTTTAGTTCTTTGTTCCAGTCTTTAAGTGGCCAGCAGTAACTCCTATTCCTGATGTTACTGAAGGGAAAAGGCTACTCTCAAATTATGGGTAGAAATTCAAAGTGTCACTAGAGTTTTAGAAATAAATAGGACAGTAAATCTTGAAAATACACATATATCCATCAACCTAGCAATATCATGCATGGAAACCTATCCTATGGAAAAAAATGATCAATATATGAAGACATAAGGCAAGAATTTTTATTGTAGCAATGTTTATAGTTGTGAAAGTTGGAGAAAAAATTTACTCCCTCAATGGGGAATTGCCTGAATAATAATCTACTCTAGTGATTTTCCTGTGATATTGCTGAGTAAGCAAATGAAGATGCAAGAGAGATTAAATAGCACGACCTTAACTATATAAAATAATGACTAAAGTGCTCTAAATATAATTTTATGTATTGTATGCCTATATAGGATTTTATGAAAATGAAGAAAAAGAAGGAAGGATATTTATTAAATGCTTAACGTGGACAATCCGAAGAGAACAGAGGCATTTGTGAAAGAAGGAAAAGGCATCAAGTAAAACAAGAAAACAAAAAATTAAGACTTAATCCACCAAAAATCATGTATACTATTTAAAAACTTCTCAAACTAATAACAGTGCTTACCTCTGAGTGGGCATGAGGATGGGATTAGTCAGGGGATAAATGATGTTTGTAATGTAGGTTTTCTTTTTTTTTTTTTTTTCACAAGTTCTTATAACAGGTTATTTAAACAAAGAAAACAGTAGTTTAAAAATAAAATAGAGGACCAAACAAATAAGAAAATATGAATAAAGTCTTTAGTTTGGTGAATAGACCAGGATAAGTAAACTCAAAATTTTCAGTAGTCCTTAAAGTGAAAAATTAAGAAATAATGCCCAGTTAACAAAGGCCTGGAAATAGGAAAGAATTTGCAGAGTTTAATAATAATAGTAATAATATCTCATTGGTGCTCACTATCCTCACCAATGCCCTATAAAATAGCTACATTTTATCTTAATTTTGTTGATGTGGAAGCTGAGACATAGAGAAGTTAAACTTTCCTAAATTCACAGAATATTTTAGGAAATCAGAGATACAGTATGAAATACACACTTTGGTTCATTTAAATTTAATTTCTCCTCCTTGGCTAGTGCCAACTTTCCCACCCTCCCCTTCTTACCCTCATTTCCCAGAAGGCTGCTTATTGGCATATCTCTGTCTTGCTTTGTAAGGAAAGATCTCCCAGAATGTTATAATTTACAGGATTATTTTCTGACCATCTAACAATTACTCTCTGAGAGAACGGAACAGGCACGGCCACAGAGTTCTTTTAGTGACAAGCCTTGTGGATTGAATTCCTCAGGGCTAGATCTCAGGAAGAACTTCCTATATAAGGAGGAACTAAGCACTGAGAGGGACAGACCTATAATAGGACATTAGGGAGCACCAAGTATTAAATACCAGAGAGACTAAGTAAAAATCTGAAGGCCTAGGGGTCAGAGGCAATTTTAAACTTGGAGATAATAAATTCAAAACTCCTTGCCCAGGGGATATAGGATTTGAAGAACAGCATATTAGAGAAAACAATGGAAGACCTTGGGCTACTGCCACGAATGTGTGTGGATATTTGTGTTTAAATTAATGGTGGCTGAGAACATGATGTCTAGATGGCAAAAACCAGTTTAAAGTGTAAATGAAAGCAGGATATCCAAAGCTCTTTCTTAGTTTATATTTCCTTTGTAAGATGGACGGGCATGGGATATCATTAGGTTCAGCATGTAAAGCCTTATATTAAATCTGGAGCATCCTTGAATTAGATGGATTCCTGTGAACTATTATGACTTACACAAATCTTCACATTTCATTTTCTATTTGTTTGTTGCTGGTGTAAATATGATTGATTTTTGTTTACCGATTATTTTTCCAGTGACCTTGATAAACTCACTTAACTATTTTCATAGTTTCTACACAGACATTTTCAATATACACAATTATGTTATTCCAAAAAAAATGACAAATATACTTCTTTCTTTCCATTCCGTATGCATTTTGTTTCTTTTTCTTGTTTATTACACTAGCTAAGGTCATCAGTACAATGCTGAAAAGAAATGGTGATAATGAGCATCCTTGTTTCAATCAGTATTTCACCATAGTGTTTAATGCTTGCTGGAGGTTTCTTGTAGGTATACTTTATCAGCTTAAGGAAATCCCATTTTATTCTTAGTTTGCTAAGGTTTTGAAACAATGAATGGGGATTGAAGTTTGTCAAATGCTTTGACTGAATCTATAGGTTTTCCTTTCAATTTAAAAAAAAATTGATAAATAGCACTGATTTTCAAATGTTACACCACTCTATTCCTATGATAAACTCCACATGGTTATAATATGTCATGCTCTCTGTGCAACACTATATTAAACTTGCTAATGACTATTTAGAATTTTTATATGTATTTTCATGAATTATAAAATTGTATCAGTTATCTATTTTGAGAGTAACTATGTGAGAAATAATCACAATATCCCTGAGACATACAAAAAGAAACTGTTCTTTTAAGTTCCTGGGTCAGCTGGATCTCAAACCTCATTCACATGTCTATGGACAGTGCAATTTGATATGATAATTTTGCTGATGTTGGCTGGAGCCTCAGCTGATAAAACTGGTCCAACCCGGCTCTATTCCATAGGTCTCATTCACTGGCTTTCTACCCTGAGCATGTTCTCAAAATTAAGTTGGAGGTTTGTGAAAAAGAGTTGGACGCTTGCAAAGCCTCTGGTCTTTTTATTGGCTAAAGCAAATCAGGAGACTAACCAGATTCAAAGAGGTCAGGAAATAGACTTCAGCTGACCTATTAGCAGCATTTTAAAGTTGATCACTCATTCCTTCTGGAAACGCTTTTTGCTCTTTTCTTCCAAGAAAACTGAAGCTTTTGATCTTCCTCCTACTCACCGAACACTTCTTAATCCTCTTCTCCAGTTCCTTCGCATTTTTCTGACCTAAATATTGTGCTTGCTACTCCCTCTGCTGGGAGCCCTCTTCCCCAGATTTCTACCTTGCTTGCTTATCTCCATCATGTCTTTGCTCAAATATATTTTCCAAGCTCTTCCTCGAATTTCTCCATTTAAAACTGGAGCCCTCCCATATTTCCTAGAACGTGTCCCTGTTATACTTATCTTCACAACTCTTATAAATGTTACTATCGTAAGTTTTCTTTTTAAAATTTGTCTATTTTCTCTTTTATCCACTGGAATGTAGGCACAATGCAATGGCCATTTTCTTGTGTATTTTGTTCTAGTACTCCCAGAACAATGCCTGACACAATATATATTTGCTGAATGAGTGAATGTGGAGAGCAAAATGTGAATATAGAAAAAATATAAAATAGGTTAATTTATCCTCAGGGTCTTTGTACCGCCTATCAAGACAACAAGATGGAAGATGATCTGATAATCTGATTAGTAAGCATTTATTGAGCTATCTTCTTACGGCTTTTAATTTAAAATCACAGTGAGTATAAACACACACACACATACACAAGCATGTATGTGATATTTATTTCTCTTGGAAGAAATTTAAGCACTTTAGCTAAGAGAAATAGAATTGTGAACAGTGGGTTGAATCCTGATGCTCATTTCTACCCAAACCTCCATCTGCTCTATGTAAAAGGTCAGTCCATAAGGAAGAAGCACAGATTAGTGAAGGGAAGAATCTACAGAAGATGAAAATGAAATGTTTCTGCTATTTTCATTATGGAGAATATCCTGTTATTCCCAGGAAATGGCAGAACAGTTAGAATATATTTGATTATTCTAAGCATAAGTAAGTAAACTAGGTAAACTTTTCAGACTACACTATAAATTAAGTAAATGGTGATGCTGAGCCATCATAATGGTATTAAGAACTTAGTCACCTTTTTTCCCCTCGAGATCTGATACATATTATGCCCTATAACCTCTAATTCGTGGTTCTAAATTTTTTAGAGAAGAGTGCTATGAAAATTACCCCTTGTGGGGGGAAAAGGGAAGTTTTGAAAGGAACTTTTTGGGAATCCCATAGGGAGCTTCCAAAATCAGTATATCCACGGAGATTTATACTCTGTCTCAATCTCTTGCCCCTACTCCAAGGTATTATTGATTCTAATGTAATATGTATCTAAATTGCATAGAGATAAGATTAAAAAATATTGTAATCATTATTGAATAGGGACTGATTTGAAAAGGACTTTTCATTTATGTAGAAATGTATAGTATATTTTTATGCCAGTAGGACACATACTATAAGTCATTTTTTAGTGGGAGAGATGAAAAATGCTAAACTGCAAGTCTCCATATTCTGTACATGGGCTGCAGTAAACATAATCACAGCTCAGCATCACCTTTTACTTAGTTTATAAATTAAGAAGAATCAATATATTCTAATTTTTCTACCTTCTTATGTGAATAATCAAAACTAAACCCCAAACCCATTCTTACAAGCCCTAACTAATCTAAAATGCAAACCTAATCTATCTGGACAAAGCTCAAAAGTTAGTGCTCAAAAATAGGAAAAATGTACACATTATGTCTGAGAATGATGTTTTGAGAAAAATTTATTAGATATTTGGTATTTCTTTTGGGGCCTCTGGATTAACCTAAACTTTCTTAAATATTTTGAAAGGGCTTAAATGAGAAATTGTTAACTCCAGTTCCTAATGATAATACAGTCAATACTCCCAAAATTTGGAATACTTATTCACTTGCAGAAATTCCAACATAATATATGTTTTCCTAGGTGATGAGATGGGATTCATCCAATTTATAATATTTCAGGTCTGAAGAAACATGTCTGCCTTTAAGATTCATTCATTTAATACACATCATTTAATTGTTATAACTAGTGAGGTACTGTAGTCGTTAGTGTAAATGTGAAAAATTCAACATCCAGAGAATAATCAATCATAAATATTCCAACAGTTCCCCAGAGTTCATCTCATTCTTCTCTACCTCTATCCAAGTTTATCCTGATAACATGTGGAAAAAATAGAGATTAATAATCTTCAAATATTTTAAGCAAGAAGACCCTTAGTCTTCTTTGGTCATTAATAAAGTATGAACAAATATTGAATATGAACAATAAATTCTTCCTTCTCTATAAAGCAAATGCATCGTGGTCTTGCTTTATATCTTTTTTTCTTTATTCTCTGTTGCCTCAGAAAGTCAAACATAAATACCATTAAACTGAATTATATAAATAATTCAAAATATGCAGGAGCCACATGTAAGTTATACTATTGGAGATACTAAAATGCTAGAAAACTGAATAATTTATACTGCCTCTCATTCAGCCATTTGGCACTATAAAAGCTCATTTGAACTTCCTAGATAAAATAAGTATTTTTCTTCACCACTTGTTAAGTTCATTCTTTTCATATATGTTGAGGAGCTATTAAGTACAAATCATTGTGATGGAAGCTAGAATAGGTACAAAATGCCTCGTGTCTACATTCATGGCTAGTATTTTGCAAGCACAGATCACTGTTTGATCCTGGATTGGAGCCCTCCTAGTGATGAATACTTGACTTACACAGACTTGAGAGGAGTACAAGTGACTGTCAACTCAGGAATATTGCGTTTTCTCAACTTAGCTAAACCATTGAATTCCCCATCTCAGTAAGTGCCTCTTTAGTCTGTAATGTCAGAACATTCCTTTATTTGCTAGTTCTAACAACATGTATAGAAGTTGGGTCAAAAGACAATCCCCAAATCTGATGACTTTTTACTGTACTTCTGCACCCTCTTTCCCTAGTACCTTCTTCATGGCCTCTTTAACATCTTTGTTTCTCAGTGTATAAATCAGGGGGTTAACACTGGGAGTGACAATTGTATAGAAAAGAGTAAGGAACTTGCCCTGGTCCTGAGAATAAGTGTTTGCTGGCTGGAGGTACATGTATATTATCGTACCATAGAAGAGAGAGACAATAATGAGGTGGGAGCTACAGGTGTTGAAGGCTTTCTTTCGTCCAGCAGCTGACTTGATCCTAAGTACAGCTTGTACAATATAACCATAAGAGATGAGGATGAGGATGAGTGGTGCCAAGATGATAAAGATTGCCAAGGTAAATGCTAATGCCTCAAGGGTCATGGTATCTACACAGGCCATGACAATTAGTGCTGGCATCTCACAGAGAAAGTGGTCCACCCGCCTGTGCCCGCAGCGAGGTAGCATCAACGTCTGGGGTGCCATTATGAGAGAATTGC
Organism: Camelus dromedarius; assembly: GCF_036321535.1. Taxonomy (NCBI): domain Eukaryota; kingdom Metazoa; phylum Chordata; class Mammalia; order Artiodactyla; family Camelidae; genus Camelus; species Camelus dromedarius. The sequence goes on along the minus strand of NC_087454.1, from coordinate 18,176,702 downwards.
CAAAGAGAAATGCCACTGAAGCCAGCTGCCCACAGAGACGTGGGTGCATGATGACAGTGTAGTGCAGAGGTTTGCAGACTGCAGCATAACGGTCATATGCCATGACAGCCAGGAGGACACACTCCACTCCTCCCAGAGCCAGGACGAAGTAGAGCTGAATGGCACAACGGAGATAGCTGATGGTCTTATCTGGACCACCAAGGTTGCAGAGCATCTGAGGGATGGAACCTGTGGTGAAACACATGTCTAGGAATGAGAGGTTGGCCAAAAAGAAATACATTGGTGTGTGTAGCCGGGAATCGAGAACTGAAAGCAAGATGATGGTCATGTTGCCAAGAAGAGTCAGCAGATAAAAAGTGAGGACAACCACAAAGAGGATCAGCTCTAGGTGGGGACGATCAGAGAAGCCCACAAGGATGAATCTTTCAAAAGAACTTGTGTTGTCCTTTTCCATCACCTGTGACCACATATTACCTGTTAGGAGAGAGGTGAGTATCTGTGAAGCGTGTAGATATATTCCCTCAAAATAGAATGACTAGTAAAATGGTAGAAGGGGAACTTGTTTGGAAATGCTGGATGCTTGACCCAGAATTTCAATAGGTGTTAGTCTTTATTAGGTCTGAAGAGCAGAGTATTTGAGAATTTTTCAGGCTCTTTGGCTGTGATTTTTTCCCCCAATATTTTGCATCATTGTTTTCAGTTTCACAGGAAGTAAAATATTACTTTCAAAGCCGATTATATTTTACAAGGAAATGAACACTCAAAGTCATTTCCTTTTTTTTTTTTCTAAATAGGGAAGCACTGAATTCTTCTAATCATATGTAAACAGTGGATAGGAATAGTGACTTATGTCTCTGGATCAGAGAACCTGGCTTGCTATTAGGTGAAATCTCATTCTAAATATTTTCTCATTAATATCGGTAATCCTAGAGTCATATCCAGACTCAAGGGAGTTCAAGTGATAAGCAAAATCCTAGGGAGATGATGATCTCATTATTGTTTATAGTTACACCGTTGATTCCATTTGTTCTATTTACTGGAGCAGGATCCTAATATATCCCCTCCCTCTCTACCCAGCCCTATCCTAAACCTCTATGATAAAATTATGTTTCACATCACCTAGGTGTAATATACTCCTGGGTGGCTTTTCTGAAGTTGGGAATACTTTCCTGTAAAGATGAAAGAGATAGAAAAAAGCAACTATTAGAACTCAATCCAAATGGGACTAATATTCAAAGTTCTTTCAATACCTTTGCTTTGCCTCTTATTCACATTTTATTTTCAAAAAGAACTCCACTTCCTGGAATCCTACATTGATTATTTTATTTATCTGCTTCTTATGGTCCCATAGAACTAAGTGATTTTATATCTTCTGTGATACTTTGTACTCTCAATTATTTGGCAGTGGTTTTATGTCTTAGGGTGAGTGTATTGCCTAATGTAAAGCTAACTAAGGGCAAAGTTTCATTCTAACACTTCTGCATGTTTTCCTGAGCAGTTAGTAAGAATTAATAGAATTATGACTCTTATTAAAAGGGAATGCATTATATCTCTCAGGTACATTGGGGCACAAAATAAAGTTCAAATCTACTGCTCTGAGAATACTTTGCCATAACTAAACCATGTTGTGGCATGTGTTCCCAACAACAGCTTTAAAATTTTGTACATTAAAACTCTGACACTTATTGGAAATTCTAAGATTGTCAAAGTCATCACTCTAGAGGCTGCAACAAGCTTCTATGGTGGTGACGAATGGATGTGATAATATCTAGGTGTATAGACAATCCACTGATTGGATAACTGAGGACCAACACTTATAATCAAGACAGCATTAAGGGCTTTCCTCCACCTCTTGTAAAATGGAAATTTAAAGTATATATACATATTATACAATGGTTACGAAAAAACATATATGTACAAATGAACTTAGAAGGTACTGATGATAGTGGATGTCTCTGGAGAAGAAACTAGATCAAAACCTGTGACTTTCTCTGTATTTATAATGGCTTATTTCTTTACAAATAGCTAGAAGGAAGTATGACCATAAGGAATAGCTATTAATTCTGGATGGTGAAGTATGTGTATTTTTTCTGCTAGTCTTTATAAGTTTCTGTATGCTTAAAGTATCTTAAAATATCTCAAAATATAAAAGAAAAAATAAAATAACAATATGAATACAAACCATTTAAATATTAATGTAACTAATATTTATGGATCTCATGAGCTAGGCACTAATGTTGACCATTTGACATAGTTTACCTCATTTTATTCTCAACGTAGCCCCAGGAGGTCGGCAGTTTAATTATTCAACATACAAATTAAGCCACTGAGGCCAAGGGAATAATGAAACAAACTGCCCCAGATCACAAAGCTGGTACATGGAACTGACTGAGACTCCAGCAATTTTACTCCAGATATGACTCTACTAATCTTGAATCTAACTGTAGAGTTAAGAAAAACAACAATTATACAAATCTGTATATGAAGAAAATAAAAAAGTTGTAAAACTGAGATTGTAACTATTTATTCTGATTTGTTGCACAAACTTTAATATATTTTATTACTTATAAATTGAGTAAGGCAGGTAGCTTTCATGGTAGTATAAGCAAAGATAAACAAGTCATATTTTTATTCAGAAAATGAGAAATACAGTTAAGATTTGCCTGCCAGGATGTGTTAATTCTGTATACATTGGGCACAGAAACAGAGTGATCCTCAGCCTGGAGTCATCTGGCCCTACTGGAAGGGAATGGAGGGTGACTGTGATGGACAGTGACTGTCTCATTCCACAGTTAACATACTCTGAATTTTCCCTCTGTCTGTGTAAGTATCTGTTTGTATGTGTGTTTGTGAATGTTTTTCAACTATAGAGTACAAACCCAAATTATTTTATTTTTCTTGTTTCTCAAGTCAATCAAATGTCCCACAAAGGATGAGAGTATTCAACTAAAATTATTCTAATGAATTTTTCATTCTGATTCAAAGTTTTTCTGGTGGTTAAACCATCCATCCATTGTCTGCCTTTCTCCTCATATTATCACATCAATATTTAATCACTGCTCTTGTTTACCAAGCCTTCCTTTTGTGAGGGCTACATTCTTGCCTTTCTGAACTTTAAAGAACTAAATAACTTACCAGATTTGACTGCAACCTCAGTAATGCCATGTCCACAGTTCCTTCTCCTTCTTAGGCTTTCACTTGGAAGTCCAAGTGAGATGACTAGAGTGAAAACAAGTAGAAGAGAAGGATGACATGTAGGAGATCTATGAGAAGGGAAGAAGATAAGGAGGCAACTGTTGCCAGCAGAGGTGAATCTGAATGAAGAGAGAATGTTGATGAGCACACAATAGTTAAACCACGTGAGGACCCCAAATATCCACATACCCCCTTCCACCCTAGATACAGAGCTAGATAAGGAGCAGGCTGAAGGAAGCGGGGGGTATCTCTGGTGCACATTCAGCACAGGGAACACTTAAAGACCAAAGGATTCACGTGTGAAAAGGAAGAACTTTATATGGGTTTTAGAGCTGATGTAGGATTAAATACTTCTTTCTCTGCCTCCCCCTATGGAGTAAAACTTTTTCAAAAATTCCCTGAACTGATTATCTCTAACAAGGGTTGGGAAAGCATATGATATTCTCAGAGGAAGTATCACTCTTACCAACACAAAGACACACACATACACAAACTATTTCTCTCTCTCTCTCTCTCTCTCACACACACACATGACAGATTTATCCAAGAGAGAGACTTAGAGAGAGCACCAAATCTTCCTCACTGGGTCTCATCAAGACAAGTAGTTGGTGATAAGCATTAAGGCATGGAATGTGGCCACCTCCTACTCAATTCAGAATAGAACCTAGAATCAATGAAAACATGTGCAAGGATCTACCACTTGTTTAGGGCATACTGTGCAGAGAAGTACTAGTATTCATATTCCTTTACTGTTTGTTTACTTAAGGTTAATTTTCCATGCAACTTTAGGGTCCAAAATAATAAAGTTTAACTTGAAAAAAGAGAGATCAATTTTGACATTTAAAATTAATACAAAAACAAAAACAAAAACAGGCCAAAAAATTAAAATAATTTCATTTCAATTTGCTTGATTTGGTGTAAAATTATTAAAACTATCTCAAGAAAGTTACTGATAAATGACTTCAGCTGAGTAATTAGAAATAAATGAGCATGTTTTAGTTAAAAAAAGAAAAAATAACAGTATATATGTGGTATTTCAGATGACTGTCTCTTACAATCGTAAGGTGAACAATACAGAAACAACTACATCTCAAAAGCATGTTTTCTATATTTAGCTGTCAAAGGCTTCTATGGGAGATGAATCTCACATTTCACCTCTACAACTAGAGATTTTAATTGCTATACATGAGATACTACATATAAATGTGCTTTGTACATTTAAAATATTTTTAGATTTTAATAACCATTATTATTAGTATCCCATGGCCAACTAACTTCAGTTACCACTTCTGTCAAGTAAAAAACAGAATGTATCTGGTCATTATCATGTCAAGTACTATGCTTTAAATGTAAAAATTATTCTCATATAATATAATCTTAATATACTAATAATATTAGTAGAGATGGAATATACTAGCTATAAACAATGATAATGTTATTTCCGTTAATTTATAAAAAATAGCATACAATGACTTTTGTCTGTCAACAAGTACTGAAATACATAGATGAGCAATCAAAAGTAATCAGTATTAATTCTTTATTGCAGCAAACTTCTTGGCACAGTGGATGAGCCATTCCCTTGAGAGTTGCTTCTTATACTTACATTAAGTTATTAGCCTATATTACCATATCAACCTAATACTTTCTCATGGAAGCTAGGCAGCAATACCTAGAGAGTTTAATGCTCTCAAGAATTTCCTATCTGAGATAATAAGCCCCTCTGAGAAATGAAGGAGATGAGAGCCTCATGGAGTACTTAACTCAAAGAAGGATGTGGAATTGTTAGTCAAAGAAGCTTGAAAAGCAATTAAAAAAATTTTTTTGTTATCTCACTTCTATCCTTTTTCCTCACACCTGCCCATCACCAACCCTAACCCATTACAAATACCTTTAAACTTGTAACTGATGGAAATACCATAGTTATAGAAACCAATTTTCTGTGAAATAAAATAATACAATCCAAAGTTACAAGTGATAACAAGAGATACTTCCCAGTTGTGATATGACATCATAGAATGTTATCAGAGAAAGAGATGACTTTTTTTTCTTGTTTTGTCAAAATGTAATAATACTATGTATCACTAAGGGATATAACATTTTGCATTTCTTTTTTTTTTTAGTTGAAAGACAGTCAGTTACAATGTATCAATTTCAAGTGCACAGCACAATGTCCCAGCCATATATATATATATACATACATTCATTTTCATAAGAAATGACATTTATAAGTCTATGTCAGTCATCTCTTCCATCAAATGCAATTACCTTCAGACAAATTCTCTTTTACTGTAATTTAATGTGTTATCATTGTAGCTTTTGTGGAAGTGAATAACAGATTATTTATCAAATTTTATAGATTGTATTCATAAAATTTGATGTCAAATATTCATCACTTCTTTACACTTTATTTCACAAACCTGCTGTCTTGATTTTCACCTCTTTGTGATTTTTCCAGTCTCTAAGTCTTAAAATATTACAATTTTCCTGAGCTATCTCTTTCCCTGAATGCTCATATTCAATAAGTTTCTAAGCCTAACCATAACATGTCTTTCATACCTCATTTTTATTTCCACTTCTCTTGCCCTAGCCCAGTACCTCATTAACTCTTGCCAGATTTTTTACAAGAGCCTGTTCATTAGTTAGTCTCTAGAATCTTGCTACTTAAAGTCATCTTTCACTTCGCTGCAGAAGGAGCCTTTCCAAAATACAGGTGTTGCATTGCCAGTACTGAAAGTCCTGACGTGGCTCATTGCCTAGAGAAATATACATAGATTTCTGAATATTGATGCTGGTTCTGGACAAATTTACATTTCCAGCTCTATCTAAAACAGCTTCTGTTTCTTTATACTCCAAGTGCATTCAACTACTCACTATTTTCCATAAATAATGGAAAGTTGAATTATCTCTGGAAAATAATTTGGAGTAAAAGGGAGGGAGAATAGCCTTTGAAGATAGATTGGCTCAAACTCCAGCTGAGAAACAATCAATGCAGGCTTAAAGCCTAGAAAGCCTCATTTACTATCACTGGGAAGAAAAATTACCTTGAAGAGCTTTTGTAAAAGTTAAATAAGGTAAGAAATATTAAATATTAAATATTGGGCATTGTCCCTGACATAAAGTAGATCTTTAATAATTGTGATTTCTAACTATGTGCCTTCTTGCTTATCACATTCTCTCAGAAGGGAATATTCATTCTATTAAAAAGAATACTAAAGTAATCAAGACTCCGTTGAAATATTCTTCTTGGAAAATACTCTCATTCCTCTTTGTTGTATTTGGCTGTTCTTTCATCTGAATTCCAGAAGCTCATTATTTGCAGTTCTATCACACTCTTAATGCACTTTTTAAACTCTATCTTGGATTTCAGTTAATTTTTTTTAACTTTAAAAGATGGATTATTAGGAGAGAATTCTTAATTAAGTGAATAAAACAGAGGAAATGAAAAAATTTAGAGGGGTTTAGCAAAATGAGAGAACTAAAATGTTTATTGTGATTTATATGTGAAGGGATATGGAAGTAAAAGTAGAGGACAGTAAAGTGGAAGAAAAAGAAACCCTTGTGTGATCTACTTAAAGGGTATCTTGAAGAAACCCCTTGGTTGAAAATAATGTCATCTTGCGCTCTGTTGTCCATTCATACAAAGTCAAGTGTACAATAAAAAATTACTACACATGAAGGGGGTGGGTATTGCTCAGTGGTAGAGTGTACGCTTAGCATGCATGAGGTCCTGGGTCCAATCCCCAGTACCTCCATATAAATAAATAAATAAATACAAACCTAATTGCCTACCCCCAAACAAACAGACAAAAATTACTACACATAGAAAGAAGCAATGCCATATGACCAGTAATCAAGACTTTTTTTTAAAGGCCATAGAATGGGACCCCTAGATAATTTAAATTCTGCAATTAGTAGACAAATATTTGAACATAGCTATGATTAGTTTGTTAAAGGAAAACAGAGACAAAAAAGACAAACTCATGAGAATTTCACTAGAGACTTAAAACATAAAAATAATAGAATGCACATTCTAGAAGTAAAAAGTAAAGTAACAAATTAAAAACTCGCTTTGAGTTTAACAGCATAACATAGGAATAGTGACTGGCAGTAGAAAAAAAAGAGTAACACCAAGAAAGAAAAAAGAAAGGAAACAAATTATGAACATAATGACATACAGGTCATACACAAGTAGTTTAAGATATAAATAATTAGGGTGTCAGGAGAAGTGAGAAAGAATGGAGCAGAAACAAAATATGGAAGATAATGGCTAAGAATTTTCTAAAACTAATTAGAAACATCATCTAACATACTAAAGAATTTCAGTAAACTCTAAGAAGGATAAACTGAAAAATAAGACTACATAAAGGTATTATGTTTATTTTCTTAGACATAATACCGAAAGCATGATTCATAAAAGAAAAAAATCTATAAATTGGACTTCATCAAAATGAAAAACATTTGCTTTGTGTAAGAATCTGTTAAGAGTATAAAAGACCAGCTCTAGACTAGAAGAAAATATCTGCAAACCATATATCAGACAAAAGACTCATAATTAGAATGCATAAAGAACTCTCAGTACTCAACAATAAAAACAAATAATGCAATTAGAAAATGGGCAAAAGACATAACTGACATTTCACCACAGAAGAAATATTGATGGCTAATAAGTGCACAGAAATGTGTTCAACATCATTAACCATTTGGGAAATACAAACTAAAATTATTATGAGATATCACCATATATTTAACTAAGAGAGCTAAAATTAAAAATAGTGTTAACACCAAATGCTGACAAGAATGCAGAGAAACTGGACTCATATATTGTTGTTAGTTTCCACTCTGGAAAATAGCTTCTTAAGAAATTAAACATATACTTACCATATGACCCAGCTATTGCACCTCTGGACATTTATCCCAGAAAAATGAAAACTTACACTCACACAAAACTTGTGGTTTATAACAGTTCTATTTGCAATAGCCAAAATGTAGAACTAACCTAAATGTTCTTTGGTGGGTAAATGGTTAAGCAAACTAAGCTGCATATATACCATGATTACTATTTGACAATAAAAAGGAATGAATTACTGATACATGCAACAGTTTAGATGGATGTCACCGGAATTAAGCTGAGTGAAAAAAAATTTCAAAAGGTTGCATACTATTTGATTCCATTTATATAACATACTCAAAATGACAAGATTATGGAGATAGTGAACAGATTAGTGGTTGCCAGGAGTCAGGGATGGGGATTGAGGGGAGAAAGAGATGGGTGTGATTATAAAGGGGTAACATAAATAAGAGGTATTTGTAGTAGTGGAACAAATGTGTATCTTGATTGTGGAGGTGGTTTCACAAATGCACAGAACTACACACACACACACACACACACACACACTGACACTGGTGAAATCTGGAAAAGATCTGTGAATTGTACTAACGTCAGTTTCTTGCTTTTGACATTGTACTACAGTTACTTGAAATGTTCCCAGTGGAACATTTGGTACACATGACCTCTCTGTATTACTATTTTTGCAACTTCCTGTAAATCTATATTTTTCCCAAAATAAAAAGGTTTAAATTTTTTTAAAATAAAATCTGTATGAATTAATATTGAGTGTTCCAGGTTATATTGTTAACTGAAAAAAGCAAAGCTCAAAGAGTGTCTATTGTATGTTATCTTTCATATAAGAAAGAAGGGGATATAATAAAATATCCATATACCTGCTGTTTTGTGCAAAAGGAAATACAGTAATGATAAACCAGAAACTAAAGAGATAAACCAGAAGTTCATGACACTGGCTACCTATTAGGTATAGATGGTATACCTACCATGTATAATTTATATTTCTCAAGAAAATTCAGAAAGTAGGACTTTATGTAAGGTACTCTTTTTAAGCAATAATTTAAGGTGTACTACCTTTCCATTTTCCTTACTTAGTCATTCCTTCCCGAAGATGGCTTGGGCAGTGAGGATGGGGGATTGCGTAGGGATGGTAGGGAGCGCTGAGTCCTAGGATGCAGCTCCTTCCAATGACTGCAGCGTATTAGGTGTGCACCAAGTGTGTGAGGAGAGCAGCTTTGCACCATGAGGCCTGCCAGGTTTGTGACTGCCTTTAATCAGGCCTGAAAAATTATACAAATGACTTTGGCCTTGAGCCTGACTCCTCAATCATCAGGGTTGCATTCTTTCCAGAAGCTTCAGGATAGAATGTTTTCTTGCCTTTTCTAGCTTCTAGAAGCCATCTGCATTCCTTGGCTCATGGTTCATCTTCCATCTTTAAAGTCAGTAGCATAACATTTTCCAATCTGTTTTTCTAACTTGGACTCTTCTGCCTCCCTATTACAGGACCCTGGTGATTACACTGGCTCTGCCCAGGTAATCCAGGATGATCTCCCCATCTCAAGATCCTTACTTAATCACATTTGCAAAGTCCCTTTTACCATGTAAGGTAACATATTCTGAGGATTAGGGTGTGGACCCCTTTGGGGGCCATTATCCTGATGATCACACTTACTACAGGGTTTCATTCTGAGAGGTGGAGCGCAACATGGAGCACCTTGCCTTTTGCTTCTCCACCTCCGTGTGAATTGCCTTCCTTCCCTTTGAAGTCTCAAACCACTACCCCCAACATCCTTTTTGTTTTTAAATGAAGATGATATTTAAAGTGAGAGTGTTGACCATTTTGGTCAGTCACTCAATTTCCCTGGATCTCTCCCACGTATACATGTTATTAAACTTCTGTTTGATTTTCTCCTGTTAATCTGTCTCATGTCAATTTAATTCTTAAAGCAGTCAGAAGAACCTAGAAGGCAGAGAAAAAATTCTCCCTCCCTGACATTATTCAGATTTTATCTATTCCACTTAATGAATTACTGTTTCTTATAAGATATGGGAGAAAATGCAATTTGAATAATTTCTTCATTCATACTTATTATTCTTTTTCTGTATTTTATTAATTTTCCTTAAAGTTTTTCCTGAGTTGTTTTTTAACAAAGAAATCCATAAATGGCAATGAAAGTTATTCTTTGTATGTACAAGTCAGGGGTCTATAATTTCTCACTTGTTTTATTTGAACATTGCAAAACATCTTTCAGATTTCAGTTGGCTTTATCAATTTTTTGAAAAAATTATTTCTATTCATTTGTTTTCTGAATTCTTGTTTAAGTCTCTGAAAATATACTCCTTCATTAATTGGAGTCCTTACAGTGATTGTGTATCCATTTTGAGGCTTGAACAGCTGTGTAATAACTATCCACTGTCCACATACTTCAGGTGATTGGCATCATCAGACATCTTCACATTCTGGCCCTGCACCTTCTGTCATGATGCTGGTAAGTCAGCAGAGCCAGAAGTTAGAGTGTTCCTAGAAGCCATTGCTACACCAGGAGGGCTTACAGCAACTAACCTATATATAGAAATGACTGTGAACTTCATAACCATATCCCTGAAACACCTTTCTCTTAGTCAGATGACAAAAATTCTCAAAGCTACTTCATTACCAAGTCGCGTGAGAATTACTACAGAGGGAAGTTGGAGTGGAAAAGTGAATAAGTCTTTTTTTCTCCCTACAAATTTTACAAAACCATATGTTTATTTGAACACATTGCTAGGATTCTCCCTTCCCAGAGTCATGGAAGGGGCCCATGCAAGTGATAGACTATGAAGATTAACCTCCATCAGTTTCATGGTAAACACATCTCTGACCTTGCCCACAAAGAGCCACCACACCAGCAAAATCAGTGCTATTAATTACAAACTTAGCTCAAATCTGAATCAAGAATTCTGCTTCCAAGCAAGTTAAAATAGCTTTTAGAAGTCATCAAGAACTTGATAAGCCATAGTAGATACTAAAAAAAAAAAAAAAAGAAATCACTTGTGTAAAATATCAGAGAGCCGCTGAAACAACAGACAACAAGGTTAATATTCAGTTAATATTCCATGTAGTGAAGAACTGTGAAAAAGTGAGCTGAACTTGTTTTTTCTCTGAAGTTGCTGTTTATGGTTGTAAGCAAGAAGCTGATAATTTATCTTTACCTGGTAAAAGTGCTACTGCATAGGTCATTGGACCTGTGCCAGAGTCCTAGCCTGGCAAAGATCCGGAGGGTTCTTTTACTGCTCAGATTTGCACAGCCAATAACAAAACTGATGCTGAGACTGGAACAGCACAATCTTTATTCAATGGCCAAAGAATGGAGAAGCGGGAACTTAGTTCACAAATCAACTTCTCAACCCCGTTCGGTTGGAGACACAATATATATAGGAGGGTTGAGGTAAAAGGGAGGGAATTAGAAAGAGTGAGAGGAATATTCATCTGATAACAAGGATATAGTTTGGACCCAGAACTGATGCAGCACTTCTTGTCAGTCCTTGTATGGGCTTTTCTGGTTATTGTCATGGCAGTTGTCAACTGTCTTCGCACTGGTGAGTGTGTCTTTTAGCATGCTAATACACTATAATGAGCATGTAATAAGGCTCAATGTCAACTGGAAGTTTTCTGCCATCTTGGGCCAAGCTGATTTTAACCAGTTCTTGTTTTTCTCTTTGCAGCTTCCTCCTGAAACAGGTAAGAGCAATTGGTTTCCATTCGAGGGAGGGGCAGGAGTATGATTCTGAAGCAACAGCCTTGGTAACGGAAGGACCATTAATAGGGATAGAGGGGGGAAAAGGATAGAAATCTGTCATTCTTGTATAGCTAAAGTGACAAAAATGAATTGAAGGCCTAAATACAAGGCAGTTTTCCCCTAAAGGTATTCAACAAGCCTTTAAACAGGGAGGGAAATTCAAAAGCTGTTCCAAGACCTCTCTAAAACACAGCTGAATTTTCATCAGTCTTATGGTACTGAGGAGTTAAAATTTATGACTAACCCAGAGGATTGACCCTAGTTAATATACTAGTCTCTTGGTTGAAAGACCTTGGGAACTGTACCATAAGAGCAGAGATAACTTGGGTGGGTTATAGCTCTGTGGTAGAGCATGTGCTTAGCATGAACAAGGTCCTGGATTCAATCCCCAGTACCTCTATTAAAAAAAAAAAAAGAGCAGGGATAATCTTAATCCCATACCCTCATTTTGCCCCTCCCCCTTCCCTCTCTGGTAACCACTAATTGTTCCCTTTATCTGTGAGTCTGTTTCTGCTTTGTTATATATATTCATTTGCTTTATTTTTTAGATTCCACATATAAGTAATAACAGAGTATTTGTCTTCTCTGTCTGATTCATTTCATTAAGCATACTACTTTCTAGGCCCATTGATGCTGTGACTAGCAGATTTTCATTCATGTTTCATGCTTATATGTGTGTGTGTGTGTTTGTGTGTGTGTTATATATAACTGAGTAATATATATATTTATATCCAAAGAAAATGAAAACACTAATTCAAAAAGATATGTCCATCCCATTGTTCATAGTGGCATTATATACAATAGCTAAGATTTGAAAGCAACCTAAGTGCCCATCAACAGATAAATGGATAAAGAAGATGTGTATTAAACATGTGTTTCTTTTGGCAACATGCAATTAAATGAAGAAACCACTCTGATGACTATCCTTATTTGGAGCAAGCTTCAGCATTCCTTTTTATTTCTTAGAATACTACCACTCTCTTGGGAGTCTAGTAATAAAAGCTCATTTTAAACTTTAGTCGAATTTGAATACGTCCCTACCCACGTTTCCTCCTAGATCTCCCATCATCTCCAGTCTTTTTTAGTTATTATAACATTTCTCTTACTGAAAACATAGCTGGTTTGCTTAACTTTCTGATGCAGACTTTGATTCCTTGCCTACTGTACTATTGCAGACTTCTGTTCCAATATTCAATACTTCTTCTGTTAAAAAAAAAAAATTCAGACAACCAGAGAAAACCATACCAAATAACCTTATTCTAGAACTTCTTTCCAAGCAAAAGAAGAGAGCTACACTAATTATATAGATTTCTGAAAAACGAGTCTTAGTGGTAAGAATGGAGGCATATGACTCTTTGGTAGTAGTGCCAGAAGGAAAAAAAAAAAGAACAAAAGTGGGACTTCCACGTTATATAATCAGTTTCCCAACACATTCTATTTTAACCTGTCTAAGCCTCTGTTTCTATATATGTGTATCTTTGGAGATAAGGAACCACTGTCTGACGGGGCACTTGTGAGGACTGAGTGAAATAATTCTTTCAAAGGACTCAGCACTGGTGTCTGGATAATAATAACAAACTCAATACATCCTTCTCTATTTCCAGAACCTGGATAAGTGCATTACTTGGTAATTTTTAAATGTAAGGACTTCTGAAACAATTTCAATTTATATATGCTTGAGCCATTCTGCAGAATAAATATTTACCTTTATTCATATTTTCTTTAGACCTTTGTTTACTTTCTTTTTAAACTGTGATTTTTGTTCATTTAAATTACAACTTGTTAAAAAATACTGTAAAAAAAATTCACACCCTAGTTCAATTTGTCACCTGATCATTCCCAACCTTACTCCTACTCTAGTGTCAGAAGTAACCATTGCTAATAATTAAAAACAAATTTCAATCTACAAAAAGTCTCAATTTGTTTTCTTTTTTAGTTTTTCTTCATGCACCTTTCTCCTCCAGATAACGCCTCTGCCCTTTCCCCTTTTCCAGGTTATTCATGCTAATTATCTAAGAACTAGGCTTTCTTCTAATTTTATATATATATATAAAATTATATATAAATAATTATATGTATAAAATTTATATATTAATTCTTCTAATTTTTATATATATATATATATACTTTCTCATGTGATCTCATACAGATACAGATTACATAACAAAATCGTATTTTGGTATCTTGATTTATTGTTTTATAAAAGTAGAACCATGTTATGTACGTATTTCAGCATTTTTGTTTGCTCATTCAGTAAAATCTCAGGAAAACATCTCCAAGAATGTGTTAGTGCGATAATTTCTTGTTTCAGATGAATGAATAGTTCTCATTTAGTGAATCTATTAATTATTTAGTAAATTTCCTATCAAGGACCCTATATTTTTCTTTATCTTTGGTCATTAAAACATGTCTATATCAAACATTATTGTCCATTTGTCCTTATACACTGTTAGATTCCTTTCTATGGGGATAACTCCTTGGAGTAACAGCACTGAGCTGAGAATTTATATAGTTTTTAGAAGCCTTTGCCATATTTTCCCCAAGAAAACACTTTGAATTTCCACCAGTAATCTGTGAGTAGTCTTTTTCCTTCATTGTCATTAGCAATAAGATTCAATTCTTCTTTTGCTTCCAGCCTGGTGAATGTGAAGAGCTTTATCATCATGAATTTCTCTACTTGAGAATTTGGCCATATTTTCTCATATCTATTAGTTTTTTGGATATGCTATTGTCTAAATTGTCTATTACTATAAGTGTTTTCCTATTGGGCTATTTGTGTGATTTCTCCCTAAATTTGTTAAAATTCTTAAATCTTTTTTCAGAATTATAAATATTTGTCTTCCAAATCTATTCGTCTGGAAAAGAAATTGTAATGAACCTGTATATGGTAGCACATGAAAAAATAAAAATATATTTTGGCTGGATTAAATAGTATAATATAAAAACGTTTAAATCTTATAAGACAATCTATATAATCTTGAGTTGAAGAAGAATTTAGTTACTAAGCCTGGAAATTTTAAAGATCCATGAAATAAAAGATAGATAAATTGGTTCTATATTAATTTTTAAAAACTGCTTTATGTAAAATGTATCATAAACCAAGTTAAGCAATTTTCTTAAGATAAATTAAAAAGAGGTCTCTTCTGTTACAAATCAAAGGCTTGGTAGCATAATCTCAGATGGAATCTCAGAGAATTTACACATGAGATAAAAATTTCTTCCTGAGAGAAGTAATTAAGTAACATTATAGAAAACTCAATGAGTAGTTTAAAAAACTAATCCTTACTCAATAGCACAAAATCCAAACTGTTCTTGATAAGGTATTTTTGTCCCAACTGTCACTCCTTTTGTCTTAGAAAAAGTTGAAGATTCAGCCCCTAGAGAAAGGATTTGCTTAGCAAATCAATGATGAAGGAGGAATATTGCTTCGTGGAGATCTCCTCCCTCTCTCTTCCCAGTGGGTATGTCGTTAATTACTATAAACTATAGAGGAAGACTTTTACACTTCAGCGTTTGAGATTTCTGCCAGAGACCAAAAAATATTGATAAAGTACATCCATTTGCGAAACTGGTTGGAAAAAAAAATCTGAAAATAGTGGTTGATGCTCTAATTCCAAGTGATGTGATGCCAGAAGACCATTCTGATCATCTGTAATACTTCCTTCTTATCTTCCAGTTAACTCTGAATGGAGACATCATGACTTGCCATGTTTTGAATGTAACTAAAAGAAGTTGAATGAATTTCAACTCAGTTTTACAACTCAGTAACATATGAAGATGTCACTGTATCTGTGAACTTTAAATTAGTCCTATTTGAATTCAAGTTTTCTTGGACATAAAATTGATCTCTTGCCAATGCTTAAGATGGAGGTAAGTAGAAAACATGTTTTAGAATTACTAAATAAAATTACACTAAAATTTGAGTATTCTAAGCACATATTTCATGGACTGTTTATATTTCAAATCTCAGCAAAGACCAACTTATCTGTTAGGAAAAATCTGATTCATTTAGCTTCAGTTTCTATAAATCTTTATATGTAACATGTATATTATAATTATAATTATAAACTTTAATATATATTATGTTATGAATATATATTATTTATATATACAAATTGTATTTTATATTATATATTATGCACAAATATATACTTTGAATATATTTATATAATCTATGGGAAATAAGAACTTTAGAGTGGGTCAGTCTTAGGTTCTAATTTTTAGTCTGCTATTTACTAGCTCTAGGACCTCAGGAAAGTAATTTCTCTAAGCATAATAAATTCAGTTTCTGCCTGCAAGTTAACCTTTAGTGAACTGGAAAAAAAATTTGACACTCTTTCTTGTACTGATAAACCAATGTACAATATATTAGATGTGTGAAAGATTACTCCTATTATTCATTTTTATACTCCAGCAAGAATATGGTATCTAGGTGTTGTTTGGAAGCCTATCTCATAGAGATAGAAGATAATTTAAGAAAATATAACAGTAAACAATTTTTATGCTAAAAGGACATTATCAATCCCATAGTGTTACTGAAGGTAAAACTGATATCCAAATCTATTAATTAACTTGCCCAATTATACAATGATTTACTGGCTGATTTGAGATTAAACTCATCACTGCTCTTGTCTCAATGCTCTTTCCATAGTGCAGCTTAAAAAGATGCTTCCAAGACTCTGTTGAACCTTATCTTTTTGCATGTTCAAGGTCAGATATGGGAAAAGAGAATGATGTAGAGTGTGATAGAAGATCAACAGATCACAGATAAAATTCGTTGATATCTCATCAGCAGCTTTCCAAAATCCTTTTCTTTTATCAACTTCCATTGACTTCTGTTTTAACCCAGTATGCTCCCTTTCTGACCCCTTGATATATCACACAATTCAAATGTTTTATTCTGCTGCCCAATTAAATGCTACTCAAAATGAGATAAACATTACCTTGAGATTCTGGCCATGTACTTTCACTCAAAAGCAGAGGAATCTGCTCAGTGGCCTTTAAGGAATTAGCCACAATTGCAAGCAAATGGCACAGATGTCAATGGGTAATACTCAGGAGCCTATCCGATATAATTTCAGAGCTGCAGATAAGGACATCCCAGGTTTTTGTTCTTTTGGTTTAGTTGTAAATAAATACTTCAATCCTAACATTGGAGATATGAATCAGAATTCAAATTACTTAGAAACTTTGAAAATGCAAAAAATACCACAACTTCTTAATCTAAAGATACGCTTTCAAGAGTGGATGAATATTTGAGGTTGTGTTTGAAAGATGGGTGAATGTACCAAAAAAAAAAAAAAAAAAAAAGAGTAAAGCAGAATTCAAGAATTCAATGCTCTGAAATCTCCCAAGTTTCCTCTCCTCATTGCTTTCTGGCTCTATTATTTTTATTTCTTATTCTGCTCCAGTGCCTTCTGCTAGAGTGATAAATAGTTTTCCCCTTCCTGTGCCCTCACTGATTACAGAACATGAGAGGATATTACATATAACAGAAGTCATGAACTACTATATTGAGACAAAAGCAATTTATTACTTTTTTAAGTACTCTATCTCAATTGATTAAAAAAGAATTAACAGACTTCCTCTTTCTATAATCTTCTACAGAGACGGCTTCTTTGGCTGAGTTCTAGGAAGTAATACCAGATCTCAGGCTGGTCAGGAAAGGCCCTTGGCCTGTGTGAAAAAAGAAAACACGGGCAGTGTCCTCAGGGATGAGATACTTCCTGAGTAATAATATAAGGATTGTCTCCTTTGTATTACAGCTAGAGAGGTCTTATATCTTATCCAAACAGGAATACTAAGAATGGAAGCAGCTCTTTTTGTGGGCTGAGATTTACACAATTTTAACTGATTCACACAATTTTAACTGATTCACACAAACAGGAAATCTCATTGGCATTAAGGAGAAATTAGAATGAATTCAAAGGGCAAGAACTGTGTCTACATCTACCTAACAGTAGGCACCTAGGTAAAAAGAAGTGAGAACAATGAATTTACAAACTAACAAAAGATCAAAGGATAAATTCTGTGAATGTGGAAACTGATGATATACTTTAAAATTTTGGAAATTTATTTTGCTAATACACTGTTACTAAAATAGAAACACTTGAAATACTTGGGAAGATAAGTATTTATAATTTTGTCAACATATTTTCACGTTATTAATGGCATCAGCCTGTAAATTTATGCAAATTTTAGCAAAGTGATTATAACTAACTGACAGTAAGTAAATGCGTTTGTTAACTTACTGACTTTATATTTCAGGGAACCAAGAGTTGAACTACTTAACATGAATAGGATAAATGAGAGTGTCCCCCAAGAGTTCATCCTCTTAGGTTTCTCAGATCGACCATGGCTGGAGCTTCCACTCTTTGTGGTGTTCTTGGTTTCCTATATGTTGACTATCTTTGACAATCTGGCAATAATTCTCGTGTCACGTCTGGATTCCAAACTCCATACCCCGATGTATTTTTTTCTTACCAATCTCTCACTCCTAGATCTTTGCTACACCACAAGCACAGTTCCACAGATGCTGGTGAACATATGCAGCATCAGGAAGGTGATTAGTTATGGTGGCTGTGTGGCCCAACTTTTCATTTTCCTGGCCTTGGGTTCCACTGAATGTCTCCTCTTGGCTGTCATGTCCTTTGACAGGTTTGTAGCTATTTGTCGGCCTCTCCATTACTCAGTCATCATGCACCAGAGGCTCTGCCTACAGTTGGCAGCTGCATCCTGGATTAGTGGCTTCAGCAACTCAGTATTGCAGTCCACTTTGACCCTTCAGATGCCACTCTGTGGCCACAAAGAAGTGGATCACTTCTTCTGTGAAGTCCCTGCTCTGCTCAAGTTGTCGTGTGTGGACACAACAGCAAATGAGGCTGAACTATTTTTTATCAGTGTGCTATTTCTTCTAATACCTGTGGTACTCATTCTTATATCATATGCTTTTATTGCTCAAGCGGTGTTGAAAATACAGTCAACTGAAGGTCGGCGAAAGGCATTTGGAACATGTGGCTCCCATCTGATTGTGGTGTCCCTTTTTTATGGCACTGCTATCTATATGTACCTGCAACCACCATCCCCTGCCTCCAAGGACCGGGGAAAGATGGTCTCCCTTTTCTATGGAATCATCACACCCATGTTGAACCCCCTTATATACACACTTAGAAACAAAGATGTAAAAGGAGCATTTAAGAGGTTGATTGCAAGGATTTTCTTAATCAAGAAATAGGAACACCCAAATGAGAGGTCTTGTAAAGACTTGAAGTTTACATATTTTAATAATTTAAGTCTCCCAAGTTGCTTTAGTCTGGCTACTCTAAGAAAGAAATATTACAGGGATCTTCCTCAAATAAAATGTCATTGATAGAAAACTACACTTATTTCCTACTGCCTAAATGTATTCATTGCACAAGTCCTGAGCACTGGTCTGTTATGATCCCCTAAAATAGTGTAACCTTAAAATACTTAAAGTTTCAAGCTTTATAGTACTGGTTTATATACTTAATGAAGATTCTTAGACTTCTCTGAGACTAGAATGAAAGCTTAGGAAAAAAAACATTTTTATATACATGCAAATACACTCACACAAACCATCCTCACAAATTTATTCTCAGTTATTAGAGATATAACAGAAGTCCATAAAACCATCCATAGCCCCCTCCTCTTAATTGTAAATATTACATTAGTAAATGTAGATATAACATTAGTGTTAAATTTTTTACACTATTTGCACATCAACACAATATTTGTGTTCCACAATGATTTTTCTTCTACAGTTTTACCCAGATCTTCTCTTGTTTCTGTACTTTCCACTTATCCTAAATTAAAGTGTCCTATTTTATTTTGCCTACCAAATGGATTTGTAGCTATACTTTAGATTTGAGTCACACACTCTTTTTTTTGAAAAAAATTTTCGTAATTCCCCTACTGCCTATGTTATTGCTCTCCCTTTAACCCCTAAAGCATTAGAGTCTAAATCATAAAAATAGCACATTATATAATGATGTCCTTCACTTGTTTAATGCATTTTTTTAATGCAAGAAGAAAAGCTTATTATGTTAGTTCCCTTGAGGTAGCATAGACTGTAATTTATACTTCTTCCATATGGCCTTTGGACTCATCAAAGTGCTGAGGAAAATACTTGCACACTGTGAATTGGTTATTTGGTTGATTTTATGAATAGTTGCACTGTAATCATTTTAACTGCTTCACTATCCTTTTTCTAATTATTTCTTCTACTAAATATATTATAAAAACAGAAAATAGAATAACTGAGAAACACAATTAGCATATTTCTCACGAAGATCTTACAGTAATAAGGTGCATTTCTGCCTCAATGTAATTTTCTAACACAGTATGGTGGATCTTAAAAGTTTAACGTATATCAGAACCATCTGGAGGGCTTTTAAAATCCACATTCACTGGGAGTCACTTCACCTCCACTCCCAGATTTTCAAAGGCCGTAGGTCTGGGGGGAGGAGGTTGGATATTGCATTTCTAATGAATTTCCGGGTAATTCTGAACAGAGACCACGCTTTAAGGACTGCTGTGCTAGTGTTTAAAATGAATGCAGAAAATGTTTTGCTGATATTGGGACTCAAGGTTGGCCACCTCAAAATATACCACAATGGCATGTTAATTACTTTGAGTTGAAGTTGCTTGAGAAACAGCAGATGCTAGAAGGAAACTCTGACCCTTCTCTCTTCCCTTGAAAACAGGGAGTAAATCTCTCATGTGAAAGGTGTACTCCCACATCTGGAGGTAGCAAGATCACCAGAGAGGAAATTCAGGGCTGAGATGCCTGTATAAACAAATTGATAATAAAGTATATAAATTATTGGCTTCAATTCTAGGATTCACATTTTAAGAAATACATTTAAAATTAAAATGCTTCTACAGAATGATGACTAGAGAATTGAGGAATCAGAATATCATGCCTCTGGAAGAATTACTGAAGCCATAGATTTGTTTAAAATGGAGTAGAAAATGCTTTGTCAAAGTATGATGCAATTGTTCTCTTCAAATATTTAAAGGGTAGTCATGCAGAATATTGTTTGTTCCATAAGGGATAGAATTCATACTAATGGGTAAAAATAAAGCCGATTTTAATATGATATAAGAAAGGACTCACAATACAATTTACATTATACCACAATGAAGTAGTTAAACATTTCTGGCAATGTGGGAAAAAACAAATCTATATAAAATAGAGATTGAATTAAATAGTCTACCTAATGCTTTTCCTCTTTATAGTCTGTTTTAGAAATTTTCTGTAGTTAAATGGTTTGTCACAACAATTTCTGTTAATGACCAAAAGAACAAAAGTAGACACAGAGAAAATGATAGATATAACCAAGCCTTTGGAAAGAATGTCATGTAGAAATTGAATTGATGTTCTGGCTCCTAAGTAAAGAGCTAGGTGGAAGCTACTCTGATTCAACATATGGGAGTCAACACTGCAAAAAAACAAAAATAGGAAAGTTTGAATGAATAAATATCTCTGTGGAGATAGGATTTTCAATACTGGAGGGAAGTTGGATTACACGGTTTGTAAGATTATTTCTAACCCAAAAAGTCTTTGACTGTGTCGACAACAATATAGGGGAATTTGGTTAGACATGAAAAATAATTTCCTGAAAATAAAATTTGTGATATAATAGACTATGTAAATAAAGATACAGTGAAATGTTTTCTCTCACAGTTCTGGAGGTTAGAAGTCTGAAATTAAGGTGTCATGAGGTCATACTCCCTCTGGAAGCTGGGGAGGGGGTGGAGGAGGGGAGGCGGTGGAGGAGGCGAGGGGGTGGTGGGATCTGTTCCTTGCTTTTTTGAATTTCTAGCTGCTGCTGGCATGCCTTGCTGTCATTGTCTTGTGGTCACATCACTCTCATCTCTACCTCCATTTTCATATCTCCTTCTCCTCTGTGTGTGCCTCAGTCTAACCTCCCTCTGCCTCTTTCTTACAAGGAGACATTTGATGGCATTGAGAGCCCACTGAGACAATCTAGGATAAATTTATCTTCTCAAGATTCTTGACTAATCGCATTTTTTGCCATATAAGGTAACATGCACAGGTTCTGGTGATTATGAGGTGGACATATCTTTTGGGGGGTCATTATTCAAGCTGCTACATCATTTATAACATTCAGGGTGATGTTGCCCATTTTCCCCTGAAAAAAGGAGACTAACATTAGGTTTTGAGGAATTTTTTTTTTTAGATTCTTAATCAAATTAGCAAGAATGTAACTTTACTCCTACTCCTAAAGTCATCACTATCTTGTTATCATGAGAATTTTTAAACTATATGTATTTTCTTTTTTGAAACAATAGAACAGATAGATTATATCACTTTTCAATACACGTTGAATTGGTCATTGGGCAAAAGTTGGTGGAAAAGTTAAAGCTCTTTTGTGCAGATATAAGCAATCCATACCTTTGATTTTTTTAAGTTAAGTGAATATTAAAACCATATAGATAGTAGTGATTAGAAAGACAATGGAATTTGTATATTTGTGTGTAATTTAAATATAAACACAAAATATACTGTTATATATACCATCTTTCACTTATCTTTATTATTTATATTAAAATAACAATCATATTTCCATAAATATGTCACATTTTTATCATTTTACTCCATTTTCAGTACCAAAATGTGCCCCAATTATACTCTAATGGAAAGATACAGATTGTCAGATTGGGTAAAAAAACAAGACTCATATACTGCTTATAAGAAATACTTTAAATGTAAAGACACAATTGGGTAAGTAGTACAAGTTTGGAAAAATGGATGCCATTATAACACCAATTAAAAGAAAACTGGATCAGGGGAGGTGGGTATAGCTCAGTGGTAGAGTGCATGCTTAGCGTGCATAAGGTCCTGGGTTCAATCCCCAGCGCATTAAAAAAAAAAAAAGGATTGACTGTCCAGTGTTACTTAATAAAGGGCTCCTATCTATAAAAGAAAAAATATACTATTACATTTTTTTTAAATGTGTTTAATATTGTAAGATGGAGGGAAAATGTAACCATGCTGATGTTAGGAATCAATGTTTTCATTATGATACAGATATAACTAATAAAGTGAAACACCTTAAATTTAAAATTAAATAAAAATAATATGAACTGATGCATTTAAAAATATATATCATCTAGCTCTGTCCACTGAATGGCCTAGAAGTATGACATGAACATTTTATTAACATATAACATATTATTTGCATTTTAAAACTTATAACATTTTATTAGCGATAATGATGCTGAGAACTCAGTTCTCTGATACTGTTTGCCACTAAAAAGAATAAGAACTTCTTGAAGAAATAACTTATGTCATGTATGAAACAAGGAAGGTAACTGGTGAGCCTGGGACATTTTATTGTGCCAGAAAAGGACATTAGGGACATCTTGAAAAACCTCCCTAAGCCCAAAGCATCCAAAATAATGATGAATGTAATTAATTGAAGTAAATTAATGTATTGAAAATTCCAGACTCTCTTGATGATACTTTAAAAAAAAAAAAAAGCAACATGGGAAATTTTATGTGTATTTCAGAGAAACCAGATAGCCATTCCATTAAGGAAAGCTCTACTTTACTGAAGGCTACCAATTAAAAATATAGGAGAAATTAAATAGTGAATTACCACTCTGCAACCCACAGTGAAAATATCGGCTCTGGCCAAGAATAGTGTTAAAATCGTTGGGTGTTTGGATGATGGTGTTACGGAAACGACAGGGCAGTCAAGAAACAATCACCACTCGGAGGGTTGGAGTACTCAGATGTATTACGCCGGTGGGCTCAGAGGGGCTTCTGCTCCAAAGCTCTGAGCACCTTCAAGATGTGCACATGAGGTTTTATAGGGTAAAGTACAAGCTTGGGGTATTCGGCCAATAGGCATGGAACAGCTTTAGCAGCATCATCATCACAAAAGTGGAGGCGGGGAGGCAGCAAACCAACATTCCAAAGCCACATATGTATCTTTGAAAATCCAGCTAGCTAGCAAAAAAACATGAACAGCAAACCAACACTAATTAACCTAGATTTACAAGTTAGTCCAGCGGAACTCGGATCAGTATTCCGATACTTAGACTTGTTAGCCCAGCCCAGCCTCTCCTTCACATTCCTAGACTTATGAGTTATCTTGTCAGACCAGCCCGGTTTTTCCTTCACACCTTCAGATTAAAAAAACTTCTTTTAGCATTTCTTGTTCAGCGAGTCTGCTGGCGATGAATTCCCTTAGCTTTTGTTTATCTGAAAATGTCTTTATCTTACTCTTGTTTTTGGAGAAGAGTCTCAGTGGATATAAAATTCTCTGTCTTAGGAGCTCTCAGACTTAGTGGATTAAAAAGCATACATGAATACCACTGTTGACCTTGAAAAGCCCAAAGATCCAGTTATTTTACCAGCAAAATGAATTTATTCAGGAATAGCAGAAAATTGCCACTGGGACAAGCAAACTGGCAAACCACAGGGAAGTCCAGAGAACAGAGGAGAGAGGCTTGCTTTCACAGGGGAAAGGAGGAAATGAAGTGGTTCTTCATTGGCTGCAGGAATTGTGGTGGTTCTTCATTGGCTGCAGTCTGTGGGCAGCTTGTTGTCGCTGGGTCAGGAGGAAATCTTTCTCCTGCTGGGGTCTGAAAGCTGTGGCAAGTGGTACACATGGGAGAGGTCCCATGCGAGCAATAAATCTTTCTCCTGATCTCTGGCTTGGTTATGTCTTTTGGCTCGACACCCACCAAGAGGTGAACCCAGCTTCCAGATGTAGAAAGAAACCCCTTTGGTGCTTTTCTTTTCTGACTAAAAGCAGAGAATTCTGCCAACTCAGCACAGACATAAGATCTAAACTCACGAGTTAAACACACCTTTAAAAATTCACCATTACTCAAAGCCCAGGGCACTAGTGTGCTGTTTCTGACCATCTCCCATTAAAGTCTAGGGTGGGAGAGTCTTAACATGTGGATTTGAGATGAGGGAAGGGGGCAGGGCCCAACCATTAAAAGAATGACACAGCAATTAGCACCAAGATAGGGGAAGATTCAACTCCCAGTGTGAAGGAAAAGCGGGCTGGGCCTACTCGCAAATCTAAGTGTAACAAGTGTTGGATTACTGATCTGCGTTCTGCTGGGCTAACTCGTAAATCTAAGTTAATAAGTGTCGGTTTGCTAATTCCCTGTTCACGTTTTTTTTTTTTTTTCTAGCCAGCTGGATTTTCAAAGAGACCTATCTGGCCTTGAAATGTTGGTTTGCTGCCTCCCTGCCTCTACTTTTGTGATAATGATGCTGCTAAAGCTGTTCCCTGCCTATTGGCCGAATACCCCAAGCTTGTAATTAACCCTATAAAACCTCATGCACACGTCTTGGAGGTGCTCAGTGCTTCGGAGCAGAAGCCCCTCTGAGCCCGCCGGCATAATAAATCTGAGTACGCCAACCCTCTGAGTGGTACTTGTTTCTTGGCTGGCCTGTCATTTCTGTAACACCAGTAGATGTTGAGGCCCCAAGATGGTGGGAGATTCGGACTCCAGTGGACCTTGAGCTTCTTTATACACACTGTAATGTATCAGCACGGTGAAGGACACACCCGCAGGCGCCATAACAGTTCCAAGTCTAACCATGAAAGGTCAAAGAGAGGGCAGTGGCCCGTTCCTGGGAATCCTAGCCCCTTTCCCAAAGTAGTTGGAATAATCCTCTCACTTGTTAGCATATAAAAACTAGCAGCATATAAAAACTAGTAACACCCATACCTTGAAGCCTCTCTTACTCCCCCACCTTCTGAGATGGCCGGCACTCTGTGGAGTGTGTATCTACTTTTACTTTAAACTGAACATACAACCCTGCACCTCTTGGCCTTTCTCTTGCCTTCTAGGTTAGCCTTCACTGTGTTTGAAGTGTTCATCTCTCTAAATAAATCTACTTACTCAAGTATGGCTCACTCTTAATTCTTTCTTGAGAGAAGCCAAGGACCCTGACTTGGGGTGCATCCCAGGGACTCCATGGAGACCTGGAACACGACCATGCTCTTGTGCCCCATTTTCCGGTATCAGTGAGAGATTTTGACAAACTCTTTAGAAGCCTGTGCACACACCCCTACATTTGCATTCAATTTCAGGTTTAGGGCTAGTCCCTGATTCAGTAGTTCTGCGGTCTCTGCTCTCCCTCTTTTAGCCTGAAAAGTGGTCCTCATTAAGTACCATCCTCTCCATGCATCTTATGTGTTCATTCCTACCCCTATGCTCCTCAGGAACTGCAGCCTCTCCTTTATGAAGGTCCTACTTTGAGGTTCAGCTTAGATTACTGGTGAGGGTGGATGGGAGCTAATGTGTAACTAGGTATAGCTCAACCTACATTCCTTAAAAATTGTGCCCAAGGCCCTGCCTGCCTGCCTCCTCCCCACCCCCTCCGCCTCCCTCTATTTCCCTGGAAAATAAGGGACTGTCAGGAAAATTTGTGCTTCACAGGAAAATTATAGCTCACCCTTTTGTGTCATCTGATTCCGATACTATGAGAGCTATTTTACAACTCTGTAAACTGTAGATAACTGAAAGCAATAGAAAATAATTCCTGTCTACAGACATGCAAATTAATTCTGTCTCCCGGTGGGGCATTTTCTCCCTCCCCAGTTCCCTCCCCCCACCAACCTCAACCTTGTAAAAGCCAGTTTTGTCTTTATTTACACATTCATTTCAATATTCCTGATCTATAAATGGTGTCCATTCTTTGAATTCTCCTTTGAACTGGTGGTAATGATGAAGGAAACACAGATGTGGGGCGTGAGGAGGGCTGTGTCCCAGGCTTCAGCTGAGCCCCTGGGACATGCCCTGCCAAGTGTGGGTCCTTGACTTAGTGCAGGAAAGAATTCAAGAGCGAACCACAGTTGATTAAAGGTAGATTTATTCGGAGAGATACATTGAAAGGCAAGAGGAACACCACAAGGTGTGGGGGTTGGGTGCTCAGATTAGAGTAAAAGTAGGTACACACTCTGTAGACAGAGTGTGGGCCTCCTCTGAAGAGGGAGAGAGTGGGTTGCGGCGACCACGAGGAATCGTGTTGCCAGTTTTTATGGGCTTGGTGGCTTCATATGCTAGCAAGTGTAAGTACCAGCCTAACTAGCCTGGGGGAAGGGCTGGGATTCCCAGGAAGTTGGCCATTTCCCACCCTTTGACCTTTTGTGGCTAGCCTTGGGACTGCCATGGCGCCTGCGGGCATGTTATTCACCATGTTAATATATTACAATAAGTGTATACTGAAGCTCAAGTTCTACTAGAAGTTAAATTTCCCACCATCTTGAGCCTCAAGGCCTCCTAGGGGTCGAATCTTTCACCATTTTGATGTTAATTGCTATAGTATTCCTTGAATGGTTTTGCCCGGCCCCCTTCCTGTCTCAGTAACACTACCAGTTACCTCATTAATGAGTTAAATAAAATCTTTTAAAAGAGATTCGTTTTTCTATTTGTACGCAAGTCATAATTGTATGGGGGCGGGCGCTGGGGGTTTGCCCTATTTGGCTGGAAGGAGTTTCTAGTGCCACCTCCATGACTATGGCAACCAAAGCGTAAGACAAACCCACAGAATTTCTAAATCCCCTACTACGTCTCCTTTGTGGAGACCAGAGGGGAACAGCACTAGCCTCCCTTCCTCTCTTTCTTCCTCACCTTCCTCCTTTTGCTTCCTGCTCCTTCCCTTCCTAGGGTGGTGCTCTAACTCCTCAATCTTACCCTCCTTTTCTTCTTTCCCGTCCCTTTTCTCCTCCCACCCTTCGTTCCGGTCCCCGCCCCGACGCGGAGCCTCGCCACAGGCACAAAACAAACCCCTGCCTCCCAAGCAAACTGGGGAATTAGGCGCCCAAGTCTTGCAGGAACTCTAGAAAGTTCAGAGCCTTGGAGCACTTCTCGGCAGCGGTGAAGATGCTAAGGTTGGAGCCAGTGAGGGCGGCCACCACTAGGAGCCCATTTTTTTTTTAGAAGAAAACATGGATTGTTGCCATATAAATAATAGAAAAAAATCCATTTCTACAGTAAGCCTTAAGCCCGTTGTGTGTAAGCATTGGTGGTTCAGTGGTAGAATTCTCGCCTGCCACGCGGGAGGCCCGGGTTCGATTCCCGGCCAATGCATGTGCCTTTTTACCTTTTGAAAAAGTCCTTCCAATCTTAAAAATGCTCGTTTTGTAGCTGGATACTTTTTACATTCTAATTTACTCGTATATTTTGTGAGTCCAAGATCTGGAGTCGCTCCGGCTAGGTGAAAGGAACAGGCTGGTGACGGGCTGTTTTCCTAACAGAAACATCGACTTTTCTCTGTTTAGAGTATTTGAAGTCAATCTGCTCTGGAGTCATTCTTCTGTTTGAAGTATAAATAAAACTAATGGCTTTTTGAGAGAAAAACAAAGAACAACAACAAAACACATTTTTTTCAATACAGGAATCCAGCACTCTTCAAATGAAAATAAAATAAAGGAACTACTTCAAGCACCCCAAAACGCCAGTAGCAGAGTGGCGCAGCGGAAGCGTGCTGGGCCCATAACCCAGAGGTCGATGGATCGAAACCATCCTCTGCTAACTCTTTTCGAAGAAAACGGGGGTGTTTACTAACTGGGACGGCTGTAATTTTAGTAACCCGTTTTCCCTTCTGTATCTAATGAAAGGGTGGGCAACACAGGGATAAATTTTCACCCCTCCCCATATTTGAGACAAAAATAATTCACAAATCAGAAAGGCACCAATGTCACGTGCTCCATCTCAGAGAGCAGAGAATGTTAACCCAGCAGCTGAAAAGTCGCCTTGTCTACCTACTATAATATTGCAAACAAGAATTTAGATTTAGAGTTAAAAAAAGAACCACATACAGCTAATTTCCGTTTCAGAGATTTGGTTAAAGGGAGTTAGGGTTTATTTAAAATAACAGTTCTTCATAATTTCTTCCCCTGCTCTGTTTTCCTCCTTAGCACTTAACACTATGTAGTATATAGTATATTTTATTTATTCATTTAGTATTTTCTCCCCCAATGGTATAAGAATTCACAAGAACAGAGATTTTTGTCTGTTTTGCCACTGTGGCTTCTGCAGTATTTACAACAACACGTCCTGGCACATCTTAGGCATAGGTTCTTCCTTAAATACATTAAAAGCTACAATTTCTAATACACCAGATAGCAGTGTTCGATGTTATTATTCACCTTCTTTTACCTTTTAAAAGAAGAGTACAAAAATGACTGCAACTCTCCCAATCCCCCCCCCTTTTTTTTTTTGATGAATAGGTTTTATTTGCAAAGAGTCTGGAAACAGCTCATATTAATGATGTCATTTAAATAACACAATACTTACTTTAAAAAGCAATGACTTTATAAATATTCATATGAAGTTCTTTCCTTTACAATACTGTTGCTATTATGTGTCCATATATAACCAAACTTAATGTTTACATAAATGTCTGGAATAGGAGGCCAAAGGGCCATATTTCATTTTCAGTCACTTCTAAAATTAAGGCAACATCTTTATCAACCTGGCAAGGAAGGTGCTAGAAATCCTGTTGTTGTAGGAAAATGGGGCGAGAGAGGATGGTCATGTCCCAGGTCTCGGTGAGTCCCTGGGACATACTCTGCCATATTTTATGGCAAGATGAGAAAAATTTAAAGATAAAAATTTTCTTAGCCGATTTGGGCCTCCTGCCTCTCCTTTAGAGTGTACTGTGTATCTAATTAACCAGACCTCCTTAGGAGACAAACTTACTTCTTCATCTCGTGGGGGACCACAATGATCCTTGACTCAATTAGTATGTGTAGATGCATGAAAAAATGGCCTTAAATGTAGTTATGGACTGAATTGTGTTCCTTCAAAATTCATATGTTTGAGTCCTAACCCCAATGTAACTATGTAGAGATATGGCCTTTAAAAAGATAGTTAAGGTTAAATCAGATCATAAGGGTAGGGTCCTAATCCAAAAGCACTTTTAACTTTATAAGAACAGGAAAAGACTTCAGGGGTGCAGATGCACAGAAAAAAGACCACGTGAGGACATAGCAAGATGGTCAGCTGCCAGCCAAGGAGGGAAACCAATCCTGCCTACACCTGAACCTTGGACTTCTGGCCTCAGAACTGTGAGAAAATAATTTTTTTAAAGACACCCAGTGTGTGGCATGTTGTGGTATCCCTAGCAAACTAATGCAAGCATGTTAACAGGATGTTTGCACTTAAACAGTAGAAACTGTCAAAGCAGAACTAAGAGATAGAAACATTTTGTAAGGGGGAAAAAGTCTACCTGCAAAGAAGTCAAGAGTCAGATGCTGGGGAAAACACACATACATGCACGCATATACACAAGTGTTTAAAATGGTGAGGTGGAGGGGAACCTGTGAAATGACGGAGGTTACCAAGTTTACATTGGCTTGTTCATGGTGGAAAAACTGCAACTTACTCAGGTGATAATCATAACTGTAAATCCTGACATATCTTCACAGAGCAGCCTAGCAAAAATCAGGGTATCAGTGTTTGTCAAGTGTTTATGTTAACAGAAAACATTCAGTGTTTATTACTTTGAGGACCAGAACTAGGGTGAGCATGACATTATTATTATTATTATTATTATTATTATTATTATTATTATTATTATTATTATTATTATTATTAATTATTATTTTAATTTTAGGGTGCAGAGTATTTTGATTTTTGATTCCTTTTTATTTGGACAGCTCTGACTAGACCACAAAAACAATACCTCTCTCCCTCTCTCTCATGCCCACAAGTGACTCTTGGAGAAACTACTTGAAAGCCAGCGGTTAATGGAAGACGGAAATGATCACTCCACTTAACCCAATTCACTGATTTTGAGTACAAAGTTGAAGTGAGGAAGCATTTCAGTTGGATGTGGAAAACACTCCTTGGATTTGTCCTTCTGCTTTCTTTCCACAAGATGGCAGAAGAGGGCAATACTTCTTATTTCACCTACTCTTGAGGTAATAATCCCTCAGCTCTCTTAACCGTGGAGGAAAAAAAAAAAAAAAAATCTCGGAAAGAGAGCAAAGAATAGAAAGGGGATGAATATGATGCCGATGAGTTCAGAACGCAATTAGATTAATTTAGGGGACTGCTCTCCAACAAGTAGAGCAGCTTGTCCGTGGGCTCTGTCAACAGCTCCCAAGACTTAATGACAGGGGCGCAGGGACTGGAAAAAGAGAAACTCACTTTAGAGAAGTGAATGACAAACTCGTATATTTTGGATGACTTGATCTCCGGGAGGCTTGTTGCCTGTGACAGGAACAAAACTGTTCGTCTGAGATAGGGCCTACACCCACAACTAAGGGAAGTGACAACAAGGAAAGGAAAATTTGTAGCCTGGAGTGGAAATATGAGTGTAGGGGCTTGTTATTTTGATGTTAGTGGGAAAAAAAGGTTTACAATAGCAATCACTTCCTAGTGGAAGGGGATGAGGATAGTGGAAGATGTTAATATTCGAACTGCGAAAAAAGAATTTAGGCACTATTGAAAGATGCAGGGG
Source organism: Camelus dromedarius (assembly GCF_036321535.1). Taxonomy (NCBI): domain Eukaryota; kingdom Metazoa; phylum Chordata; class Mammalia; order Artiodactyla; family Camelidae; genus Camelus; species Camelus dromedarius. Next base: position 18,145,396 of record NC_087454.1, on the reverse strand, counting down.
AGGAGGAGTCGAAGGACTTTGAATTATACCTTGAAAGATTCCATTCCCTAATATTCCTAGCTAGCTTATGAGTTCAGTAAATACGCTCTTCTCTTAAATACTGAGGTCTCTGACTTGTATCGCGGAATTTCTAATCGTGGACTCCCAAGTCACTGCCAGAAAACTGCTTCCCCGCCCTAGCGAGTCCTGGCATATCTCCCTCCCAACGCATCCTGATAAAACATGGGAAGACTGCATCTTTCCCAAGTTGTTGGGTTCCTTGTTCAACACCTTATCCTTAAGGAGAGTCTCTGACCTTTAATGCTCCCGATGCATTTTGACATAAATCATTTCAAGTTACCCTAGTATCTCTGTAGGGTAGACAGGGCTAAAGTTACAGTTCCTATTCGGTAGTGGATGGGAAATAAGCACCGAGCGGTTAACTTCGCCCAGGATCTGACTGCAAAACACAGAACCGTTAATTTTCAGCTTCATGGCTCTTGGCTTCAGAACCTGGTGCATTCCTACAGATAAAGTAAGTCATAATTTTACTTTCCACAGAAAATCCCTTCACAACGCACAATCCCAATAGCAAACTATCTGGCCAATTGCAGCCCACGACGGGCTTTTCAAATAGTGCTGCTGTCCAATCAGAGAAGGGGGACGTCACTTACTTTGAAGAAGGGTAACCAAAAGCGAAATTTCGGCTAATGTAGCAGAGGGCAGAACTGAAAATCTTGTTCAAAGGACGCCAAAGACCCCATAATAAACTGCGTAATGTGCCAAAATGCTTATCCAAGAATACGTGCGAAGGGCTTTTTAAGCACCCCCCAATTTTTATTTCCCAAACCAACCCCTAATTCTCCAAAAAGAAACTAGACTACAAGGAAAGTGCACCAGCTATTTCTCTGAAAGAGTAGGTGGCTCTGAAAAGAGCCTTTGGGTCATGGGTGGCTGTGGGCCGGCTCACTTGGAGCTGGTGTACTTGGTGACGGCCTTGGTGCCCTCGGACACGGCGTGCTTGGCCAGCTCCCCGGGCAGCAGCAGGCGCACGGCCGTCTGGATCTCCCGGGACGTGATGGTCGAGCGCTTGTTGTAGTGCGCCAGGCGCGACGCCTCGCCCGCGATGCGCTCGAAGATGTCGTTGACGAACGAGTTCATGATGCCCATGGCCTTGGACGAGATGCCGGTGTCCGGGTGGACCTGCTTCAGCACCTTGTACACGTACACCGAGTAGCTCTCCTTGCGGCTGCGCTTGCGCTTCTTGCCGTCCTTCTTCTGCGCCTTGGCCACCGCCTTCTTGGAGCCCTTCTTCGGGGCTGGAGCGGACTTGGCTGGCTCGGGCATGGTGAACAGAAGTCACAACACTCCAGAAACAAGTGAGCACGGGACGGGTCGAGTCCTTTTTATTTACAGCTCCGTATGCAAGTAATATTGTAAAGCTCTATGTCTGATTGGCTAATACGAGTGATGATGTTAAATGACAGTATTGTCCAATGAGAACACACGTTTTAAAGGCACTGAGTTTGTCTTGTTTAAAATGAAACTGCAACGGTAGCCAATGGAATAGCTTCTTTTTCGCGCCCAGCTGCAGCTATAAATTTTGCGTTTGTCCTCTTTTTCTTTATTCGTCTCTTGCATAGGCTTTAGATATTGCATAATGTCTGGACGTGGTAAGCAGGGCGGCAAAGCTCGCGCCAAGGCCAAGACCCGCTCTTCGCGGGCCGGTCTCCAGTTCCCCGTGGGCCGAGTGCACCGCCTGCTCCGCAAGGGCAACTACGCCGAGCGGGTCGGGGCCGGCGCGCCGGTGTACCTGGCGGCGGTGCTGGAGTACCTGACGGCCGAGATCCTGGAGCTGGCGGGCAACGCGGCTCGCGACAACAAGAAGACGCGCATCATCCCGCGCCACCTGCAGCTGGCGATCCGCAACGACGAGGAACTCAACAAGCTGCTGGGTAAAGTCACCATTGCTCAGGGTGGTGTCCTGCCCAACATCCAGGCCGTGCTGCTGCCCAAGAAGACCGAGAGCCACCACAAGGCCAAGGGCAAGTAAATTCTGAATTCATACTTTAAACTCTAGGACCAAAGGCTCTTTTCAGAGCCACCCACCGTTTCTGTGGAAGAACTGAGCACTCTTATGAAACCCACCAGGAATACACGGCTAAAAGTTCTCAGAACATGACATACGTAATAACCCTTTTGATTTGACCAAGCATGCGTTGACTTGGATCTGGTAAAGACCAATTCTCAATACTTCTGTAAAACTGAAGCCACCCGCCTGTTGTCACCCCAACACCCGCCCCCGCACTCCCGCCCCAGGAACACAGTTCCGGTGATGACATGCGCCAGTAAGTTAAATATTAAACCAAGTTTTGTTTTTTTTCTAGGTATTTATCGTTAGGAGAACCCGATGGTCCATTGGTAAAGTAAAACTCCCATCTCAGAGGCTCTTTTCATAGCTATCCCTATTTACAGGAAAACACCTGATAACTGATGAATGTAAACCTATCCTCACTCCAGGTCCGCCAAGTATACAGCTTACATATTAAAGTCCAATCAGCCATTTGATTGCATCAAGATCAGTTAATGAAGTCGGATAACCACTTACTAGTTTGTAGTCAAACACATCGAGGTCCTCCTTCCCCATACCACGCTGTGGAAACTAAAGTTCTGTGTTCAGGGGTCGCTGTGTCAAAGCCTGTTTTAACTCTATTCTAGGTCTTGGTACACTCATTAAAAGCACATCTTGACGCAGTTATGAAATGAAACTACTTTTCAGAGAAGCTAATGAATACATTATTCTGCTGTAATTTCCCCCAACATTGAGAAGCGAAAAAGAATCCAATGAAAATACATTTAAGAACAATTTAGGAGCTGATTTCTACAAATACTGCGTGAGATTCCTTTTACTGGAGGGATCTTAACTTTTTGGTAGAAAACCATAAACTCCGGATAGAGAAAAGTCATAAATAATTCTTTCCTGTAAGAATTGAAAACAACTGTTAGTATGGAAAACAAAACCTTTTCAGGGGCAGTAGGAATCAAATGAAGATTGGAATAAAAGCCAATCAGGTGACGCCTGCGACAGTTCTGACCAATCAGGATCCGATTACTAGTATAAAGCCAGGTTCTGGCATCAGTTTTCCAGTTGCTTATTTCACAGCACAAGCGCTAAGCTGATGGCTCGCACCAAGCAGACGGCCCGCAAGTCCACCGGCGGCAAGGCGCCGCGCAAGCAGCTGGCCACCAAGGCGGCCCGCAAGAGCGCGCCGGCCACCGGCGGCGTGAAGAAGCCGCACCGCTACCGGCCGGGCACAGTGGCCCTGCGCGAGATCCGTCGCTACCAGAAGTCTACGGAGCTGCTGATCCGCAAGCTGCCGTTCCAGCGGCTGGTGCGTGAGATCGCGCAGGACTTCAAGACCGACCTGCGCTTCCAGAGCTCGGCCGTGATGGCGCTGCAGGAGGCGTGCGAGGCCTACCTGGTGGGGCTCTTCGAGGACACGAACCTGTGCGCCATCCATGCCAAGCGCGTCACAATCATGCCCAAGGACATCCAGCTCGCGCGCCGCATCCGCGGGGAGAGGGCATAAACCCTGTCCTAAGCGCATTTGTTCTCCCAAAGGCTCTTTTAAGAGCCACTTCCATTCTCACTAAGGGTGGCTGTCATTAGGTTTGGTGTTAAAACGGGAGGAAAAATGTTTTATGGAAGAACTAGGTATTTTCAGTCGCATGCAAAATAAGCACAAGTGCACTTGCCAAGGCCACATACGCCGTTAAATCTTTGTTAGCTATTTAAAAAGAAACTCGCTCTAGGTGAGAAATACTTTCAGAAGCATCCCTCTGTCTCCCTCGTGAAAGCCTGAAACAAGATGTCAAGCAGGGGAGCAAAAATTCAATGTAAATGAAGCTTGAGGGCTACTCACTCCACTCCAGCATGGGGGCTGCTGCTGGCATGCGGTTCTCATTTTGAAAGAGTCTGAAGTGTATAAAATGGATATTTTATGTATCTCTGCCAATAATGTTTCTGATCTGGACAAGGATGGAAATAGTGAACTTCCTGAGATGGAAACTGATAGAATCTACATTAAAATTTATACCTACATAAGTGGCCTGAAAGTTTATAGCAATGAGTGTTCTGTGTTAAGAACAAACAAATACTTAAGAGTATCTACCTCCTATCATGAAAAAAAAATTAGTTTTTCAATGGAGATACCAATTATATAAATGGCTACCAATTATATAAAGGCTTTTAAAACTTCACTTTTAATCAGATAAATGCAAATTAAGACAACAATGAAATACTACCCAACACCCATCAGACTGGCAAAATCAGAAAGCTGGTATATAAATAACCAAGTGTTGGGAATTGTAAGAATTTAATTTCATGTGGTGGTTTACTGATGATAGTTTTGCAGAAGATGGTTTGGAAAACTGCCTGGTGTATTTAGTAAAGTTGGGTGTGCCCAGGCCTATGCCCCAAGGAAATTTTCCTACAGACTGGAAAGAGGACACATCAAAAAATTTATCAAGGAACTATTTGTGGTAGTAAGAAAGTAGAGATAATTCACGGGATGAATGAATAATTAAAATACAGTGAGTGCATGATAAGAAATTCCTTCTGAGGTCAAGAAACAAGTAAATGGCAAAAGCAAGAGCTGAATCCAAGGCTCAGCCTTGCTACTGTCATTCAGTTCATACCTGGGCTCACCTGTGCCAGGATCTCCAACATTGTTTTCTAGCTTTACTTCCCGAAAAACTAGAAAAACCACCAAAATCAAGGGCACCATATCTGAGTACTTTTCTAGAAACACGACTTGTAGAACATCAGTGTCTTAGTCTGCTTGGGCTATTGTAACAGAATACCTTAGACTAGGTGGCTTATAAACAATAGAAATGTATTTCTCAATTCTGGAGTGTGGGAAGTCCAAGATCAAGGTGCTGTCAGATTCAGTGTCTGGTAAGATCCCACTTCTTAATTCATGGATGGCTATTTTCTCATGGTATGGAAGACAGGGGGGTCTCTTTTATAGGGGACTAATCCCATTCATGAGAGCAGTTATGACCTAAGCACCTCTGAATGACCCCACGTCCAAATACCCTCACGAGATTCGGTTTCAACATATGAATTTTGGGGAGACAGAAACATTCAGTCTATTAAAAATTAGAAGCTTGGAAACTATGTTCTTAGCCTCTATTCCTGTTGTAAACTCAGGAGGCCAAGACAGCAGGGAACTCCCTACCCCAGGAACTCTCTCCTTTATCTTGATTCTTGTTCTCTCAATATCCAACCCTGGAGATGCTAGTAAGGTGAAGTGAATAAAAGAGAATCAGAGTTTCTGACAACTATCTTTTGATATATTTCAGGCATGAAAACTAAATCAGGAGACACCTAGAAGGAACTATAAAAAATCATCATTGGTCACATAGTATTAAGAAATTTTGGAAACAAGCTGATGCAGGAAAACAGATGTGGGGCGTGAGAAGGACTGTGTCCCATGTCTTTGTTGAGCCCCTGGGTTGCGCCCGCTAAGTGTGGGTCCTTGACTTCCCGCAGGAAAGAATTCAAGAGCGAGCCACAGTTGAGTGAAGGTAGATTTATTCAGAGAGACACATTGAAAGGCAAGAGAAAGGCCATGAGGTGTGGGGATTGGGTGCTCAGATTAGAGTAAAAGTAGGTTCACACTCCATAGAATGTGGGCCATCTCCGAAGAGGGAGAAAGGGACCGCCGCGAGGTCCCGTGTTGCTGGTTTTTATGGGCTTGGTGACTTCATATGCTATTAAGTGGAAGGACCAGTCTAAGAAGTCTGGGGAAAGGGCTGGGATTCCCAGGAAGTTGGCCATTTCCCACTTTTTGACCTTTTGTGGCTGGCCTTGGGACTGCCATGGTACCTGGGGGCATGTTATTCACCATGTTAATACATTACAATGGGCGTATAATGAAGCTCAAGATCTACTAGAAGTTAAATCTCTCATCATCCTGAGCCTCAAGGCCTATTGGGGGTTGAATCTTTCACCATTTTGATGTTAACTGCTGTAGTATTCCTTGCATGGCTGTGCCCTGCCCTCTTCAATCCCGTCTCAAAGGCAGGACATTACATAGATCAAGGAAGGAGTAGTAGGCAAGAAAACTGTATATATTAAAGAATCTATTTAGGTCTTGAGAGGATTTCAGGAAAAAGTAAGAGGTTTCTCTGATAAAGGGTTTTGCAAATCAGGTTTCAAGCTATAAACAGACAAGAATATGGTAGAGGGAACCTCAGGGAAGAGGGTGTAGTAAGATGAAGAGAGGAAGAGACCAGGAAGGACAAAGGATTCCGCCTCTTCAGATTTCTTTAATTGGTCTTAATAGCACATGGAGGCATAGATGCTGATGGAAACTTTAAGGATGGAAACAGGGGTGGTGATTGTGCTGAGGTGGGACCAAGGAATAAGGGAAACTGTGCTTCTATATCTCATATTTAAGGTTCTGACTTGGTAAAAGGCCAGTATATGTGGAAGTGTAAAGACACTATGAAATGGAAGGAAAAGATCCAAGAAGTTAAGTTCATGGAGTGGAAAAGGGCTACTAGTGTTTTGGATTAGTGTATATGCCTGTTTCTGTTGTGTTTATCTGTGAATATATATGTGTTTTGGGGACAGGAGAAATGAGAATTGGGAAAGGTACTATTTACTAGTAAGTAAACTAATTTCAAATGAGGAACAAGGAAAGAAAAGTAAAAGAGATGTAAACATAACCTTCCAGTCAATTCCAAAGTTCTAACCAAAGCAAACAAAAATATCAAGTGTCAAAGAAATAAATATATGGCATATCAATTGAAAGTATAACAATATTAAAAAGAATTGAACCCAACACTTGGAACTAAGAATGTTAAGAATTGTCCACCAGACAAATGTGGATCAGTAAGCAACCCTCAGAACACTGGAAAGGCAAGTAATACCTCATTTATTCATCCAGTTAAGGAGGAAGGGAATTGTACAGAATTTAAAACATTACCAACATTTCTCTTAGAAAAGAATATCTCTCCTAATGTGAGAAACAAACACTAAATATTTACCCCAATTATTCAACACTTGGTGAGACTACCCACCAGATTAATGCCTTCAAGGTTAAGTACTCAGATTCCATTACTAAACAGGGCCAGGGGGGAAAAAAGCCAGATTACAAACTCAGTAAGAGATGGATTAACCAACAGAACATGGGCATGTAGTGCTTTGCATCTACAGTAATTACAAAGGAGTTTATAAATAACTTGGAGACTGATTCCTAGAATAAAATTAGAAATTTGTTCAAGGAGTAAATAATGAACCACATACGTTTGAAACAGGACGGGTGAACATTACTGATGCTCTGCAAAAGAGAAAGGTGAATGTAGGCCACAGAAAGTGAAGATTTCCAGAAAAACAAAATCTGATACCTGGAAGACAAGTAAGGGCCTGAGAGAGGTCATTCTAAACAGGTTTGACACATAGACACCCATCTTTCTGCCTTTGAAAGTTTCCTTTTCTAGAATAAAATCGTTCTTGGTCTCTACATTCTGCACTTTATCTGTAAATTAAAGGCACGGGATTTCAAGGTGCACTCGATTTCTCAGTTCAAAAAAGGAGGTTGGGGTGGGGGTGGGGGAGAATCCCTGCGACATATTCACCTTCTCACGGACTCACCAAGAAAAAGGCAAGTAAAACAGACCTTCTTCTTCAAACAATTTCCTGAAGTGTTTCTAAACCAGATGAAGAAAATGTGAAAAAGTCAGTTCTCTTTCCCCACAATAATGTGGCAGCGAGTGACGGCGGCCAAAGGAAGGTGATAAGATTAATAAAAGGTCAGGAAGAGGGGAGAGCTCCGAAGATGAGAACACTGAGGAGCCCCAGCTTGAAGCTATCAGGAGGAGTTAACTGCAGTCAGCAGCTACACAGGCTGATTACACTGAGATTATATAGAAAGCACTTTGGATACAGTAAGCTTTCACAAATGCCCCCAAATGACTACAATCACTGTTTTTGAGATGGAACACTCATTCTAGCAGCCACAAGTCGCTAGTGCGATCCATGTCTAAGAGATGACAGAAACAAAATAAAACTGGACAGCAAGTCCTGAGCCAGACAAATAAATGGGCTTCCAGCGGTGGGCAAGCTCAAAACACTGTAGAAACTGCATTAATTAGGCGCCTTTTTAACCCAGCAGTTTAAGCACCGCCCTTTCCACTTTGTCTGAAAACGTGGGCGGGGCTTCGGGTCTGGGAACTCCCTGAGGTGGCCTGAGAAGTTCCCAAACAGGTCCGAAGTACCACTATATAAAGTGGCGACTTTGCCTACTGAACGTTGTATTTGTTCGAATCGCGAATATGTCTGGTCGCGGCAAGGGCGGGAAGGGCCTTGGCAAAGGAGGTGCAAAGCGCCACCGCAAGGTGCTGCGGGACAATATCCAGGGCATCACCAAGCCTGCCATCCGGCGTCTGGCTCGTCGAGGTGGCGTCAAGCGCATCTCCGGCCTCATCTACGAGGAGACCCGCGGCGTGCTGAAGGTGTTCCTGGAGAACGTGATCCGGGACGCGGTCACATACACCGAGCACGCGAAGCGCAAGACGGTTACGGCCATGGACGTAGTCTACGCGCTCAAGCGCCAGGGCCGCACCCTCTACGGCTTTGGCGGCTAGAGTTTAAAACTTCCACTTAATAACTCAAAGGCCCTTCTCAGGGCCACCCCACTAAATCTGTTAGAAGAGCTGTAGGCACTAATGCTTTCCGTTTCTCTGAGCACCCAACTGTAGGTTTGGCGGTTTTCGGAGAGCTAGATTTGACATTGCAATTAAATGAAACCGTTTCGTAACCACCCCCCGCCCCGTCAGCATCGCCACATTGAGTGAAAAGTTCTTTGACCTACATTACCGTTTTTTACAGAGGCTTAGTATAAACTGGGATCTCTTGCCATATGTCCGCTTTGCTCGCACTTCTCCGTCAAGGACAAATAGTTCTGACTCAGTATGTCCAGCAATACCTAAAATGCTATCATGGGCTTTCACAAGAAAAGTTGGCCGACCCTTCTTTCAGCAAGCTCTTTGAGGGGTTCTTAAACACGCTGAGGCCTGAGAATACTGGCATAGAACATAATGACTAGATTTCAAGCAACTTCGATGCCTCCATTTATAATACACTCAAGTTCCCTTTCATGTTATTCAGTAAACAGTTCAATCATCATACCATGTATTTAAAATAGTGCAAGACACATTCAGATTCTTGAGACAACTTTCTTAATTATGATGCATCTTGCAAACTTCTAAAAAAAGCCAGTATTTCCTTTGTACATTGTTCTAAAGACCTAAGCAGAGGCGGGAAAATGCTTCCCTTTCTTAAAGGAATAAACCCAGATTAATTCTGTGGGCGGGATGGGAAGGATGGGAGGGATGGGCGGGAAGGGCGGGAAGGGCGGGAAGGGCGGGGCAGACAAGGGAGGTAGCAGTCTATTGTCCAATCAAGACGCGAGAATTGCTATAAATAGTGGGACCACCGGCTCCTGTTTTCACTTTAAGTCGTTGTTGCTTCTCAGTCATGGCTCGCACTAAGCAGACAGCTCGCAAGTCCACCGGCGGTAAGGCGCCGCGCAAGCAGCTGGCCACCAAGGCGGCCCGCAAGAGCGCGCCGGCCACCGGCGGCGTGAAGAAGCCGCACCGCTACCGGCCCGGCACGGTGGCCCTGCGCGAGATCCGCCGCTACCAGAAGTCCACGGAGCTGCTGATCCGCAAGCTGCCGTTCCAGCGGCTGGTGCGTGAGATCGCGCAGGACTTCAAGACCGACCTGCGCTTCCAGAGCTCGGCCGTGATGGCGCTGCAGGAGGCGTGCGAGGCCTACCTGGTGGGGCTCTTCGAGGACACGAACCTGTGCGCCATCCATGCCAAGCGCGTCACAATCATGCCCAAGGACATCCAGCTCGCGCGCCGCATCCGCGGGGAAAGAGCTTAAGTTTTCTAGCGTTCCCAATACCCGACCCCAAAAGGCTCTTTTCAGAGCCCCTCAGCTGTCACCAAGAAGGAGCTGTTCATCCTCTTAGAAAAAAGGCAGGGTATTTTGATGAAGTCCATTGTGGGCTCAGTTGTCCATTCCCTTGCCGATAGGCATAATTTGGAGACAATAGTGAAAACGAGGGGTGGGATTGCTGTGTAGTCTCTACTCCAGGTCAGCATATTGAGCTGTTTTATGTGAAAGCGCTTATGTAGACATTTTGGAAGCCAAAACAGGTTATCCTACACGAAGTGAATGAAGGAAGGGTGCCCGTTCTCTGGGAAAGTATTTGTGGTTTCTATGGATAGTTATTTTTTTCCAAAGTGTTTGCCCTGTGACTTCAGAAGATGTCTTTTGCATTCCTGCTGCAGGGGGAAATGGTGGAGGCTCCAGTCTCCCAGCTGCTATGCTAATTACTACCAGCTGTATAAATTTGCCAAGTTACTCATCCTTTGAGACTCGTACAACTAAAATGTGGCAAATGAATTCAAGTTTGTAGAGCGTGCTTCGACTAGTACCTGGCACGTAGTAAGTGCTCAGCGGATTTTAGCTTCCATTATGACTGTCTCCTGCCCCTAAAAGTATGGGCCTCCACTCCCAACCTTCGCAAATATGAGAGCTTTGTGATTGAAACAGTAGGGGACATTTTCTTAAGATCTCCTTTTCTTTAGTTCTCGATTTGCATAATTCTGAAAGAGGCAGGCCTATAACAATATATCATGAACTGTGTCTTTGGAGTTCAAAGCAGCAGAAGAGCCAGATAGTAAATACTTTAGGTTTTGCAGGCCACATAATAGTCTCTTTCACATTTTTCTTCTAATACAATTGAAAAATAGAAAAACTCGTAGCTGGAGGGCCATAAAAAAACAGGCCACTGTCCAGATTTGGCCGTAGTAAGCTATAATTTCAACCCCAGGAGTTCCTGAGGAGATATTTGTTGGCCTACAGTTTTCCATGGAAGAACTGACTGTTGATCGCATTAGAGATCCTAATCAACACCCTATTCAGGCATAAAATCCTTTTCATGCTTCCTCCTCCCCCCTGCCCCCTTCAAATAGCAAAATTCACCCACCATTCCACCTCCTGGTCTTTGCCTCAGTTCCCTTGGATATTAATGTTTTCCTGAATTCTAAAATTTATCACCTCCATTCCCAATATCCAATCCACACTTCTTGTATTCAGTGGCTAATTATTTCACTTAAAGATACAGTTCTGTCTTCACTTAACACATACAAAAATACCCACACTGATGTCCTACAAAAGAGGGTGTTCCTGATCATGCAATTTGTTAAATGGTGACGGAGCTAAGGAGTCTGAGTGAGAAAATTGGGAAAAGCACCTTGAGAGGTGGGCAAAGTCCCATGCTATCTAAACAGTTTGTGCTTTAAGGGCTACTGGAAAACCTCAAATAAATTTCAGTAAGTTTCAGTTTTTTTCTAAAATACATTATCTAGGCTAAGGAATTTTTTTTGCCCTTACTTTAATGAATTCACCTAGGAAGTAGAGAGAAAGCATCGTAATCAAAAACATACCAAACATACTTGTTTGAATTTGAACGCAGGTTATTGGATCCTGAAGGCAAAGCAATTTCTGTTCCTCTTGGAAAAAGTCACTTTGACAACAGAACTTTTCCAAGCTGCAAAATATTCTCTAAAGACACTGGCATGTGGAAATTCCTTGGGAAGCCGAACCGGTTTTTAAAGTAAGATGTATATAGCTAATTTAGGGCTAGAGGCTACCGGCAGCCCTGCGTCTGTGTTACTTGCTGCAGTTCGAAACAAAGTTTATGGCAAAACCAAGGAATCTAGTATCTTTCCTCTTGCAAAAATCTAAGGCTGAACTTAGGGACAAAGCCTCTTTAAAAACATTCACTTGATACTTAGTAGAAATTTATTGTAACACACAGCTAACTAGCTCGATGCCTTAAACTGGGTGGATTCGTATGAAAAGCTGAAGGGATTTTTAAAAATATCTTTCATCAATTGTTGGTGATTCTGGAAAACACAAACAAGTATGAGAACCTGGTGGCTGTTTTCCTGTTTTGGAGCTTCAAAGAGTCAAATTCTGTACCATTGTTTACAGCATTTAATCAAATTTTTCGGACTAACAAACACAATTTGGGAGTCCAACCACGAGAGGCGACTGCCTGAGGGCGGTGGATCGGACGCTCCACCAATCACAGGGCAGCATCGGCTTATATAAGCCCTGGGCCCGCGCAAGGCGGCACTGCAAAACTTGCTCTTTGAGTTTTGAATCTCTCTTCCAGCAATTTCATCCATCGCCATGTCGGAAACTGCTCCTGCTGAGACGGCAGCCCCGGCTCCAGTGGAGAAATCTCCTGCTAAGAAGAAAGCAGCCAAGAAGGCCGCGAGCGGTGGCGCCGCGAAGCGCAAAGCTTCCGGGCCCCCTGTTTCGGAGCTGATCACTAAAGCTGTGGCTGCTTCCAAAGAGCGCAATGGCCTTTCTTTGGCTGCGCTCAAGAAGGCGCTGGCAGCTGGCGGCTACGACGTTGAGAAGAACAACAGCCGTATCAAGCTGGGTCTCAAGAGCCTGGTGAGCAAGGGCACCTTAGTGCAGACCAAGGGCACCGGCGCCTCCGGCTCCTTTAAGCTCAACAAGAAGGCGGCGACCGGGGAAGCCAAACCCAAAGCCAAGAAGGCGGGGGCTGCTAAAGCTAAGAAACCTGCAGGGGCCACCCCTAAGAAGCCCAAGAAGGCTGCTGGAGCCAAGAAAGCCGTGAAGAAGACTCCTAAGAAGGCTAAGAAGCCTGCGGCTGCTGGTGTCAAAAAGGTGGCCAAGAGTCCCAAGAAGACCAAAGCTGCCGCAAAGCCTAAGAAAGCTGCCAAGAGCCCTGCTAAGCCCAAGGCAGTGAAGCCAAAGGCGGCCAAACCCAAAGCCGCTAAGCCTAAGGCAGCAAAACCCAAAGCTGCAAAGGCGAAGAAGGCGGCTCCCAAGAAGAAGTAGGAAGTTGGCGCTTGAAAAAAGCAAACCCCAAAGGCTCTTTTCAGAGCCACCCAGAGATCTCTAAAAATAGCTGCACACAGTACTGTTATACTAAAACCACATTGCTTTCTCAACCCCCTTCCAAAGCAGTTTGTCGCTTCCCCCTGTCTATTTCAGCTTTTTCTATTTAGAGATTGAAAGCTTCCTTTCTATACCTTCTCAAGATCTAAAGCCAGAAAACGGCCTTGATTAGGCAACTTCTGCAAAATTGTCCCAAGAATACATAGAGCATGGGTTACTACTGGTATAGAGGTCCTGATTTCTAGGGTGTTAGCTACAAGGACACACTCACTTTGAATTAAATAGCCCGCGCCAAGTTCCGATTGGTCAATTCTTTCAATTCAAACTTGGGAACCTCTTGTTTCCTTCGGGACCAAGCTACCTGCACCTGTACATTTCTCCATTTGATTGATACTGTACTTTACCAAAGCTCCTGATTCGTCACATTCCTTAGACATGACTAGACGTCTAAGAGCATATAAAATCTACACCTGATAAATGACTTCAAATTGCTTGCCAAACAAGTTACACGAAATTCTCTTCCCCCAGTCAACAGTGACAACGGGAGTAGGTCAAAGTATTATCGCAGCTCCTCCGCAGACAAAGTAGGTGGCTCTGAAAAGAGCCTTTGGTTCTTTGCTCAAAATTGCGTTACTATTGAGGCCTTCCTACTTGCCCTTGGCCTTGTGGTGGCTCTCAGTCTTCTTGGGCAGCAGCACGGCCTGGATGTTGGGCAGGACACCACCCTGAGCAATGGTGACTTTACCCAGCAGCTTGTTGAGTTCCTCGTCGTTGCGGATCGCCAGCTGCAGGTGGCGCGGGATGATGCGCGTCTTCTTGTTGTCGCGAGCCGCGTTGCCCGCCAGCTCCAGGATCTCGGCCGTCAGGTACTCCAGCACCGCCGCCAGGTACACCGGCGCGCCGGCCCCGACCCGCTCGGCGTAGTTGCCCTTGCGGAGCAGGCGGTGCACTCGGCCCACGGGGAACTGGAGACCGGCCCGCGAAGAGCGGGTCTTGGCCTTGGCGCGAGCTTTGCCGCCCTGCTTACCACGTCCAGACATTATGCAATATCTAAAGCCTATGCAAGAGACGAATAAAGAAAAAGAGGACAAACGCAAAATTTATAGCTGCAGCTGGGCGCGAAAAAGAAGCTATTCCATTGGCTACCGTTGCAGTTTCATTTTAAACAAGACAAACTCAGTGCCTTTAAAACGTGTGTTCTCATTGGACAATACTGTCATTTAACATCATCACTCGTATTAGCCAATCAGACATAGAGCTTTACAATATTACTTGCATACGGAGCTGTAAATAAAAAGGACTCGACCCGTCCCGTGCTCACTTGTTTCTGGAGTGTTGTGACTTCTGTTCACCATGCCCGAGCCAGCCAAGTCCGCTCCAGCCCCGAAGAAGGGCTCCAAGAAGGCGGTGGCCAAGGCGCAGAAGAAGGACGGCAAGAAGCGCAAGCGCAGCCGCAAGGAGAGCTACTCGGTGTACGTGTACAAGGTGCTGAAGCAGGTCCACCCGGACACCGGCATCTCGTCCAAGGCCATGGGCATCATGAACTCGTTCGTCAACGACATCTTCGAGCGCATCGCGGGCGAGGCGTCGCGCCTGGCGCACTACAACAAGCGCTCGACCATCACGTCCCGGGAGATCCAGACGGCCGTGCGCCTGCTGCTGCCCGGGGAGCTGGCCAAGCACGCCGTGTCCGAGGGCACCAAGGCCGTCACCAAGTATACCAGCTCCAAGTAAGCAAGTCCGCCAACTACCCACGACCCAAAGGCTCTTTTCAGAGCCACCCACGCTTTCCAAAGAGAACTGGCACTTACCAACTTTAGAGGAAGATAAAGGCCTTTAATAAGCCTTTAATAAATGCTTCTAAATTGGTGCAAAAATTAGATTTTGGGTTTCTGATGTTTCAAGTAAGATTATAGAGACATGCTAGAGACATGACCCAAAACGAATTTTATTGTAGTTACTTCATTTAACAACCAGACTCATTTTAACTATGACCCAACTAGTTGCTACACAATTTCAAGTGTTCTTTAGCTGAACGTTTACAAGTTACCATATTCACCAGCTGCTGACTGCAGTCCCTCACCCTCCTGCCGCAACATGATCCAAAAACATCACAGAAAACAGGTTAAAGGAAAATTACCAGGTTGTATTCCCTTTAGATTTTTCTTATGTAACATCAATCCTGGATATGTGCTTTCTTGCTACTTCCAACTCACACATTTGCACAAAATAACCTCGTGTTCGCATAAAGATGGAGAAAGAGGAAAAGGATTAGAATGGAATTAAATCACGTCTTTTCACCAGTTAGGGGTGGGATTGTATCCTCATTTGAAAATCCAGATGTTTGAATTTTTCTACCACTTACTCTACATTTTTCCTGGGTAGACCAAGGTACTGTACGTGTCTGCACGTCCACATCTTTCGTCGTGAAGTTCCACTAAGATGCAATTGGATCCTGCAGCATATTCTTAAGTGTTAATGTTTTACCACCTTTGGAGTTGGGTGGCATTCCTATTCACTATTTTCACATGGTCAAATTTTTTACTTGGGAAAAAGAATTGACTGTAGGTCATTTTCTTTCCTGAGTCAGCTCCACATTGCATCTCATTCTATTTCCGCCTCACCTTTTTTTTTTTTTTTTCTCCTGTTTGAAGGGAGAAATCCTACATGAAAAGGCAATCTTTGAGATGTGAAGAGGAGTATCAGGATGGCATTTTTCTGCCAGGGGGAAATGCAGTCTCCCAGTGTTTAGGCCGGTATTTTAGAGCTAATTAGACATTTTCAAAAATCAGTGTGGAAATAAAAGTCCCATGCATTCTACCGACCATCAGATACTAAGATCTTAAAAACCTAACATCTTTGCTGTTTTTCTAGGTATTATTCAACCTTTTTCCGTTAAAGGACAGGAGGACTTAGGTTTGCGGGAATAGAAAGTATAAAACTGAGGCTGAACAAAGGAGCTCAGGAGCAAAGGAGAGAGTTAAAGCCATGACTGCTGACAAAGCTAGTGATTGTGTTTCCAGTAGCCTCAAAAAGTTGGCTGGAAACACTTGCAGAATATTTATGGAGTTTAATTCATTTTTTTAACTACATGAATCAACATTAAATATGAAATTAGTATTGTTATTGATGCAGTGAAGACATAAACTAACACTAGATTGTTATTTCTTGAAATACACCATATGGCTGTTCTCCATTCTGTAACGCCCCTGTTCATCTACCATCTAAATCCTGTCCGTCCTGCAGAGCTAGTGTCCAAATCTAATCTCTGAAACCTTCTTTTATTTTTCCAGCTTGCTTTGTTCTCCTTTCTTGAATTTTTTCCAGATTTTTTCCCCTTCCTATTTCAACCTTTCCCACACACATACATCCTGCCTATGTGCAAGCGGGGCCCTCCCTGTCTTTCCTGTATTTTTATGCCTTTATTTCCATTAGACTTAAGAAGTGTGATTTATTTCTAGAGTCTTCTTTTAGTATTTAGCATTTTTGTTTTAGAATTCATTTTTAACCAATATTACCTGTCCCTGCTGTTATGGTTGGCCTACAGGACTGACATTTGAAATTAGGAGACCAGTTCCTAAAACTTTTACTACTTACTTTAATAGGCCAAGATTTCAGCTTCTCTGAAACTCCGTTTCCCTGTCAGTAAACTAGGGATAACATCAATTTTATAGTCACATGAATATTGTGAGGATCAGCGAGAATGCTTTGTGAATGCTTATGAATTGTAGATTAATAGGCACATATATTTTGTATATATTAAAAAGGAATCTTGTACATCTATTTGGCATTTGAAAGGCTTAGGACATCTTCATGTCTCAAACTCAACCTCAAAATCCAACCCATACAGTGTTTATTAGTTCATTTTTTCTTTCAATAAACGTTTGTTGAGCACATATTGCATCCCATAAACTCTTCTAGGTGCCAGAAATACAGCAGTGAACTAAAGAGAAAAAAAGTCATGCACTCACAGAGTTTATTTTCTAATATGGGAAAAGACAGGCTGATAAAAACTGCAATAACAAAAGAGTGTCAGAAGATATTAAATGTCTGGTACACGAAGCAGAAAAGAAAGATAGGAAATGTTTTTTTTTTCTTCCATTTTAAATAGCATAATCACAGAATGCTCATCAACAAGGTGAAATTTTAACAAAGATGAGGAGATGAGGGAGTAGGAAAGATAATTCTAGGCAGAAGGAAGCAGGAACAAGAGGCCTTGAGTGTACATGTGGGTTGAGGGGGAAATACCTGGTGTTCTTTAAGGGACAGGAGGTGGCCAGTGTGGCTGGAACTGAGGCAACAAAATAGCTGGAGGTGGGAAAGAGCGGTGGGGAAGGAGCTTTCCAGAATGTGTTAAACCTGGTATGACAGTATAATGTCTTTGCATTTCCTTGTCATGTATTTCAAATTCTTAGTAGTTGCAGAATGGTTTTGGGTGATCAGCTGTGACTCATTTCGACCCCTCATCCTGGACCTCAAAGAAGAACAGGCAAGGTGCTCTGCATGGAAGTGTCATTTTGCTTCTTTGCTGAAACCTCCCAGAGAGGTCAGAGAGAAGGAGTCACGGCATCAGGGCCCCCAGAAAAGTGCCAGACTCTTCCCTACAGATATAGGAACCCCAGGCCATTTATTCCCAACAGCTACTTTTTGTTCCAGTATAGTCCCCTTCTCCACAGCCTCCTGAACTGAGCAGATCTCTGTGGAAGAATCACTAATTTTGAATCGGCTTCCAGTTGGGGTTCCCCAGGGACCACATGAACATGGGCCATTGACAAATAAGGCTATCTTTCAAACATTAAAAGCCATACTCACTTTTTAATACACAGGTCCACTCCTGAATCTTAACCTTTCTGGCACTTCTTTCACTTTTTCTGGCTTTATTTCCACCCTTGTCTCAAACCAAGACAGCAAAATCTTTCATATTGTTTCTCATGGTATATTAGCCATATAACTAGGAAATAAGCAAATGGCCACTCTCACTCGATCAGTTCTGTAGTTCCAGTTTCTCACTCCTTTTGCATCCAGCAGTTACATATTTTGAAACAATATGTAACTGCTGAGATTTGCCCCCAGAGATTCTGATTAAATTTATCAGAGGTGGAGCCTGGGCATCTGGGGTATTTGAAATTCCCCAGATAACACTGATGGCTCTGAGAATTGAGAGGCACACTATTCTGTGCCAACTGTGGGAAATGGCCTCTCAGATGGCATCCAGTGACCCACACCTTCTAATATCTGTGCCCTCCCCTCATTGCTCCAGGATTATGGTCAACAGGATATGACAGAAGAGATGGTATGTCACTTCCGAGATTAGAAAAGAGACTTCCACTTCTCTTGGATCACTTGCTGCTGAGGAAGGAAGCCAGCCCTTGTCATGAATAACCTTATAGAGATGCCCACATGGTGAGATACTGAGGCCTCCAGCCAACAGCATCATAAATAAGCAAGACTTTTCTTGGACCTTAGAAGCTCCAGTCCCTGTCAAACCTTCAGATGACCAAAATCCTTGATGGCAGCCTCATGAGAGATCTTGAACTCCTGACCCTAAGAAACTCCGTGAGGTAATGTGTTTGCTGTCTCAAGCTGCTCAACTTTGGAATAATGTGTTACACAACATATTTAGCTGATATACACCAACTAAAGTCTCAGCAATCCTTTCTTTCAAGGTTGAACCTTGTTATACCTCTTCCAAGAATCTATCCCAGATTATCACATTCCTGAGTAATATTTACTACCTCTAAATTCCTATAGCAGTTAATATTAAACATAGTTTGATGTAATTATAATATGATAAATAACATTAATTATATTATATTTTATATTTATATATACAACTACATATGCTATAATTATTGTTAATATTATAATAATGTATTATTTATGATTTATATAACATATATAGATATATAATTTATGTAGCAGTATAAAATATAATAGTGTCATTTTGCCACTTATTGTTTTATGACATTGCTTATATTATTTGATTTAGTATTGCTCAAACTTCAGTTATTTAAATTCCACTTTTATGATTTTTTTCTTTTTGCTGTATCAGGGTACTGCCTATACCATTATTTACTTAATCTTTTTCTTTAAATATACTCTGTAGAAAATGAAATCAATGTATTTAAAAAGACAACTGTACATCACTACCTTACTGGAAAGTTTCTACCTCTGACCATAAACAGAATATAACTAAAAAATATTATTAAAATATACATATTATTTAAGTCCAGTTATATGCCATTTGCTGCCTACTACTTTGAGCCTCAGACATGTTCTTTGTTATGAAGTTGAAAAATCGAGGTTGGGGTGTGGGAGACAAAGGTTAACAAGTGTTAGAGAGAACTTAAAGATCTGCCAGTGATGCAGGAAAATGGATGTGGGGCATGAGGAGGGCTGTGTCCCAGGTCTCAGTTGAGCCCCTGGGACATGTCCCGCCAGGTGTGGGTCCTTGGCTTTGCACAGGAAAGAATTCAAGTGCGAGCCACTGTTGAGTAAATGTAGATTTATTTAGAGAGACACATACCGCATACAGTGTAAGGCAAGATAAAGGCAAAGAAAGAGGTGTGGGAATTGGGTGTTCAGGTTAAAGTAAAAGTAGGTAAACACTTCATAGACAGAATGTGGACCATCTTTGAAGGGGAGGGAGCGAAAAGGCTGCTAGGCGTGGTGTTGTCAGTTTTTATGGGCTCAGTAGCTTCACATGCCTACAGGTGAGATCATTTCAACTGCCCTGGGGAAGGGGCTGGGATTCCCATGAATTGGGCCAGTGCCCATTCTTTGGCCTTTTGCAGTTGTCCTTGGGACTGTCATGGCGCCTGCGGGCATGTTATTCATCACGCTGTTACAGTGAGCATATAATGTAGCTCAAGGTCTACTAGAAGTCAAACTTCTTAATCCTTAAGTCTTACTAGGAGTTGAAATCTTCCACCATTTTGGTGTTAAATTGCTGTCATTCCTTGAGTGGCTGTGCTCTACCCTCTTCCCTCTTGTCTCACCAGCACCAAATTAACGCTTTCCCAGTTACTTAATCAGAAAAATTTAGAGTAGAAAAGAGAATGATATTTTCATTCTCTGTTTCAACATTTTAAACACCAAAGTCCATATACTGCTTATAATCATTTTCTGTGCCCCCAGTAGTACTTAGTACCTATCTGGGAAAATGCTGGTTTCATTAATGTACTATTTAATTGAGCTGCCATAATATGTCTAACTCAGGAAATATAGAAGTATGTGACCCAGGGAAGCTCACTTTGTGGTGGAACATTTATTAAATTATACTTATTTTTTGTTCTCAAACTATTTAATTATTACTTATTTTGTTGAAAGAAAAAATTTGATGTAATGCCTTTTTTATAATAACTTTCCTTTTTGTACCTCATTCAGGTGCCAAGAACATACTTGGAAGCAATGTATATCATCACATAAAGTCCTTCTTGGAAAACTAGAACTTTATTATTCATCTCCAATTTACAGATAATCAGGAGAATCGCAGTGTTGGGCTGCACCCCGCAGGCCTGCAAACCCTATAATTGCCCAGCCTGGAGATGGAAGAAAGAGCCGGGAGACAGCGACAGAGACTTCAGTGGTTTATTGGACAGGAGATCTTACACGTCTGAAGCAAGGTCCTGGGGCAACACCTCACTCTGTACCAACAGCGGGCAGGACATGTCAGCAATTTTCCCCGGGGTGTACCAGTCAGAGGGGGAATTGATGTCAGGTGGACTCATCAGTTACCAGGAAACCAGAGAGGTGGCCGTTTCTCACCATCCCTTTGGTTAACAACCATTAAGGGGGCCATATTTTTCTTTAATAGCCCAGCATGGTGAAGCCATTTGAAGGTCTAAGAATCAGAACAAGTACCCATTGGAGCAGAGGACAAGCACTTAGGCAGGTGCTGATCAGTTCTGATTAAGCGGAAGGGTCAGAATAAAAGACTATAGAACGAATTTAAGAGCAAAGCCCAAATTTATATACTAAAACCTGAAAATGTTGTTGAAAGAAATAGGAGAAGTTTAAAATAAATGGTGAGATATTGCATTATGCTGTTTTAAAATACTGAATTGGTCTTCTCCCCAAATTCATCTGTTTTGATGCAATCCCTATAAAAATTCCAGCATTTTTTCTTCTGTAAAATTGATAAGCAAATACTAAACTTCACATGGAAGTGCAAATAACCTAAAATATTAATAAAATATATTTGAAATATAAAAAAAAGGAAAAAGAGGAAGGGTCAGACCCGTGAGTAGGGTGAGGTGAAGGAGGGACTGGTCCAGCAGCGGATGTGCAGAGAGCAAGAGGACAGCCATCAGGCATGGCCTGATTGTACACAGGCTCTTTGAAGTAGTAGCCCAGGTACCCAGCTAGCAAGTATGGGGCACAGTGTCCAAAGACTTTCCAGGGCCTGTGCTCCTTCCACCTGTTTAAGCCGCTTTAGGGTAGGCTCTTAATTAATTCTAAATATCAGAATGACCTGGTTTGGTGCTTCATCCAATTTTTCTATTTTCAGCATTTTATTCTCCTTCATATATTTCTCTTGCTTATCTCCTTGTATGCCTGGAAGTTCTTGATTTCATTTGCTCTAGTATTCTGGGGATTACCAAATGTCAGGGTGTCTGTCATGGCTCTACGCTTAAGGATCTGCCCTCAAGGAGTAAACTGTATGGCTCTTGGCATCTAAAGAAAAATATCACGTTAGTTATTGGCTGCCATTTTTTAAGTGTGTACTATCTTTGGATATTGTGCATTATCTAATTTATTTTTCCAATCCCATGAGGTATGTGCTAGTGGTATCTCTGTCCACAGGTAAAGTGCCAGAAGATTGGGACTATAACGTTATATTAATGTATTGGCTGCTTTATTAGTTTACTACAGTTGCCATAACAAGGTTTCTCAGTCTAAGTGGCTTAAACAACAGAAAACTATTCTCAGTTTTGGAGGCTGGAAGTTCGAGATCAAGGCTCCCCAGCAGAGTTGTTTCCTTCTGAGGAAGGGCTGTGAGGGAAGGACGGGTTCTAGGCCTCTCTCTTTAGCTTACAGATGGCCATCGTTCCCACACACATGTGCTCCTTCTGTACTTGTTTGTGTCCAAATTTCCTTTTCTTTAAGGGACACTAGTCATATCGGACTAAGGCCTACCCACTCTCCAATGACCTCATTTTAATTTAATTACATGTTTAAAGACTCTATCCCTAAATATGGTTACTTTCTGAAGGTTGTGGGAGGAATAAAAATTCTTCCCATAATAGCTGCCTTCCTTTAAGTAGAACAGCCCATAGAAATCAGAGGTGTATGCTTCCCTTCCTGGGACTAGGCCTAGTTTTGCTTCTTTGATAATAAGGAATGAAGACAAAAGAACTAAGAAGATGGGTTAATGTTTAAACTTCTATTTTAAAAATGATTATAGGGAGGGTATAGCTCAAGTGGTACAGTGCATGCTTAGTATGCAGAAGGTCCTGGGTTCAATACCCAGTACTTTCTCTAAAAATAAATCTAATTACTCCCCCACCAAATATAATTATTAAATAATACAATAATACGTAAAATATTTTTAAAAAATTACATAGTAGCTACTGCAAATCCAAGTCTCATCCATAGTCATGCCTTTTAGCCTTTCACTTGGGCAGACCTGGATTGCTGACCCTCTGGGAAGGGGAAAGTGAGCAGAGAGGTTATTACTATGTAGGTTATTACTATGGATTTTTGCCTCATTAGAAATTAAAACTGGAAAAAACATTCATTGTGGTTAATCATTTTAAAATTACAATAAACTCATTCTAATGTACATATTTTATGAAGATGGCTATACTTTTCAAAATAAAAAAATTAGCAGAGTGGCATTGTTTTACAGCTTGCAAATATCTTTTTTTTTAATTTAAGTATAGTCAGTTTACAATGTGTCATTTTCTGGTGTACAGCATAATGTTTCAGTCATACATAGACATACATATATTCATTTTCATTATAGGTTACTACAAGATATTGAATATAGTTCCCTGTGCTATACAGAAGAAACTTGTTTTAAGTTTGCAAATATCTTTAAAGTCTGACTTAATAGAAGTCAGCCAGATTCTCATATTTGTTTTTGCATTCAATGTGTTGCAATCTAACTGTCAAGTGGACATTGAGGATGGAAAAGGAAAATAAGTTTCAGGATAATTATAAAAACAATTTTGTACTCACAGATCCACCAAAAGGATCTCTGGGACCCCTTAGGGGTCCTCAGACCACATTTGGAGAATGACTATCTTTGGGACAAAAAGAAAGCTAACATTTCATTTATTTATTTAGTAACCATAATGTTGGTGGTAATGTTGAGGATGGCTGTGGCAGAAACTGCTACGTAGGATAGTTTGAGAACGCCCAGGGAATGAGAGTTTGGATTGATTCCCAACCATGGCAGTCATTAAAATGAAAATTGTTGTACTGAAATGAAATTTTAGTTCACAAAGCATCAATGACTTTCTCAGGGAGCTCTTATTTTGAGACTGGATTCTATAGCATTACAGGAGGTGGCCCTTTCCTGAATGTAAGCAAAACAGACCCTTGAGATTTGCAAGGATAGGCACTTTCTGGAAAACAAGATGCTCATTTCAGGATGTAGGGCACAAAGACTTGGGAAAAGAGTAGACTGAGATATCAAATTTCACCACGTGAAATTCTTATTCAGCTCATCATAGTGTTTGTTCCAATTGATTCTCAGAGTCGTGGCTTTTTAGATGCTGAATTTATTCCAGTGGACAACTACAGCTGTTCTGTTTGCTTAGTTTTGATTCGCCAATTAGCACTACTTACACAGTGGGGATTCTTTCAAGCTTTCTTGCCTCTCTTACCCTAAGTCTTGCCATTGTTACACCAACATCGGAGATCATCCTTGCTTTCAGTCAGCATGATGTCCTAGACACATCAGGATATCCCTTGTCTCAAAACCTGCAATCAGGTCCTCTTCAAGGACTTTAGTTTCTTGAATAGAGGTGGAAACCTCCACACCAGGGTTTATGTTAGATTATTCTGGGAGAGCACTGAAGCACCTGGCTTATTCAGGGGACTTTGAGAACACATTAATGACAAGCTAAAAACAGTTTTTCAAGGCTAAGCCCATGTTACTTTTTTTTTTTTTTTTTGGGAAGTCTTTTATCTTATCCCAGAATAAAAAATATTTTTAAATCAAACTCACTTTTCTTCTTGAGCTGATAGCTTCACTGTTATGCCATGTAAAACCACCTCACCAAGGTTAATTTACCAGATTTGGGGGGTGATTTACCAGATTTTGGGGTGTCTATCTAAACAATGTTTTAAAAATAGTATTATTAAAATGTTTTAAAGCATACTACAATGGACTCTTATCCAGGCATACAATTTAAAAATATCCACAACACATTAGTAATTTTAATATTTCATTTTGAGTTTTTGGAAGAATTACTACAGTCCACAGCTAATAAACATGAGGATGCTCTTACTACGTTGCCTTTTTGCAAGGTATAATTCCAAGTGATTCTCATAATCATTACCATCTATACCAGTTATTTTAAAAGAAGATGAAATTTTAATTTTTCCAATGCTCATTTCAAGAGAATGACAAAAACTACAGAAGCATTGACTGTCCAGTTTCCAATTATTCTATTAATTCCATTAAATATAATAAAAAGCATAATAGAAATAAGAGTATAATAGCTGTATCTGTATATGTATGTATGCATGTATAAAGTGTTTTCTGACTAATGGAATATGAAGCTAGAATCTCAAAGGATTAGATTTATTTATATTCTCCATCTCACTGCTGTTCTGTACCATGAGCATAAAATAATCAGAAAATAGACAATCAATGCCTTTGTATTTTTTGTCATCTTCCTGCAGTAAGAGTGTTGGGAAAAATTAAAATATATTTTAGTGTATTGTGTATAAATAAAGCATATTTTATATGCTTATAATATATATATGCCCATACATGCACACACTCATAGCACAGTTATTTTAACTACAGGCACCACTGAATTTCAATTTCTTAAGACTTTTTGTCAAATATGGTTATTTATATTTGACCAAATACATTAACACATACAGAATACCTTAATTTTCCACTAGTTTATTTTAAAGATGTTAGTTACAAATATTGGGGGGAAAAGTGAATTAAGATGAAACTACAATCAAATTAAGAATTATTTTTAAAAGTCCAGTGTTACATTTATACAGTGTCACCTTCCAATTGGAGTGGAATATTTTTATACAGTTCCATATTTTCAAAATAGTCTTTCACAAGAACAAACTAGTAAATGACACTGATATATCTGGGTTACATTTTAAATGCAGCTTCAAGTTCTCACCACATATATATATTCTAGTTTTTGGTGTAAATTTATGTTTTTTTCCCCTTGAACAAGTGCAAAGACATTAGAATTTATTATTGAATGTTTTGTATTATGCAAAATCTGAACATTTTCATGAATGGGCCATGCCTATACTCTCAATATTATATTCTGTATTATTTTCAGAATTAAAGTAGACAGGATATAATACCATTTTTATAGAATTAAAACATACCCAAAAAACCCTTAACTTATTCATGGATATTTTCCTTCCTTATAAGTGCATGAGGAAATCTTCTGGGAAATATTTTGTGTCTATTTTATTATAACACATTAAAATCATACTTTTTAATATCATGTCTAAATTAAAAATTCAGGTATTTGACATTATATATCACCTAGAAAAAAATAAACTAATACAGTTTCAAAAAAGATATGTATCATACCCATTCAACCTTGAATGTGAGGCCTTAAACAAATATTCAAAGTAGTTTTTCCCTTCCCCCTTTTCAAGACTTGAGCCTTGAGACTTTTCATGGCTAGTCACTCATTTCTGTCTTAGCATATTGCAAATTAAACTTATTAGGTCACCTGTATATTTTCACATGGAATTGGAACAAGCAGGAAATTTTGCAGCAAGTGGTCAATTGGTAGAATAGTATACTTTTGGGGGAAGCGTTTCCACACTTATTGGCCTGCAAAGAACAAGAGTTTTAAATGTCATTTGTAAAGGTTTAAAATGAAGAGATGGATTTTGACTTCCTGAATTGAGAATAGGGGAACAGCCTTTCTTCTCTACTTAATAATTTTCTTTTAAAACTCATTCCAATTAATAGAGAAATAGTTAAGTCCAAGTGACACAAATATAGAAGGAAAACATGGAGCAGATTCTGACACGAAAGGCAGGGAGTAGGACCTAATCCCTCCAGTACAGAGGAATTTCACTCAGAAATTAGGGAGTGGAGAAACTGGCAGAGATCTTCCCCCAAAGCCGCACTGCCCCAAATTCTCCCAATTAGGATAGACCCACAAAGGGAAACCGTTGGTTAATTTCAAACTACGCGCGCGGCTTCTGGATTGGCTACCGATACAACGTGGCAACTGGTCGATGCGTGCAATGATTTGAATTGGATTCTGGCTTCCATTTCTTACTTCTGCCTTTTCTAACTTAATATTTGGGAAATCCAAACTCAGGGAAAGGGGATTAAAGTCAGCACAGCTCCCGAAAGGAAACAAAACGAGTTGTGGCTTTCTTATTGCATGCCAAACATTACATGAGTCAGGCATCTACACGTTAAAGTTAAGGAAGGAGCGTTCAGGTCGTTGTAAAGGAACTTTTTGCCAAATTGAAATTTTTAAACGGGAGCCAACTTTGCTTTTGGACAAAGGATATTTTGTCTTCTTTACTACGCTTATCTGATAATGAATCTTATCCTTCTGGACATAAAGACATAAAAATGTCTCGCGCATGCTGCAGCACCACCTACACTGTAGTGGAAGTAATTTTTAACAAGATCAAAATAAGGAAACGCGGAACTTGTTTCTTTGCAACAAATAAGAACCAATCGCTGCAGAAAGTGAGTGTCAGTTCTCTTTAGAATACTGAGTGGCTCTGAAAAGAGCCTTTGGGGTGTAGGCTAAGCCTTACCGATCGCTCCGCTGCGGTCTGACTCACTTGGAGCTGGTGTACTTGGTGACGGCCTTGGTGCCCTCGGACACAGCGTGCTTGGCCAGCTCCCCAGGCAGTAGCAGGCGCACGGCCGTCTGGATCTCCCGGGACGTGATGGTCGAGCGCTTGTTGTAATGCGCCAGGCGCGACGCCTCGCCCGCGATGCGCTCAAAGATGTCGTTGACGAACGAGTTCATGATGCCCATGGCCTTGGACGAGATGCCGGTGTCCGGGTGGACCTGCTTCAGCACCTTGTACACGTACACCGAGTAGCTCTCCTTGCGGCTGCGCTTGCGCTTCTTGCCGTCCTTCTTCTGCGCCTTGGCCACCGCCTTCTTGGAGCCCTTCTTCGGGGCCGGGGCGGACTTGGAGGGTTCAGGCATGGTCGGAAATTAACTGCTGAACAATTCAAAAATAACAGGAAGGATGGGTGTGAGGCTGTACGTGTCTTCTTCCTTCACGGCTACTTAAACGAAGGAGGCAGTGAGTAGAGCCGTGTTGTCTGATTGGTGGTAAATCCCGGACACGTCATATAAAAGTTTTGTCCAATCAAAATAAGTATATTTCAAAACCACGATTTCATTGGGTTAAGTAAAACTGTAGTTTCAGCCAATGATACGCTTTCATTTTCGCGCCCAGAAAAGACTATAAGTAGGGTAGTTCCCACTTTATCAACTCAGGTTGTATTCAGGTTGGTGGGTTATAATTCCGTAATGTCTGGACGAGGCAAGCAAGGAGGGAAGGCTCGCGCTAAGGCCAAGACCCGCTCTTCGCGGGCCGGGCTCCAGTTCCCGGTGGGCCGTGTACACCGTCTGCTCCGCAAAGGCAACTACGCTGAGCGTGTTGGTGCTGGCGCGCCGGTTTATTTGGCGGCGGTGCTGGAGTACCTGACAGCTGAGATCCTGGAGCTGGCGGGCAACGCGGCTCGCGACAACAAGAAGACGCGCATCATCCCGCGCCACCTGCAGCTGGCGATCCGCAACGACGAGGAACTCAACAAGCTGCTGGGTAAAGTCACCATCGCTCAGGGTGGCGTCCTGCCCAACATCCAGGCCGTGCTGCTGCCCAAGAAGACCGAGAGCCACCACAAGGCTAAGGGCAAGTAAGAAATCTGGTATCCTTTACAACTAAGACCTGTCCAAAACCAAAAGGCTCTTTTCAGAGCCACCCACTGTATCAAAAAAGGAGCTGTGCTTTCGAAACCACATTGTTGTGGAATGCTAAAATGTTAAATAATACCGTTTTGGATATTCTATGTCTAGGTCATTCTGCCGAGATTCCTTAGATGTTCCCATAGTTATGGTTAAACCCACGAGGGCGAAAACTATCCCTGTGATTGCTCCATTGGGATCGAATGTCATCTAAAGCAAAAAGTTAGCACACTGTCACTTTATAGCCTACCTTCTCTAATTCAATTGATTCTTATCGAGCACCACTCAACTTCCTAAATGTAATTTGAAGAGTCATGAAAAAGGGTTAATTCCCAGTCTCAAGTAGCTTCAGGCAGAGAATGCATTTCATAATGGGCTGTTTACATACATGGTAGGAGAGGTTTATTCCTTAACAAGAAAAGAGGACACTTAATCACACCTGTACAATATCAGGTTCCATTGTCAATGATTTTAGCTCCCTACTTCCCCACCACCATCACTGAACATTCTCTCAAATCAAGTCACCCTAGCTAGAGAGGGCCTTCAATTCCTAGCCACATCAGCTAATGTCTAGTTTTCCTTATGAATGCGTTATAATGAAAATGAATTTGTATGGCATTCCTAGTCCATTGGAATAAGTTTTTTGAGTCTCCTGAAATACTTGTTTTTCCTATATTTAAATCTCAACTGCAATCACATGTATAAATAATGTTCCTTGGAATATAAGTGACCACAATAGAAATAGAAAAATACCGTATGATAACACTTGTATGTGGAATCTTATAAAAAGGAAAAAGAGGACACTAATGAACTGATCTAACATAACAGAAAGACTCAGTCATAGTAAACAGTCTTGTTTACGGGGGGAAATGGGGTGGGAAGGGATAAATTTGGGAGTTTGAGATTTGTAAATGTTAGCCACTATATATAAAAATAGATTTTTAAAAAACCCAGAAAATTTCTTCTGTATAGCACAGGGAACTATATTCAATATCTCGTAATAACCTTTAATGAAAAAAATTACTGGGACATTGTGCTGTACACCAGATATTGACACATTGTAACTGACTATACTTCAATTTGGAAAAAGTGACCACAGCAATCATAAACATGAGGCAAATGTCACCTCCCCCCCCTTTTCTTTTTAACTTGTGATTATTTGATGTTGGAAGACCCAAATCCTGACTTCAATGAAGCTAATTATTCATTTTATTAGTCTTAAAAAGTCATCTGCATTATTTGAATTTGTAAATTGTAACCAACTATATCTCAGAACTAGAACTCTGAAGCAGAGTAAATGATACAGCTCCAAGGAAGGCCTATGAGTTCTTCCAATTTTTTAAAATAAAATATGCTGTTGTTATTGTTAATGATGTTGATGATGCGATTACTAACACTTGCTTCTTTGTATTATTTCTATTCCCCACAAGAATCATCACACTGTTAAAATCATACCTTTATAATTATTAGTGGTTTTGATGAAGTCAACGAATCTATAATGAAATCGTTGATAAATGAATATAAATTTTTGTTTAAAATAAAATATTTAAGTGTGGTTTGTCATTGTTTATAATTCCACATGTTAATTGAAGTTTTTAAATTAATTGGCTATTGATACAATTTCATTGTGTAAAGCACTTACTATTCTTCTTTACTATCTACATATTCAGAAAAAAAACCTTGAATTTATAAATGGAGATAACAAAACTTTCCAAAAACCTTGCCACAGTAATTTAGATATTTATAAGTTCAATTAGATCCTGAAGATCTCTTCAGAACTCCAAAATTCATACTGTAAATTAGTTTTCATATGAGGCAAAATTCAATTTTAGTGGCAGAAGATTTATGAAAGTATTGTTTAAATTTTATTTCTGGAATTGGCCTTCCCATTAATTTTCCTCTACTTACCTTAGATTATTATGAAAGCACCTAACAGTATCTTCCCATATAAGATTTGCTGTGTTTTGTTAGGGAGAAAGGATTTTCTTCTACCCTTCTAAGGTCCTTTTGCCTGGTCTAATAATCAAATCAACATGACATAAACAGGAGAAACTCAAATTTAATTTCCTACATACAGGAATCCCACATACATGAGAAGTTCAGAGACAGAAAGGTAAAATGAGGTTTATATGCCATCCTGAGATAAGAAATGTGATAGGGCCCTAGGACTTCCAAGGACAAGAGGATAATTCACAGGACAATAGGAAGAAAAGTAGATGTTGGGCAATTAGTTTGCCCTGCCATACAGGTGGGTCAATCAGATAAAATTTTTCTCTGATAATAATTCTCATTCTGGGAAAGATTCCCATTTTAAATTCTTCTGGGTAGTTAAGGGAGGGGCATAAGTTTCTCTTGAGACCTTAGAATGTCACTTGTCTTTAGCTCAAAATAGTCCACATGCAAAAGTGGCACATTTTGGGGAGCTCATTCTGAATCCCTTCAGTATCTTAGCTTTAGTTTACAAGGGCCCTTAGAGTGCAGACTGAGTTTTATTCTTATTTGCACCTCCCTAGACCCTAGTTCAATGACAAGCCCATGAAATATCATCACTAAATTGTGTTCATTTTGTAATAAAAATTCTTATAAAGTAAGTGATAGAAATAAAAGCAAAAAAGAAGTTGAAATTTAAACAAGGGTGAGATCGTGTGGGGAAAATGTAGGGATTGTTAAATGAATAACTTCAAAATAGTTAAACTGGAGAAGAAAGCCTGACGATCAGAAAGGGTCCAAGTTGCAAAGACCAGTTGGAAAGATTTACACTGACTTTTCACTTCATGCTATTAATTTATCTGGGAAAGGGTTGATCTGAATGATCTTATTAATTTGGTGTACCTCCAACTTCCTCTTCCAGTCTATCAATAGTCTCACATTTAAATAAATATTACTGATGTTAATGAACATCAGTGGTGGAATAGTGAAACAGCGTGAGTGAATTTGGAAGAAGGCAGGAATTCTGGACAAGGGGCAAACACTACGGACAAAGAATTTGGGAGCCCCCAGCAGCACATATTACTGAGGCTTCCAAAAAATGCCTTTCCCCTAAGATTGTTTTTTGTGGTTTTGTAAACTCCTCTTCCAGAATTTTATCTATTCTTACTATTTTAATTGTTTATATGAAAATATTAATTTCATTTTTTCTGTGGCTGAGACCCCTCCATAATTAAAAAAAATTAACAAAAGAAAAACAGAAGTTTAATACTGTGTACCTCTTATGTGTATCTGGGATACCCTGAGAACTGAGTAAAACTCCCAGAAATGGACTGAACCACCACTTTAAGCACCATCTTCAGCTAAAGACAATAGATGTTGTGGTGGGGAGGTCGTCTGTTGTAGGACTTGACCTGGAAAAGCACAGTAAACAAAGTACGGCAGATTTAACTCCTGCATCTTCTCCATTGATAAATTTCTTGTAAGTTATCTTTCTCTTCCTGGCACATAGAGGGAGATATGCTTACAACTGGAGATTTCTCATATAAGTGTAAACGTCCCATAAAAAGGGGTAAATGCTACCATTTTTAAAGATTCTCCTTGTTTGCTTTTTCTCAAAAATAATCACCTCAAAATAGTCCTTTTGCTATACAGGGATATTTGGGGGTGGCATATTCTGCTCTTCATTAGAAATGTCAGTATAGTATCATACAACCAAGGATAGTGAAGAACTACATTTACATTAAATAGAAAAATAATCTATTTATAAAACCAAAAAATGGCTGCTAGGGAGTTGGTTAAAACTGTATTAAGAAAATTCATAAGAATAACAGGCAGACATTAAAATATTTTTCTGTTTAATAAAGGAAATTGATTAAAATGTAATCAGGGCAAAGAGGTCCCAAAATGCATACAATTTCTTTAAAAGGATATGTGCTTTTATCTGTTCACCAAAACAGCAAATTAGCTAGCAGTGGTGATTTCTGTGTGGTAGGAGAACTAGTTGTTATTGCTCGCCCTGTTCTGTATTTTCCACAACATTAATATTTTGCGTTCGCATTCAAAAGCAATTGTTAAAGCGTTAAAACATAGTAGATAACAAAATAGTTACTATGGTACAAAACTCAGTACAAACGAACCGAGAAGGCCTCTTTTTTTTTCCCCCCCTTCGTCAGATTCCCCTCCCCCCAACAACACTTCCCGCCGACTTTCTTCACGTTTTCAACTCGGTCCGCCAACGGATGTATAAAAGCCCGCATCAGGGCAGGTTACAGACAAGCTGTAAGCTAGCTCTTGTTCTTTCGCTATGTCTGGACGTGGAAAAGGGGGAAAGGGCCTTGGTAAAGGAGGCGCTAAGCGCCATCGGAAGGTGCTTCGGGACAACATCCAGGGTATCACCAAGCCTGCCATTCGGCGCCTGGCCCGGCGAGGTGGTGTGAAGCGCATCTCCGGCCTCATCTACGAGGAGACCCGCGGCGTGCTGAAGGTGTTCCTGGAGAACGTGATTCGGGACGCCGTCACCTACACCGAGCACGCCAAGCGCAAGACGGTCACAGCCATGGACGTGGTCTACGCGCTCAAGCGCCAGGGCCGCACTCTCTACGGCTTCGGCGGCTGAGTATCTGCGATTTTTTTTTTTTTTTCCACAAAAGGCCCTTTTCAGGGCCCCCTACTCTTTCACTTGAGGAGCTGTGACTGGTGTTTTTGCTTCTTAGTTTTTATTTCTGGCTTGCAATTTTTATCTTCTGGTTTCTGACTTTATTACAAAAACTTATCCTTGCCTATGAAACTTGTAATTCTGGTACTTTTCAGGCAATAGACTTGGATATACTTCCCTTAAAACCTGGAGTCTGTATTATCTAGTAATCCTACTAGAGTAATGTTTACATTGTAATAAAGTTTATGGGGTTATAAGCTAGGAAATAGACCAAATACATAGGGCTTTTTAGTAGAATGGCATTTCTCTTGTAGATGGAGTGCAAGCTTAGGTTTTGGAAGGAAGGAGAGAAGTTCACTTGGCACCTCACTAATTTGTAACGTATCCAATAAGGCCTTAAAATTTGTTTACAATTTAGTGACAGCTATTCTAGCTCCATGTGTCCTGCTCAAGAAACATCTATGCTGTTACGTAGGCTTTCATACTTCAACAGTGTGGAAGGCTGATAAAGTACTTATTAACTTCTCATAACAGTTGGTAAGGATGGGATGTGCTTAAAATGTATTTCAACTAAATTATACGGAAAACAAAGTCACATTATAAAAATGTGCTCCACGATTAGAAAATCCAAGGCAGCTCTCAAACCCAGGAGAACTAATTTAAAGAGATCCTTGGTACCTAATGGGAAAGGAATTAAAGAAACTAGGTAATCCAGAACTAAATCCAAGGGTCTAAGTATCCTCCCAGAGATTTTAGAAGCTATAGAAAGAAACTCAAAGGTGAAAGACATGCAGACACAGACTAAAAAGCAATTGCCCACATGTACAAAAAATGAGAAAACAATGACCAGATTGTTTTATACTTTATAGCTGAAGTTGAAAGCTTAAAAGAACTCCTTGCCTTACCAATAGTTAATCTTTGTAAGGTCAAATGCTAAATGTGCACCTAGCCAGTCTCCCAACTCAGGAATGTTTCCTTGAGGACCCTAGCCTCATATCTTTGAAAAACAAAGAAGATAACACTGTCTCGGTTTCCTCGGGAGAGATGGGCCTAACTTGTTATCCCTTGATTCCAAATTTCCAAGCCTACATACATGATATTTGAATGGTTTGTATACACTTAGCTGTATAAAAGAGATTTCTCTCTTTGCTTTGCAAACCCTTTAGCAGATTACCTGTGATGCACTCATATTCTAGCTTAATACTTATTCAAAAGTAACTTTTCTGTTTCTACTACCTTTGTGTGGAGTTTTCTGAACTGGGAGATTGTACTTTTAATTATATTTCCCCAACATTTTGAGTTGGGGAAATAAAATATTTATATTTTGTATACTGTAAATCAATTATCTCTGTGGTTTTCTACTGATTTCTTGAATAATTTAGACAAAAGTCTCTCAGTTAAAAACAACAAATTCCTAGGTATTCTGTGCATAATTTAAATGCTATATTATACTTAATAGTATTTGTCTTTAGAAATCTATTACATTCATAGCCTGATTCTTTTGATACTACCTTTTCTAAATCCAGATCCCATTTTGAATAATGAAACTATTAAGGTGTTAATATATTTATATTTAAATTACTTTTGCCAGTTGTAGCCTCTCAGCCATACATAAGGTTTGTTCTCTCATGTATATTTATAATTAAGCATATACAATTATGAGAATTGTTATATATTGTGCAATATTTGAAAATAGAGGGCAGATCAAAAAAACTACATCCTTAAGTGAACCAGATGTTATTGATATAAATGTTTAACTTACACTTTTAAAGTTGGGTAAACAATACTGCATATTAAAGACACAAAACTCAACAGATTTTGTTCCTAGGTATAAATGCCCTTCTTATTTGGTGGCTATAATAGCAAATACTTGATGGCATGTATCAGGGGGCCCTTGGAGTTTTGTCAGTATCCTATTGGTATTATACCTAAATAGAGGATTCTATCCTTCTCTACAAAGATGTTGATTAATACAATAACCAAATTCTTTGTTGTCATCAACAGATGGTTACTGTTTTTCCAGAAGCATCAAAAAAAGTATCAAAGAGAAATTGTAGGGTCAATTATGTCAGTGTTTCCAACAGCCCAAAGAAAGTGAAGACTAATAATTGCCCATTGGATGTAGTAAAATGATTTTTATTAGTTTATTTTGTCTTTCCTCAGTAAAAAGAGCAGGAGTCTTTTTTCCCCCCTTCATATATCACCAGTGCCAAGTGCAGTGTCTGAAGCACAGCAGTCACTCTGTAATATAAATAGATGAATTATTTAACTAACGTTCCCGAAGCCACCGATTGAGATCTTTCCTGGCTGACTGTAGTGCGTTTTCTAAGGGAGAGTCCTGAACAAGCGATGAAACTGCCTAATCTATGTTAAGGAATACCTGCAAATTCTCAGGGCATTTAATTACAATACTTTTTTATATTTGCTAAGGTTTCAGGGTATGGCTTCCTTCTAGTGTAAGTTTTCCCAGTACAGCTGGAAAGTAAAGCCAAACAATTGTCCTAAGTCCCGGATGTCTTTGTTCTAACCACTTAAATCACGTAGATATTTATAGCAAGATCTCTTTATGCAACAAACGTAAGTCATGAAGCAGATAATCTTTCCCACTATCCACCTTCTTTAGCAAAATCGGCAACTAATGATCCCTTACAAATTACGTTCGAATATGTTTTTAGGTGAAGGATTGACGGAGCAGAGTCCCCTGCTGTAACTAGGCGGATTGGGTACGCATGCGCCCTGGAAGACGCACAAGCCAGCCTCGGAGAACAAACGGCTATATTAAAAAAAGAAAATGTCCGCAGTGGTTATCAAAATACTTAGAAATAGTTACGAAACTAGCATCACAGCTCCTCAAATGAGAAAATAGGAAGCCCTGAAAAGGGCTTGTTCGTAAATCGGAAGCAAAACTGCTAACTCAGCCGCCGAAACCGTAGAGAGTGCGGCCCTGGCGCTTGAGCGCGTAGACCACGTCCATGGCCGTAACGGTCTTGCGCTTGGCGTGCTCGGTGTACGTGACGGCGTCCCGAATCACGTTCTCCAGGAACACCTTCAGCACCCCGCGGGTCTCCTCGTAGATGAGGCCAGAGATGCGCTTCACACCACCTCGCCGGGCCAGACGCCGGATCGCGGGCTTAGTGATTCCTTGGATATTATCCCGCAGGACTTTTCGGTGGCGCTTTGCACCTCCTTTACCAAGACCTTTTCCACCCTTGCCACGACCAGACATCGCGAAACAATTCAGTTGCTTCTCCTTTGTATGTATCCGGCCCTGACTCTGGCCTTTATACATCAGTTCGCGGACCGAATTGAGAACGTGAAGAAAGTAGGCGGGAAGTCCCGCCCCAGGGAGGGAGAGGCGGAAATCTAAAAAAACAAAAAACAAAAAACCTCGGTTCTGCACTGTATTTCACGTTGTAGTAACTATTTTGTTACCATTTTTTAAGGCTTTAACAGTTGCTTTTGAATACGAAGACAAAACAATGAGGAAAATAACGAAAACAGCATACAATAAAGTAACAACCAGTTATCCCACCATATAGATGTCATTACTGCTAGGGAATTAGTACTTTGGTGACCAGATAAAAGCACATTTTTTCCCCAAAGAAAACGCTGTATATGGCGTTTTAATAACCACTTTACACTGATCATATTTAAATCAGTTTCCCTTAAGTTTTTAAATGTTATTTTTAATGTTTGCTTATTATTCTGTCC
Organism: Camelus dromedarius; assembly: GCF_036321535.1. Classification (NCBI taxonomy): domain Eukaryota; kingdom Metazoa; phylum Chordata; class Mammalia; order Artiodactyla; family Camelidae; genus Camelus; species Camelus dromedarius. The sequence continues at coordinate 18,108,975 of NC_087454.1, read as the reverse complement.
TATGAAATACCCCCGTGCAGTTTTAAACAATTCACTAGCAATTCCTTAATCAGCCAGGTTTTTAAAATAATTCTTTAATTCGCTTATAAGGTGGCAGCTTTAACACTATACTTGGAACTCTTACTAAAATCCTATTCTGTTCTATATATTGTTTTTAAAATTTGCTTGTTACATTCAGAATTAATTTTAGGGTAGGTAATTCAGTTTTTTTCTTTGGTTGATCACTGGTCACTCAGCAAGATTTATTGATTTATCTCTCAAAGATTAAGTACCATAGTTAATGTAATGTCTGTACTGTACTGGGAACAATTGTCCTTTCTATTGCATTTCCATTAGAATGTTTTAAACATTGTAACATGTTTCAAGTTAAAGAAAAAAAACCCTTTGAATTTTGATAATTGCACTGCACTTATTAATTGGGGCATAAAAATTGACATCTTTAAAAGAATGCAATTTTGTTTTGTATATACTAAATCTAAAATCATTTTCAGAAAAGATGAAAAGTTTAGTGGCAATGTTGTTACCAATATCTTATTTTTTTTCTTGCCCCGATTTGCTTTTCCATACATTTGGTTAACTACTCTTCCCAACATTCTTGGAAAACACCAGTTGTATGGGAGGAGAAACTTTACCTCTAGTCACATGTTTTCAACTGGTACTCTTACAAAAACACGTATTAACAGGAGAAAACCAGAGTGTCTTTACACGTGCACATCATAAGAGAGAAACCTAAATGAAAAGTAACTCAAAATGGAGGCTTAGAATTCCAGCTTATTTAGCGTCTTCAAAGAGGTACAAAAAATTTGCAGAGAAATGACAGGACAAAGGAAAGGAGTTTTAGGCATCCAAGGGCAGCAAACTGGGAAAGTGAAAATGTGGGAGGAAACTGAAACTGAGCAGGAACCACGCAGGGCCTTTCTGGGTAAAAAGCCTCTCTCCCTCCATTTATTGTTTGTTAAATAAATATAAAAGGCTCTTTTGAGCATGAGCCACCCACACCCTTTACTTGAGCCCTGCAAATAAATGCTTTAATTTCCGTCACCAGAACCCAGTACCAGTGAACTGGCTTTACTAAGTAGGAAGTGATCGGATCCAAGTTTGTTTCATTAACAGAAGCATTAAGGCAGCGATTTAAGTCAAGGAGAGATGACAGTTTTACTAAAAAATTCCACTCCCCAGAGGCAACCATTTTCAACCTTTTGATGGCTATTTCTCTGTGAAGCACCAAGTCTCAGCACTCTTAAAGCTACCTTAACTTTCAACTACAAGTATGAAGCTTTAGAGACATGTGAGGTTATGGGCCTGTTGCTGTCTGGGAAGCAATCTCTTGAATCCTGCTCTAATCCCTTACTCAAACCTATCAGCAGTAAATAGCAGAGTAGCTTGTACCTCAACAGAAAACAAAATGAAAGCCCCATGAATTACAGCGATGCTCTAGTTACTTGCAGTGCAAGGAAGTATTTTTAAATACTTCATCTGACTAAAGGGCGGTGTTCTATGCATTAACTCTCCATTAAATACACAAAACTCTAACACAACGCAACTACAACAAAAATGGAAAAATACACAAAAAGCAAGGCAGCTATTAAGTAACGATCTAGTTATACTTGCACATATCAAGAAAGCATAAAAGCCATTTCAAACTAAACATGTAGTGGACATGCTCTTTCGTGGAAAACTGTGGGTGGCTCTGAAAAGAGCCTTTGGGTGTGAACGAGCCTAATAGATCACTAATACAGTCGATGGCTCACTTAGAGCTGGTGTACTTGGTGACGGCCTTGGTGCCCTCGGACACGGCGTGCTTGGCCAGCTCCCCGGGAAGCAGCAGGCGCACGGCCGTCTGGATCTCCCGGGACGTGATGGTCGAGCGCTTGTTGTAGTGCGCCAGGCGCGACGCCTCGCCCGCGATGCGCTCAAAGATGTCGTTGACGAACGAGTTCATGATGCCCATGGCCTTGGACGAGATGCCGGTGTCCGGGTGGACCTGCTTCAGCACCTTGTACACGTACACCGAGTAGCTCTCCTTGCGGCTGCGCTTGCGCTTCTTGCCGTCCTTCTTCTGCGCCTTGGTCACCGCCTTCTTGGAGCCCTTCTTCGGGGCTGGGGCGGACTTGGCTGGCTCAGGCATGCTGAACAGCAACGGCAAAAACCGAAATTGAATGAGCGGGAAGCGAAAGGCACCTTTTTAATCACAACGGCTTATGCAAATGAGGTGGAGTTAGGGTGTCTGGTGATTGGTGGTTATTCTCGCGTGACGTCACAGGTCAGTTTCGCCCAATCGAGCCGCACATCCTACGGAGTCGCGTTTCCATTGGCTCAAATGAAAGTAAAATACTAGCCAATCTTACGGCTTCCATTTTCGCGCCCAGCAGGGCCTATAAAATATGCGTTTCAGTGTTCTTGTCTGCATCTTCCTAGGCAGCAGCTGTTGCGTCTGAGTCATGTCTGGACGTGGTAAGCAGGGGGGTAAGGCTCGCGCCAAGGCCAAGACCCGCTCCTCGCGGGCGGGGCTCCAGTTCCCCGTGGGCCGAGTGCACCGCCTGCTCCGCAAAGGCAACTACGCCGAGCGGGTCGGGGCCGGCGCGCCGGTGTACCTGGCGGCGGTGCTGGAGTACCTGACGGCCGAGATCCTGGAGCTGGCGGGCAACGCGGCCCGCGACAACAAGAAGACGCGCATCATCCCGCGCCACTTGCAACTGGCCATCCGCAACGACGAGGAACTCAACAAGCTGCTGGGTAAAGTCACCATCGCTCAGGGTGGCGTCCTGCCCAACATCCAGGCCGTGCTGCTGCCCAAGAAGACTGAGAGCCACCACAAGGCCAAGTGAGGACCAAGTTTGGAAACAATTGAACAAACGGCTCTTTTCAGAGCCACTTCTATCGTCATAAAAAAAGGTGACACGATTTGTATTTCCCACTGTTTCACCTTTTGCTTAGTGTAATGAGGGACAGTCCAGATGCTTCTCTTCAGTTCTAAGGTACCTCCCTCACATCTCTCCATATTTCAGAATTGGCTTTTAGGAAGCTTTGTCAACATAAATGACTTATGTTACACTAACGTTCAAAATCACTGGGTTTACAAGGTATTAAGTTGACTTAATTATGTAGGTCCTTAGGTGGAAGTTAGTTTTAGGTTGAGTAACTTTTTGTCAAACCGAAGCCTGTTTTGAGACGTTGGGATTTTTCTGTGAATGATGCACAGAACTCACTGGAGTGTCTGTAGGAAGATAGTAAATATTGCATCTTGAAAAATTTGCCCTTAAGGAAGAATTGTTTTTAGTATGCTTACTAAAAGGTGCTTTTATCGCTACCTGGTAGTACAAAAGTTAAAGCAGATGTCCAGATACAGTAATCCAAGCTTGGTTGTAACAACGATGGTAATGAATACTATTATTCCAAGAGCGCTAACAGTGGAGGCCTACCGTATGAAAAAGCAAAAGACTGTTTTCAGAATAAGGTAAAATATTCTCATATGTTCATATTTCTATTCAGGAGTAACAAGGTCTTTTTTTTCCGGGCTTTGGAAAGTTTTGGGACATTTATGCCAATTAGTTTTACCATTTTAAGAAATTCAGGCACAGGCTATTTATTCTGTTTCCTTTTTTCTAATATTTTCAATAGATTTTTTGACACACAGCTACCATGAGTTAGACACAATTTTACCTGTCCTAAAGAAAGTTCAATAGAAACATACAAAAGTAAAGCAAAATGTAACAGAATTAAGCCCAGGGGGATATTGAGGGAACACAGGAGTAAAATCTGTGAGAGGTAACATCTGCATTGAGGATTAAAGGAAATAGAGGAAAGTCTAGGGATTTCAGCAGAGAATGAGCATCAACAGACTCAGCTTGTATGTGCAGGCATATAACAAGAAGTTTGATACTGGCACATAAGGCAAATAGATCACAAGATAGAAAGGAGCCAGAGGGATTTGTAGGCCACTCCTTTGATTTTAAATATTTTAAAAATAGTGGTAACTTTCAAATCTTTATGTCCATCCCAGACATCTCAAACTTAGACATACATACTCATCTACTTTTGGAAATTCTTGTAGATCTGGGAAATTCAAAATTGATGTCCCAGGCTCATCATCACTACTTTCCCAGTGTTCTTAATACTTAGTATCACCATCTACTCATTAGCATGAGCCCAAATGGTCTAATATCAGAGTATTCATTTTTGTGAGCCATTACTATAACAAAACTCAAGTTCCAGAAAATAACAGGTAGGATAACTGACTGCTCTAGTTCAGCAGAGGGAGTGTTTAAAGAGACATGGAGTATGTGTCCACATAAATAGTAATGTCCACAACTAGGACTACTCATTTCCCTGGAAAAAACCTTAATATTTAATAAATACTGCAAGATTACTTTGGAGAAGTATATTGACTGCATATATCCAGGAGAGGGTGCCCTACCCAGACAGCAAGTGTTCAGTGTAGAAAGGGCGATCCCAGTTGTGAACACCTCTTGACTTGATACCTTCCTTAGCTTTCAAGCCCAGAAGGCACTGATTACACACTCAAAATACCAATCTGATTAGAAATTGGCCTTAGATTGGCCTAGGGGAAGAGGCAGACCACTTCCCACCAAATGCTGTATCTTTCTTTTTCCTGGGAGGGGACACACTATTTTACTGAAGGTGTCGATCCAAACAGAAAGTATTAGAATATTATTTTAACATACTGAAATACTGGCGTCACCCTAAATCCCATGTGGAAACCATACATCCTACATTTCATGAGCCTACTCACAGAAAAGTAAAAAGCATGATTATGTCTGATGGCTTAGTGGTTGTAGTAGTGATCTTACCTAACTAAAAAGAGGCATTAGGAATGCAAATTCTTACCATGTGTTTCACCAAGTTAGGAGATACATAGATAACACAGGAAAAGATCCAATATTCCAGGTAGTATTTTCTGTATTAGGAAGAAAATGCACAAGATGTAGTTCAAAGTAAGTGTAAACTAGGGCACTATCCTGTCAAAACTGAAGGAAAAAAGCACTGGTAAGGAACTCACTGTCAGACCCAATCCCTGGAGATTCTGGAGCAAAGATTTCTCCGGTAGTGGTAGGGAATTTTGTACTTAGAAAAATCACAACATAAAAAGTCCACCTTATTGTCTCAGTTAAGATAGGAACAGTAAAAACGAGCAGGTAAACAGTCCTTTTTCAGTGTGCACGTAGGTGGCTCTGAAAAGAGCCTTTGGGGGTGGATGGGAGCTTCGGGCTCAGGCCCTCTCCCCGCGGATGCGGCGGGCAAGCTGGATGTCCTTGGGCATGATGGTAACGCGCTTGGCGTGGATGGCGCACAGGTTCGTGTCCTCAAAGAGCCCCACCAGGTAGGCCTCGCACGCCTCCTGCAGAGCCATCACGGCCGAGCTCTGGAAGCGCAGGTCGGTCTTGAAATCCTGCGCGATCTCGCGCACCAGCCGCTGGAACGGCAGCTTGCGGATCAGCAGCTCCGTGGACTTCTGGTAGCGGCGGATCTCGCGCAGGGCCACCGTGCCGGGCCGGTAGCGGTGCGGCTTCTTCACGCCGCCCGTGGCCGGCGCGCTCTTGCGGGCCGCCTTGGTGGCCAGCTGCTTGCGCGGCGCCTTGCCGCCGGTGGACTTGCGAGCTGTCTGTTTAGTGCGAGCCATGGCTGGAAAGTTTAGCTGGTATACGGAGTCAAACCTAGCCACGTATTTATAGTGAGAGTCAGAAGCTGATTGGACAAGAAGAAACCAGGGCTACTCAACTGGTAACCGCACTGATTAGGACTCGAAAATTTTCTTTCCCAAATCCTCTGATGGTCTGTTATCCACGACCTCGATTTTTTTAATTTTTCTTGTGGTGCTAGCTCTATAACAGCGATTTCCAGTAGAAATAAATATGAGCTACGTAAGAAACAAACTTTTATAGGAAAGACATTAAAAAAAAGGATAAATTAATTTTAATAGTAATAGTGTTTTACCCAATATTTCTAAAATATTCATTTCAACATGTAATCAATATAATTGTTATGTATTTCACATTCTTTATTACTTTTCACTAACTTCGAAATCCAGTGTGTATATTACATGTTGACCACTTCTTACTTCGGACTACCCACATATCCAGTGATCACTGGCCACAATTGGCTCGTAGTTAGCCGTGAAGACAATGGACCTCTATACCATCACTCTTCAATTTTCCCTCCTTCAAACATTTAAATTTTGACTTTTTTTTTAAACTTTTCAGCAAGCAAAATCTGATTTCCGTGTGAGGAATTCAAGGGCCAAAAACTTCATAGGGAAAAACATTCTTACTCGGACTTTTTTTTCATTGTCAGATAATATATAGAACGATTTCATTGCAGCATAATATATTTTTCTATTTTAGGAATGTAATTCCTTATTTCAAAAGAATCTAGTTCCCCATCACCAGTAAACTATGTTTAGCACAAGCAAAACCACCCCTTGAGATTCATCTACATCCAACAGTTCCTTAGCAACTGGCAAAACCACAGCATAGGCTCCTCGCCTGGTATCTGATAGATCTCACCATCCTCCCCACCCAACTCATCACTCCCCCTCCCCGCTCTCTCCCTCCCCCCACCCTCCTATCCCTCCCACTCCTTGCCACCTCCCCTCACTCTCCCAGGGCCTAGAAGTTACCAAGGCAAGCTTTTTAAAAGGGAAAAGGATCTAACTGTATCAGAACATTAACAAGATCTTTAACACAATAAAAGAAAATTTAAACTAGGATTTAGCACCTTTATCCTGAAATGATCACTTTATAGAGACCTCGATTTGTGTGGTGGGCCACAAAGGAGCTTGGAAAATATTTGAGAAAACAAACTTCCATCAACTTTCCCAATAAAAGGCCTGAATGTTAAACTTTTCATTGATTAGCACGGTACAACTTAATGTACACTGATGAGATTAAGTCTTTCACAGAAATGAAGGCTCTGAAAATGCCTTAGGCCTAGGATGGTTTGGTTTGATACCAGAAAACTCAGGATGCCTTTTCTAAGATCCAGAAAACTAAAGTATCTCAAAACTGACAGAAAAAGACAAGTAGACCTACGACGAGACTTAGTAGTTTTTAAAGGCTTATGATGGACAGATGTGAGTATGGCAATATTTAATAGTGACTCACTATTCATAACCCCCAAACTGCCTAATGCTGAGACATTTATAGGGGAGCCTTCTACCTAACCCAAGTTTTGAGCTAAGTAGGGGTCTTCAGCATTATGCAATGTAAAAGGACTTAAAAAAAAAGTGTTCAGCTCCTCCTCGAAAATTGTGGTGGCTCTGAAAAGAGCCTTTGGTTTGAGTACTAAATTTGAGATGCTGCAAACTAATCCAGACTTCTACTTGCCCTTGGCCTTATGGTGGCTCTCAGTCTTCTTGGGCAGCAGCACGGCCTGGATGTTGGGCAGGACGCCACCCTGAGCGATGGTGACTTTACCCAGCAGCTTGTTGAGTTCCTCGTCGTTGCGGATGGCCAGTTGCAAGTGGCGCGGGATGATGCGCGTCTTCTTGTTGTCGCGGGCCGCGTTGCCCGCCAGCTCCAGGATCTCGGCCGTCAGGTACTCCAGCACCGCCGCCAGGTACACCGGCGCGCCGGCCCCGACCCGCTCGGCGTAGTTGCCTTTGCGGAGCAGGCGGTGCACTCGGCCCACGGGGAACTGGAGCCCCGCCCGCGAGGAGCGGGTCTTGGCCTTGGCGCGAGCCTTACCCCCCTGCTTACCACGTCCAGACATGACTCAGACGCAACAGCTGCTGCCTAGGAAGATGCAGACAAGAACACTGAAACGCATATTTTATAGGCCCTGCTGGGCGCGAAAATGGAAGCCGTAAGATTGGCTAGTATTTTACTTTCATTTGAGCCAATGGAAACGCGACTCCGTAGGATGTGCGGCTCGATTGGGCGAAACTGACCTGTGACGTCACGCGAGAATAACCACCAATCACCAGACACCCTAACTCCACCTCATTTGCATAAGCCGTTGTGATTAAAAAGGTGCCTTTCGCTTCCCGCTCATTCAATTTCGGTTTTTGCCGTTGCTGTTCAGCATGCCTGAGCCAGCCAAGTCCGCCCCAGCCCCGAAGAAGGGCTCCAAGAAGGCGGTGACCAAGGCGCAGAAGAAGGACGGCAAGAAGCGCAAGCGCAGCCGCAAGGAGAGCTACTCGGTGTACGTGTACAAGGTGCTGAAGCAGGTCCACCCGGACACCGGCATCTCGTCCAAGGCCATGGGCATCATGAACTCGTTCGTCAACGACATCTTTGAGCGCATCGCGGGCGAGGCGTCGCGCCTGGCGCACTACAACAAGCGCTCGACCATCACGTCCCGGGAGATCCAGACGGCCGTGCGCCTGCTGCTTCCCGGGGAGCTGGCCAAGCACGCCGTGTCCGAGGGCACCAAGGCCGTCACCAAGTATACCAGCTCCAAGTAAGCAAGTCTGCCAACTACCCACGACCCAAAGGCTCTTTTCAGAGCCACCTACACTTGTCAAAAAAGAGCTGTTGCGGTTTGCCTACCAGCTACGTATGTGGTGTCTTCCTGTGGGAACTGTGGGTGATACTTGAAAAAATGCTGCCCAAACTTAGTGTTTTTTGACATGTTCAGATGAGTATACTTAAAAATTTTTTTGTGTGAACATTTCTGATATCAAAACTGTCTGGATTCTTCTAACTCCTCTCCCCATGTCTTGACTGGATAGCCCCAATGTCTGAAAACTTTTCAACCAGGGAAATCCCGAGTCACTGGACTGCGGTTTGCTAACGCTTTTTTCTTTAGATACTGTATTGTTTTATAGCATCTAAGTAACTAAGCCTTTCAGCCACAAGAAGTGATCTGAACAGTTTTCTAGCTCCTTAAAAGAAAAAGTAAGTACCCCAGAAGAAAGCTTTTACAAGCGAGACCGGAAATACGAAAACCAATGTAATCAGCCGTATTAGCCAGAGGGTGCCTCCCTGGCGTTTGAGAACACAATATCCATAGGCAGGTCCCTGTAGGTTATGGCTTCATAATCACCTTTATATTATTCTAATATAGACCTTCAGCATCCAGAGGGTCTTTTTTGTAGATGAGATTAGAAACGCGCTTCACTCCACCGCACCTGGCCAGGTGCGGGATGGCGGACTTGGTGATACCCTGAGAGTAGCCACGCAGGACCTTAAGGTGGTGCTTAGTACCACTCTTACCCAAGTTCCTCTCCGCCTTTCCAAGGTCTTGTCATGTTCAGAGTGTAGATAGAAGGAAACTCGAAAGACAAACTTAGAAAAAAAGACATTCATGGGGAGAGGGGGGAAAAAAGTCCAGCTGTTTATTTGAATTCTTCGGACCTAGTTGAAAACTAGAGAAACGCGGGCGGGAAAGACTCGCAGTTCCACCGTCTTCCTTGTTCCAAAGGTGGGGGAGGAGGTACCAGCCAAGGCTGCTCCAAAAGTAGCTGAGACCTTGGGTAAGGTGTGAGGCTGACTGTGCTGTGCCCATGGAAGGAAGAAAAGGTTCTGTGGACTCAGAGATGTGAGTATGTTTGGCAAGAAATAGGATTAATCAGTGAAGGTGGGTCTCCATTTACTACTTGCCAAACTGCAGATGTAGGCATAAGGTGTATTAGCTCGCAGCCCATTATTATAATGTGGACAAAGAATGTTGCCTACCATTTCAGTAAACAATGTTGCCTGCCATCAAGCCATCAACCATTGCAGCCACCCTCTATGGTGTGCTCTGGGGGGAATTCAGAATGGAGGAAAACCAGACACTGGCCCTAGATAGTTAAGGTGCATATCAAAAGAAGAATTTCAGTGAGGCCAGACTCCTGCATCTTCCCATAGATGGAAAAGCACTAATATCATTAACTTAAGATGTCTGCTTTTTTGTGATTAGCAGGAATCTTTTGATGTTTGATTACTTTTTTTTTTCCAGCAAAAATTTCTATATATTCTGGCTCCTCCTTTACCTCTTTGGAACAGTTCCTCAGAACTATCTGAGAGTCTGTCTCTTGGGCTACGCTCTTCCATAAAATTCCTGAATAAAATACAAATTGCAACTGTTAGGTTTTGCTCCCCTCCCCCTCAGGTGACAACAATAATGAAGCATTTTTCTGCTGCAAAGCCAATCAATAAGTGGGGCTCTGGCTAACTTTCTATTAATTATCTTCTGTCCCCCTGTTGCATTATGATATTAACAAAACTTCAATAATGCTTTTTTCAATCACTCTTTCCAGGTTCTGAGAGAAATCTCTAACAGTAGACCAGCTCAAAGTTTTGCCTTCTAATAGTCTTCAATGACTTTATGAGCAAACAAGATGCCATAGTGAATTTTAAGTAATTCCTGCTACCACCAAAATCCAACTGTATTTCCTAAAGCATTCTTCCATCCAATTACTATCATTTTATTCAGTATCTACTTTTCACTATAGGACAGTCACTGCTTTCTGGAATAGAAATGGAAAAGCTTGAATAAGACTCCTTGAACTCAATTCTCAATCACTGGCGGTGGCCCTGAAAATTGGTAGAATTTTCAGGGAGGAAAATTGGCGATATCTATCAAATTAAAAAATACATATTTCTTTATACCCAGCAAAGCCTCTTCTAGGAATTTACCATTTTCGAAAATGAGCAAAATGACACATGTACAGGGTTTTAGGGCAGCCCAGTTCGTTGTACAAAATAGAAGCAATCTGATAAACAATAAAGCAATGACATTAATAGCGTATCATTCTATCTGATTTTAAAACATCACAAGGTTAGTTTTCTTAATAGTAGCTAGTATTTATTGCTTACCATCTGTCAGATAATGTCCTAAAAATTTCCTTATGCACATTAAATTATTTAACCTTTATAACAACATTTTGAGTTAAATTATTGTGATTATTCTTGTTTCACAGATTATAAAGTGGGAGTTTAGAGAATTTGAGAAAATTGCCTACGTTTTCACAACTATTAAGTAGTGAAAGCAACTCAAAAGTAGTCTAGCTTCAGAAGCCATATTGTAACCACTGTATTAGTCTATGGCCTCTCCAAGTGCAAAAAGCAAGGTATGGGATATTGTGCAGAATTGGTACATATATATGTATGAATGTAAAATATCTTTAGAAGACTGTTAGACAAACTGCTAACTTTGGTTGCCTCTGTGGAAAGGAAGCTCGATGGCCTAGAGATGGATGGATGGAGGATCTTTTCAATTGTAACCCTTTTATGCATTTTGAATTTTGAGTCATGTTTGCATTGTCAATAAAGAAATAGATAAATAAATAAAACACATGTAAGATAATAAATGCGTCAATAGAGATGTGTATGGAAAGCCCAAGGACCACAAAATAAATATTACCAATGGCAGGGGGAGAGGGGCAGCAGGGCACAAAACAACTTTCTGGGCAGATGAAGTAAGAAAGTGAGTATTAGATTCAAGGCATTGGAAGTGGTTGGCGGGACTAAAGTCTACAGGAGTGGGCAGAAGGGAGCAGCCTGAAGGGCTGAGCAAGCAGTCGGGATGAATGTTATACCAAGGACTTCATTCTGTGTGATGAGCAGGCTTCTCAAGATGATTACAGGACTCAAGTGTAAAACAACACATTCTGAGCCGTGAAGAGCTTATCAGATAAGATTCTGAAATAGTCACAATTCTATGTGCCAATTGAATGCTGTATGGTTATTTAAATGAAGCCAACTCTCACATTATTTGTTACATTAATCTAGCAGTCATAGGATTTTCTTTGTTCCTCTGAGTGTGAAGAAGAAAAAGAAAGTACCATTGGTCCATTTGTTTTGGAACTAGTAGTCCTTTAGTTAACCAGTTAGAAAGTGATGTCAAATACAACATTGTTATCTTTGCAGCCAGTGGACCAGAATTGCGTACTGCGTAGATACATCTCTAAGGAATATGCAATAATGTCTAATCCTTGGATTTCCCAGGAGATTGCTCACAAATCAAGTGACACACCCACATTTTTATTAACTGAGGACAACTGGGAGGAAGGTTTGTATACTGGCACAGAACTCTACTGAATAAGAGAAAGAGAATCTGACAACACATTGGATCACATTCATTTGACAACTTTCACGAAGGAGAATTGTAACTATAACTTCAGGAGAGAGGAAAATCTCCCTGTTTTTTTAAGAATCAAAGTATTAATTATAGACTTGCATTTTTAAGGATAGGTTCTGAAATTTAGGTAGTCAATATTAGAAGAAAGAGCAGGCCTGAATTCATTCTTTTACATTAAAAAAAAAATAGCAAAAAGACCAAAGAGGATTTTATTTCATAAGAAAATTTGGGGCATATGGTATCCTTCAACAGGGCTTTATCTTCCACCATCCAGGAGGTTCCTTGGCAAAAAAAAAAAAAGGAAGATCTAAGGATCTGACATCGTTGAGGTGTGGCTTTAATACTACAGAGAGACAAAGGCCATTTTAGTCACTGTGCGCCCACAGACAAGTCAATGAAACTCATTGCAGGTTCCTTACCTGCAAAATAGGAGTAGAAAATCAACCCAGTTTCATCAGGAAGTTGAGTCAAAGACAATATATGTAATAGGGAAATAACTGAGCACCATACACCAAGGGAAGAAGAATGAAACAGAAAGTATTGTAAATTCCAGTTATAAGTCAGGCAGATCATTGTAGAGCTAATAATTTTACCTCAGGGTGATCCAATCAGTCAGCAAAAGGGAAATGAATTAATTTCATCATAAAATATTTATTGAGTTCTTATTAGATAACAGGTACTGTTCTAGCATTGAGGACACACAGCAAAAAAAGGCCTGTGAAAGTTCCTGTTCTTGTGGCAGTTTGAGTGGAGGGGCAAGCCAGACAATAAAAAATAAATTAATTAAATTCTTAGTATATCAGTTCCTTAATACGTGATTTGGATAAAAATAAAGCAGGGAAGGTGACAGGAAGTTGCGGGTCTCATTTTTAAGGCGGGTATGCAAACAAGGACTCACAGAGGAGTCCCTGGCATAAAGTGGGGAAAGCTGTTCTGTGTGGAAGGAACGAGTATGCAAGTCAGGTCCCTGCTTAGCATGTTCTGGAATCTGCAAGAGGCCATGGTGGTTGGAACAATGGGAGCCACCAGGTGAGAAGTTTTGAGTTTCTTGTGTCTTTTTCTCTTCATCCAACTTAATTTCTGATAAAGCCTTGACAACCTGCAGGTTTTTTTAAAATAACTGCTGAAAAAAATGCCCTGCAAAACAAGAAAAGATGGCCCCACCTCTGCTAGGATCTAGATCTAGGAAAGCAAACAATATTATTGTAAAACCATCCCTAAAGGGGTGAATTCTCAGCCAAACCCCAGCACCAGAACCTGGAATGTCCTCTGAGTGAATCATACCCAACAAATGTCTTTTTCACAGCTTAATATAATAACAATACATAGCACTGAGAGGGTGTCTTTGGGGTTTTTTTTTTCTTTCTATTCCTAATCATCTAATTAGTATTTTTTACTTTTCACATTTCATTCCACTGTCACAAAACCCCAAGCAAGCCCAACAATTTTGTAAACAATCATCCTTTTGAAAATATATTTCAAACTCTTCAATAGGCCCGTAAGAAGACATGAACACTGATGTTCACTAAAGCGTTACTTACAGTGGCAAAAAATTGGAAACAATCCTATTAGGCAAAACTAAGGGAGTAGATCAGGAAAGTTCCTGTTTCTATAGTTGTTCGCTGTTACTGCGTAAGAAGCAGCCCAAACTTGGTGGCACAAACATTTTATTATGTTCACAGATTCCGTGGTCAGGTATTAGGGCAGAGCACAGCAGGGATGGCTGTCTGCTCCAAGATGTCTGAGGCCTCATGTAGAAGATCACTGACTTGTGATTCTTGGGACAGCTGCTGAGGGCTGGAAGCATCTTCACTCACATGTCTGGCAATTGACACTGGCTGTGGGCTGGGAATGTTAACCAGAGCACTTTCGTGTGGTCTGGCTTCTAAACTGTGTGGTGGCCTCAGAATGGTCAGATTTCTCATGTGGTAACTCAGGATTCCAAAAATGTGTCTCCCAGGACACCCAACTGGAAACTGTGACTTCCCATCTCAGAATAAAAGTCAAAGCCCTAACAGGGTCCTACACAGCATTGCCAGTTGTAAATGAGGAGATGATTAAGGGGGAGGATGCAAACGCAGAATCACGGATTTCATCCTTTAAAAAGGCCCCTGAAAACCCAGATGAAGCATTCAAAGTTGTTTTACAGAAGTTGTGCAGTCCTAGAGAATTCTTGGTATAGGACTGTCCTGGGCATCTTAGGACTTTCAGCATCTCTAGTCTTGATCTGTAAACGCCAGCTGTGCCCCAAGCCACTGAGACAACCAAAACACACACATTTTCAAAGTGCTCCTCCAGGGGGCGGTACAATTTTGTTGGAAAGAAACCAAAACTACACATTATTTCCAATTTAATAGTGGGGAGCTAACGCCGCAAAGATGAACTTTTGTCACAAGAGATACCTGTTCAAGCACTTCCTTCATGGGCCCCATGGTGTAATGGTTAGCACTCTGGACTTTGAATCCAGCGATCCGAGTTCAAGTCTCGGTGGGACCTTCCTGAGCATTTTCCTCCTTACTTTTTATTTCCGCAATCTCGTCCCTTAAAACTAGCATTTCCCCCTGTAATCCAGCCCACCACATGTCAGCCATAACGAGCAGTAGTATCATTGTCAGTCTTCAGAAGCCGGAGCCCACCTGCTGGAGCGAAGCCACAGGCAGAACTAGCAGCGCAGGAAGCAGCCGCCCATTCTGCAGCCGCAGTCCAGATCCAGGTGGGGAGGGGCTGTCTCTCGGGTGTCTACCCGTGGCTTTATTCCTGGGAAGGAATTTGCGCATACAAAAGGACTTTCTGTTTTTGAATAAGAATGGCCGCGTCACTAGAAAACTGGAAGAAGGAGTCTAAGCTGAGCAGAGATAAATATCTGATTTGAAGGCGATGGACGTGGAGTGGTTCAGCTCTCCCTCGCGGCTTGACTCTTCGATGATCGCTCTCAGAGGATGGTGTTCGAGCCCACTCCACACCAGCAGAGCACAGAGGATTAGCAGTCCGTGGCCTTAACTACCTTCAGGCCACCTCGTCGCATCGTAGCTGCAAGTTCCTTAGATTCCTTCTTAAACTTGTTTTAGTAATGCCTCTGCACTGGGATTAAGTCCATCTGTGTGGTACAGTTCGTTCTCCTAATCCATGAGTGAGCAGCCCTTCTCACATTTGAGAATTCAGAACAAGTTCTTTCCACTTTGCTTGGGGGAGCTTTTCACATTTTAATGATGGCTGCCCTAACCTGCCCACTTCTTCAACCTCATTTATCACATTTTTGTCACACACATTCCCCCAAATTAGCTTCTAGTCACCAGCCACGATAAAATTATTGCTATTCTTGGTTTTCTTCCCTCTCCGCATTTTCCACCAGCAGAACTCATTTGCCCTCACGTTACAAGGTCTGATTCTCTATTCATTCCTCAAATAGTAACTTAGATCATTCAGTCCTTCTTACCAAGGCCTTCACTGTCTCTCTTTAACCCCACCTGTGTTTCTTCAGCACCTGAATGTCCCCTTCTCATAACCCCTCATGTTTTAATTGCCTGTTTAATAAGCCCTTACCCCGGTCCCAGACAGCAAGGTCTCCTAGGGGAGGGACTAGCACTGTGGCCTTGGTCTTCTTTTAGTTCTCAGCCTCACAGTCCTTTGCTCATGTTAGGAATTCAAAAATTCTTGCTGAGTGCATAAAATTATCACCTAATCTGGTTCAATCATCCCAGATCCCAGGATAGCTCATGCCCGTGTTTGGTCCCAAAACCTTGTGTTCCACTTCTTCCCAGATTTCTTCTCTCTCCTTTTCCTTCAATGATCCCACTCTAAGAACAAGTCTTTGCCCAAGACTGGAGCAGAAGGCTCCCTGGAGGTGCATGTCAACCATGACTCTGTTAATGAGGCCATTCAGTAGCTGAAGGTAGGGAGGAAAGGCTGGATCACCGAATTACGTGCCTTTTGAATGAGCATTTGAAAAGAAAGGCTCCTTTGACTACATTCTTGCCCTGTCATCCTGAAGTCTATGTGCCTAGTTTGGGTTGCCTATCAATTGTGGGGCACCTGTCACAGGCCTAGCCTCTGGAAAGCACTAACTACACGTTTGTGATTTGTTTGAAGATCTTTGAGTGCTGCACAGAAAGTGAGGATTTAGGCTGAAGATGTTCTTTTTCCTTTTCAGAGAATGCAGGAAGGAGAACCTAGCCTCTGCACTTGTTCATCCCCTACTTAGAAGGATTTCACCAACTGCTCTCATCACAGTTTGCCTGGGGGCAGGAGTCTGGGAGAGCTGTAGGCAGTGGCCCTGGGGAAGTACAGATGATTTGCTCTGTCAGACCAAAGGGGCCGCTGCCTCACAAGTCACAGGCACCTTCCTGCACCTGGGGCATGTTTGTTAACATATCAGGAATCACGCAGGGCCAAGGCCACTGGGACTATTCTTCCTTGTGGTGTTGGAAAATGTGACTGAATGGTGTATTCGTAGCTAACTGGTTATGTCTAGGGACGAGGAATCTGCTGGGCTTTCCTCGTGCAGGTGTCAAAGCATCTCCGTCATAAAGATCTTTTTCTTGTCTCCGCCGGGGTTTGATAGTCAAGAGTCTCGAGTGGAGGATTTTCACCCTCTCTTCTGAGGGTTTCCTACCCAGTCTATGCAAATAACGAACCAGTTCTAGGCTTGAGGTTAGCTCCCAAACCAACTTTCCAGAAAAAGAACCAATTTAAAGACTTTGTCCAGTGAGAGCCGCTTCGAAAAAAAAAAAATCCTGTTGCAAGGAAATCCCTCAAGAAGCCTGGTGTTTACAGGGGTAGTTACAGGGTTGTGGAGTTTTCTGTTGGTTGGTTGGTTGTGGGTGTTTTGTGGTGGGGGGTGAGCTTTATCCTCTATGTCCACAGGAGGGCGCGCCGTTCTCGAAACATGCCTCCAGCGTATTTTTGCTTAAAATCTGAAATTCGGGAAGGCAACCCCAGTCTGCAAGTGCTGAAATTCAATTTCAACTAGGCCGATCTCATCCGACAGGCTTCGAGTTCCAGGAAACTACTTGGAGCAAAACTGGACTCCCCTGTACCACTAAAGAAATTGTTAGGCACTCCTAAACTTGTGCTGGATATCGTCGCGCTCTGAGCCAGCGAAAAGCCAGCCCGAGGAGTTTGTGAAGATACTGGAGTAGGATGCGAATCAGAACAGTCACCAAGCCCCATCACAGAAACCGATTTGTCTATGGGTTTTCACAAAGTGTGGGAGCCTGTGTGTGTGTGCGGGAAATGGATATGGCAGGCGGGGCAGGGAATTTTTTGTGTCTTTTTGAGAGTCTCTTCTTTGTGTCTATTTGGGAGTCTTCTCTGCGCTTACTTCGCGTTGGTGAAAGGGGAGTTGGAGGATCGTGGGGCTGTACTTGCTCCTAGGAAAACTCCGGAGGGCCGTTCCTTCCCTCTTCCCTTCACCTCCCCCAAGTCCGAGTTGTCCTCCCAGGGCTGCAGGGATCCACCTCCAGCCTTGTCTTCCTAGTACGTTTATTTCAGTTTTCCCTAAACACCAGTGTCTCCCTTGTGACTTGGTAAATCTTTCCATTACGCGTCCGCAAAAGAGGTAGATACCACCCTAGTAAAAGATGATTTTTCTTGAAAGCAAGGGTATCTGATAAAGCCAGGCGAAGCATACCAGGTCTCTGCCTCAGATTCCTCACCTGTAAAATAGCAGCAATGGCCCCCATCTCACAGGGCTATTGTGAGCCTTAGGTGAGGTAATAGTACAAAACACGTGTCACAAAACCTAGCACTCCGTGTGAATGGGTGAGTGAAGGGAGGAATTCCTAACATTTAGAAGTCAATGTTTTCCATTAAGTTTCTGGCTAAAAGATGTTGAGTGCAGGCATGTGACAGGTAAATGTCTATGACTGAATCCTAGAATCGGAAGAGCAAAATATGCTTATAACTTTTGGGTAACAAGATCAGAGAATTTAGGGAGGAAAAGCTATATCATCAAAGAATTGAGAAAATAGCGCACCACAGCAGGCCCCATGGTGTAATGGTCAGCACTCTGGACTCTGAATCCAGCGATCCGAGTTCAAATCTCGGTGGGACCTTTGACATACCTGTTTTATTTCATCTGGTCCTGGTTTTCTTATGGGGATAAAATTCCATGGTAGCTATAGAACAGAAATGAATTTGAAAGAGAAAAAGAAGTCACAAACATTTTTCTACTGTTGAATAAAAGTATACCAAGTATATTTTTAAAGGATGCTAGTGTATGTCAAATTGTTCTTAGGTTCCAATGGACAAAATTCAATGATGGATTGAACTCTTTTTATGTTCAAATTTTACCATTTGCTGGCAATTACATTCTTTAGAATGCTTTAACTTTATGAAGAAACATTTTAGAAGACTACTGGAAAACAATGTGTGAAAGTATTAAAATATTATGACAATTCATAAAGACTCTAAGGAATTGAAATAACTTGAAGACATTGTCCCTGGTTAAAACAATGAAGTGATGGGCCAAAACAGCCCTCTCTCCACATCTCATTCTCAGCCTTGTTCATTTCTAATTTTCAGGTGGATGTTTTCTTCTGTGAATTTCTCTCTTATGTACATTTGATTTAAGATAGCTTATTATGATTTTGTAGATTTCCATTGAAGCATGTTTTTATTAAGTCTTTGTTGCTCACACATTTCTTATGCAATAGTTTCTAAGTAAGTATTTTTTTCTTCTGAGTTCTTTTATTAACTGCAACAACATGTTTTATTATTTTATATTTTGTATTTAAATCACTAATCTACCTGGAACTTGATTTGTTACTGATTGAGAAGTAAATATCCATCTTAGTTTTCTCCCATGGGCAAAGTTAGTTAAACCATCACAATTTATTTTAAAATCACCTTTACCTGCCTACTGAATTGGAATATCAAATTTTTCATTTGTTAATTTCCATATATCCTTGTATCCATTTAAAAATTTATTTATTTCCTTCTATGTATACTTATGACAAAGCTAAAGTCTTCTGATTAGATTTTCTTTTGATACTTTTTACTGCCCATAGAATATTCTTCCCCTAGGGTATCTGACATTTTCAGGTGTAGGGGGATGAAAAGAGAAAGAGGGGACAGCTGGAAGGGGAGGGGATTGTTCAATGGTAGAACTCACGCTTAACACTCATGAGGTAGTGTAGACTGAACCACTTTTAAAAAGAAAGTGAGGAAGGTTGGAGGTTCAAATGATATTTCATTTTGTAATTTCAAGCTTATGATAAAGAACTGAGAACAAACTGAGATAAGCCTACACATGAACCAGTTAGCCTGGGGTACAGAAATCCCAGGAGTTGGATTTCGGTCCTTTGGATCTCTGTTTAGTTATCTTACTTGTAGTAAAAATTCTGGTGCCATTAAACGATTGTTATCTTGATGAACCCTGCAGGCTTTGAAGACATCCATAAAATAACAAGCATAGGTCATAAACGGTCTTCAACATTGGTTTGAGATATTTGGGATGTGATAAAGCTCATGGTTTACACAACTAAAACCAAGGGTTCAATCTCTGAGGGATCTTTTTTGATTTTTACATCCACATCTCAAGGGCAGTCTGTGACTCTCCTGTTTTTCTCTCTTCCACTATTCCCTGTTCCTTCCCTTGCTAGAGGGCAGGAGGGAGATATTATTCAACAAGCAATCAAAATACAGGGTGGTGTCATAAGGGCAGTTTGGGTGCTGAGGAAACTTAGATGGGGAAGCTAAGCTGAGATCAAGCCAAAGAATCTTCATTAAGAAGCACTGTGAAGCCTCTGCTGGGATCTGAGGGATGAGAAAAGAACTAAGGCAGGTGACATATGAGTAGAGAGGAGAGCTAGAGAATGTCACCATGGCAGGTGCTTGGAAGACCAGTGTGAAGGCTGAGGAGAGAGATGCAGTGGGTTGAGGGCAGCAGCATCAAAGTGCCAAGGGCTCCTGGGAGCTCGCCCTCCTTATTTACCAGTCTGCGCTCAGGGGTCTATTTAAGCAAGGGTCCTTTCTTTTCTCCATTAGTTAAATATCTATCATTGATGGGGACTTATGGAATATTTTTTCCCCTAATGGTTTATAATTCAGATTTTCCTTAATTATACTGATGCTCAAATTAGCCCTATTTAGGTCAGTAGATGTCCTCAAGTTGGCTTCTGGCTCCTTGAACATACCACCATCATTTGTCTGAGCCCATTCTTACCTTCCAACATAACTAGTTGTTCTTGCTTGACTCGCATCTACCCCAGTCCTGAAGCCAAGCATTTCTCAGAGATGCCCTGGTTTCTTTCTAGTATTACAGCCCCTCCTGGGGACTTGTGCTAATTACTTGTATGACATCTGCTTCCTGTCTCCCTTTTAATAGAAAGACCTAGGAAATGCATGTGCATGTATATACACATATACATATATACATACACACATGCATATGCATATATGTACACATATACATGCCTGGACACATATGTATACATATTTTCCAAATCATGAGCTCACATTGATACTTCCAACTCCAATCCAACTCTTCAGGATTCTCTCTGGTATTCCCTCATTCTATCCCTTGTTGATTTAATATTAATTTTAAAGTAATATTTGTTGGTTTAATATTGTTGCTAATATTTGTTCCTATCCTTGTTGATTTAACATTAATTTTTGAAAATGTAGAAGATTCACATGCTTTTAAGAGGTAAAAGTATACCAACAAGTATACTCGGAGAAACGTTCTCCCCATACTCTTTTACTCTAGTTACCCCAGAACTCTCACTACCCTTTTAGATGACCAGCTTCACTGGTTTATATTTGCTGTTCCTTTTCAGAAGGAAAAACACATTTTTTCCTAACTCTTATTCTTTCTTGAAAAAAAAGTAGCATACTGTAATACTCATCTACAACTTTTTTTCTTTCCCACTTAACAATATCTCCTGGAAATCACACCATATCTTTTTTGTAGTTGCGTACATTTCTCCTCTGAACCCATATGTCACAGTTTATTCAATCAATCTCTAATGCTAGGGGGGCTAAGCAAGGAAAATAAATTGAAGATGTTTTGTCTTGCCAAATCAGAACATATTCATCAGCAAAGGAAAGGAACAAACAGGTCCACCTCATGCAAATTTTCATTACAATTTTTTCTTTTGATATTTTGCTCTGTGAAGTCTCATTTTTTACAAGAGTTTATATTTTATTGTCCTACTATAGGCACTCATTTAATTGTTTTAATTAGAAATTTTCTCTCAATTTCTTTTGCAAACATATCAGTAACAAAACTACTTTTCTTCTGAGTTTGTCCATGGAATTCTGATGCAAAAAAAATTTTTTAAAACGCATTCGAATATTTTCTACCATTTCACTTGTAACTTCTTTGCTTCTTGTTTTTCTCATAACATTCCCATGAATCTAGTTTATGTAAGTCTAAATGGGGAGAGAGTATAAAAGGTGTCTTCCCAATTATTATAATCAAATTGCTTGAGAAGAATTCACAGAATGTTACTATTAACTTGAAATGAACTTAATAAATCACACACAGGAGTGAATAAAAGTGTCAAAGAAGCAGGAAACTCCCTCTCAAGCAAAAAGGCAATGTAAATTTACAGTAACTAATGGCCTCAGGCAAAAGTAAGTAACAAGTTTTTTCTTTGAGTGTAAGAAAATGTGCAAGAAAAAAAATTATATTGTACCTCAGTGTGTATTCTCTGAAAGGCAGAGGGATAATTTGTTGGAAGTAAAAATGAAATTTGCCACCTCCTCTTCTCTCTAGGGATAAGACTTGCCTCTAGATCTTGAAATTAGTGAGAAGGAAATTCTCCCCTCATTTGGGGGAGAAAGAAGGAAAATACTAAACACATTCCCAGATAAACTTTATGAAATCAAATACACTTTCTCGAAATTCTAGTGGAGTCTAATTTATGCGAAAAAACGGTTAGCAGAGGATGGTTTCGATCCATCGACCTCTGGGTTATGGGCCCAGCACGCTTCCGCTGCGCCACTCTGCTCCTCGTTCGTGGGTTTTAAGCCTCTTCTTTACCATGGGAATGATCAGCCACTTTGCCAGAATAAATGTTTTGCTTTTCTTCTCTCTTTTCTTGGTCTAAGATCAGCTCCCAAAAGAATCAAACAACCCCAGCAGTCCCCTCTGAGTTGGGCTTTCCCGATCTGCCAAAGATTCAAGACCTGACATCTTTCCTTCAGGAGCTGCTCTAGGCTCAGAAGAGGAATTCCAAGCAAAGCCCTCAGAAGTCCTTCCTTACGGATAACTGAGGAAGGCATGAAGTTGAACTTGAGGAAGAAGACTACCAACCAGCTTGCTCCAATTCCCACCCTCAAGAGAACTGCTTTGAGAAAACTAGAAGCAGCATTTCCACGTATTCACTAAACGCCATTTTCAGCTTCCTGGACACCTGGTTCAAGCCTCTCCCCTTGGAGTCGTGAAAAGGGGCTTCTTATCCCTTTGAGGTCATGTCTGCCGACAGTTCACTCTCGCCCTCAGAAAATGTTGGCTCTCCCAGACCAAAGGCCTGGGTAGAGACTTCTGACACCTTTTATCCCATGCACGTCTGCCGAACTTTCCTCTTACTCTTTTCACCAACTTCCTTCTGTCTCTTCAGGGCGTTCTCTGTCTTCATTAGGGACTGGTTTGTCCAGTCCCAGGACAAGTAAGGGGTTGGTGGCCATTACTCTTGTAGGGGAGGAAAAGTGATTTTCCCTCTTTCTTCCTAAATTCTTGGTGGGGAGCTCTGTAACAAAAGACATCAGCAGAAGAAAGACAAACAGAAAGTTATTAACATGTATGCTTCACGTATAGGTGGGAAATATTTAGAGGGAAAAAGAGTAACTCCCAGAGGTGGTTTAGAATTCAAACTTAAATATCATCTTCAGCTAAAGACAAAACAAAGAAAAAAGTAGGGGAGGCCAGTTATGAGGTGACCAGAGAAAGTATGGTAAACAAGAGTAAGCTTTGTTATACAGATTTAAGTCAGGGCCTTCTCCACTGATAAGGGTCTAAAGTTATCTCCAGGGATTAACCTTGGTCTTTCCTAGTAGAGAGAAGAGGAGAGACACTTTTGCAAATTTATGTCCTGCTTTTAGGCAGATAGAAGGAGGGCAGAGAGCTTTCCTTGATTCTACTGCCTCTCAATTGCCTTCAACTCAAAATAGTTCTGCCAAAGAGTCATATTTGGGGGTGGCATAATTTGTCACCCTTCACTCCCCAGCAGTTCTGTTTGAGTGAGTTTTCTCTTTTCTTTTTCCAAGAAACAGGTTGAGACATGGAAGCAGATATACTGGGCTAGGAAGATGGAGCATGAGAAATGAGAATGATTGTATGGACAAGTTTGATCCTGAGCAAAATGGATCCAGTTCCCACTGGAACTTGTCCTGGGACCACTAGATTTAGAGTCCTTAGAACTGCCACTTACCCTATAGGGGTGAGATCTATCACCTTCCCTTAATACCCCAGCCCCTGTCGCCTGGGACCTACATTTTCACTGGACCTCTCACTGGTGTGAAGTCTCCAGAGACTCAGAAGGCTGCCCACCAGCCCTCTGAACTCAACCTCCTTCAGACGGAATCTGGACAGAGAAACATTTTTATACCTGAAAGCCAGGATCCTCCCCCACTTCTTCCCTCTATCGATGTTTTTCCTTTCAAGGGGTTTAGGGCTATAGCCCCTGGCCTCCAGTCATGGGAAAACCAGTGAGTGGAATGAGGACATCGAGAGCTTGCTACGTGATCAGCGGTGGTTACTTCACCTCCTGCTCACCTCAATTACGTGTGATGAAGGCATCTTTATTTCTGTTTCACAGGTGAGATGTCTGAGGCTCATAACTGAGATCCTTCACCTGCACATGCTCAACTTCATGTCTATGGTATTTATTGGGATGTGAACTTATTCCTAAAAGACAAAGGATTTGGCACTTCAGAAGAAAGGGAAAGGAACAAATTCAGACAATTTATTTCAGGAGAAGCTAGACTTACCAGAAACAGAAATAAGTGTTTGAACGATAAGGCTGGGGATGAATTCTTGCGCCATGGGACATTTATCATAAAAGGAGAGGAGATGGGTGGATTGGTGTGGAGGATTGAGGGAGGGTAGAGTTTTCCAGATCTGGAATTGAAGCTGGGCCCCAAGTTTCACATTCTACAATCTAGAATCTAGCTAGAACCCCCAAATGTACTTACAGATGTTTCTCTGCACTATCTCACCCATTCCTTTCCCCAGAGTTTATATGGAGACCTGCAAGTTACAAAACCACAAATCAGACTTTGCTGCTTCATTAAGGTCTCATTTAACTTTTCCTGAGAGCAATTTAGAAGAGAGCTTGGGCAATTTCCTTGCCCTGCCGTGGTGGGCAGAGATCTCCTCCAAGCAGGTAGGTTCTACTGGACAAACACAGGCCAGTAGCTCTGGCACCTGATTGCGTTTTCCCAGTTCGCAGAGCATTTGCATTCCCAGGCAGATACGCCTTTTGGAGTTGACACAAAGTTCTGAGGACGAGGACACCAGGTAAGGAGCAAACTCAGCTAGGGACTCGCCCAGCCAGTTCCGGTTTCCTGAAAAGATTCTTTTGAAACAGGGCTTTGAACGATAGCTCTCACTGAAGCAATGATGTCATCATGTCAAGTAAAAGTCAAATGTGGTCAGTGCCAAGAGGTTTGATATTTTTCTGATCGTGGTCATGGTTTTAGTCTAAGGCTCATATAACTTAAATACTTAAAATTTTCTGAGTGTCGGATACCTTCTAACTTTGGTGTGGTGCTTGTTTTGGATCAATTAAAAAATGCAACTGTAGACAATGACTCAGTAACAAGCCTGAATAGAGAAAGGATCTCAGACTTTTAGGAACACTGATGGATACAGGAGACCTAGTTTAGGTCTATCGAAGAGTTTTGCTGAATGGTTTCTATAGTGTAGTAGTTAGCATGTTTGCCTTGTGAGTGAAAGTTCCCTGCTTTGAGCTTTGTCAGGGAGCGTGCAGGGCTGCCAGTTACTTTTCTTCTTCTAGCAATTACGTTGTGTGTTTTACATAGATGTCTTTTACCTTTTCCAAGCCACAGCATTCTAATCATTCATATCAATGGTATGTAGTATACTGCACAGTTTTGCAGTATGGAATACAACCTTGTCTCTTCTTCATGAGAGGTTAGAGAAGAGTCACTTGGATACCCCAAGACAACAGGGGGCAAGAACATAGTAGAAGGAGGAACTATCTACATGCTCTGTCTCCAGATCTGATGACATATAATGAAACCTAGAAGAAGGAGGAGTTGTTTGAGGAAAGAATAATATCAACCAGAAAAAAAATATTATTTCAGTTGGAGGGAAGACTCTAACAAAGTCATAACTTTAAGAATTGTTTTTCTAGTGTAACAACATTTTCCTTTTCAGTACCTTTAAGTTTTCATGTCTTCTAGAAGTACTTGATATCACTGACCATCACTTTAGATTCCATTCCATTCCACTTTTAGGTGTCCTTTAAAACTCCAGTCCTTTGGCAAATAATTGCATTCCCAAACAGGGTGGGCTTCATGGGCAGGCAAATTGATTTAATGCTGTGCTATTGCTGGTTTAAGTTTCTCAATTTTTAAACAAAAGGCCTTGCATTTTCATTTTGCACTGGACCCACAAATTATATAACAGATTATTCTCTCAAATGCTCACAAAAGGAGCAATCATCCAATTTCATCATTCCTTACAGGGAGAAGCAAGAAGCTAAGAGCAATGCCACCCTTTCCTTATCTAGGAACGTTGTGCACTTTACTAAGGATGAGGGAATACATTTGTAGAATAGAATACTTTGAATACACATTCTAGAAGATCAAAAGAAAAAGATCAGCTAAAACTTTATTCCAGGATTTGGTGAATTTTTTTTCCAGTCTTTTATTTTAATCTAAGAAGTTATTCAGATTTCAAGTCTCATTTGTCTCCAGTCTCTTGTTAGGTTTTTTGTTGTTTTGTTTTGACATGTTTCTTCACTAATCATTCTTCTTACTCTCTTTCAAGATGTCATCATGTTACTCTACTTTTCAAAATATTTAGTGATATTCTAGAGTCCAGAATCATATAAGGAGAAACAGTTACCACAGCACTCAATTTTTACAATACGCACGACTTACCTCTTTGTTCTTGCCTCCTCTTTGAACTGTATTAAAAGCTAAAGTGTTAAGTGAGAATACAAGCTTCTTAGGAAATGTGGACAGTAGTTATAAAAGGGGAAAATTATAGTTCAACTAGAGATTATAACATAGACTCCTGCTAAGTCATGGCAAATAATTTTCTAACTGCTCTTTCTTTGCTCCTCTGCAAATGTGTCAGAGAGCAGCCATCAAGATTCAACATCTGACGCTTCAGTTGGGTTTAAATCCTAGTCGTCTTTTATCAGGGACCAGAATTTACCTTTAAAGCAAAAGAAAAGAAAAGAAAAGGCCTCGCTGGGATTCGAACCCAGGATCTCCTGTTTACTAGACAGGCGCTTTAACCAGCTAAGCCACGAAGCCCCCACATCTCATACCTGCTATCATATTATTTTACAAAATATTACACCTCAATTTGCTAATGTTTTTTATTTTGACAGTTTCTTTGGTATTTAACTAGAAGGTGAACCTGGTCCTTAGTATGAACCAAAGAGAACGTTCTTGCTGTCGAATGAGAACAGTGAGTTGCTTTTAGAAGACTGTCCTCTTCCTTTAGGAAACCGCTCCAGCGTCAAGGATGCCACTGGACTGTCCACGCTGGCAGTCCAGTAGAGACTATGCTCTTTTTGAGAACCATGCATCTCTTAGGCCTAGAAGTGAGTCTGCCTTCTCTTATAAACTCTCATTTCTTTTGTTCATTCTGTGAGTGAGTGATATCAAGGAAAATGCCCTGAATTTTAACCACATTATTCTCTAACCTTTGGCCCCTCAATGATTCTGTCTCCCCCACATGCAAAATATATTCACTCCAAGTCTGATTCCTGTACATTGTCAACTCGAAGTCCAGGATGGCATCACCTAAATCAGGTAAAGGTTCAGATGTGATTCCCTGGGTAGGAGTCCTCAAGTAAGATTCTTAATTTGTACATCTGTATTCTTAAGACACAAGTCAACTGTCTCCCAACAGACAGGCATAGGAGGCATAGGATAACCTCTATACACAATTCTACTCAAAAAGAGCAAAATCAGGAGGTACACTGGTCCACAGGAATTCTAGAATCCAGTGGGTACACGATGCTACTTTATTAGGAATCAGCACTGCTGTCTGGGAATGGTTCTACAAAGGCTCTTGGCTCCGCTCTTTGGGCTCTTGGTTCCATACTCTGAATCATCCATCCTTTCAATAAGAAACTGCTTTTATTTGCAGCTGAGTAGTTTTCTTAGCTTACTTCCTTCCCATTGTAATTGGGGAGGTCCAAAGTCCTCTTTTCAGTTTGTACTGTCCTCTACCCCTTTTAGTACAAATTGTCGGTGTTCAACTGCAATTCTCTTTAAAAACCCGTGCTTTTATGAAAGTTGTTGGAGTTAATTCCTTTGGATCTGAGTGGGCAGACTATGGCCCATCTGGCCAAATCTGGCCAATTACCTGTTTTTATAAAGTTTTATTGGCACACAGCCACACTGATTCATTTAGTATTATCTACTGCTGCTTCCTCACTACAACAGCAGTTTTGAGGAGTTTTAACAGAGACCATCTGGCCTGCAATGCCTAAAATATTTCTGTTTTACTTTCACATTTAAATATGAACTTCCACAGCTGATTCTACTGTGTAGCCCATGTTAAGAACAACAGTAATAAGATATTTTGAAAACTTTTGTATCTATCTATACATGATAGATTCTATCTCTGATATGCTTTGTGTGGAACCCTGCAGTCATTTCCATCACCATCCCCAACCCAGTTCTTGCCCCAGCACTGAGAGATCTGAATTTCCTTCAGCGTTTGGTAGAAGCAGGAATCTCCTCTTCTAGGAATGGAACTTTGATCTGGCCAGAGACAAAACTCAGAACTGGACAGCCAAAGCATTTGAGGGCGTCATTTCTTGTATATGAATGTATCAGGCAAAGAGAAAGATCTGGATGTGGACATTCCAAATAAGGACTGGTCTTCATCAACTTAAGAAGTTGTCCTTGGACCCTCTGTCTGGTACAGCCAACACAACCCTTTCATTGTGGTGCTTGCCCTTGTTTACCTGAGGGATATTCACACATTCGATGTTCAGTATTAACTGTATTCCAACCTATGCTTCAGGAATTCATTTCAGCTCTATCTCCTCCAGAGACCCCAAATTTCCTATTTGGGAGATTTTTTTCATGAATTCTTAAATTCTGCTTGACAACTTTTAGCACTCCTAACTGAGTATCACCAGCAGACAATTGATGTTAGAATTACCCGGGAGTGTTTGGGAAAACTAAGATTCTTGAGATCTACACTACATCTCTTTAGTAAAGGATCACTGCAAGAGGGGTTCTGGAATCTGCATTTGTAATAAGTCTTCCAGGGGATACTATTGGCTACAAAGATTGGATTCTCCACTGAAACAATTGTGGGCTTTTCTGGAAGCACTTGGAGTTCTGGTGCTGTGTCTTACTGTCTGTAGCCCAGATCTAGCTCAAAGTGTTTCTTTTCTGGATATATTGGGCTGTCAGCTAAAGCATTTTTTCATTAAAATCAAAGTCACATATTTGAACTGACTGTTTCCTAGGGAAATCTCTAGGGATTTCCAAATGTAACCCCAAGGTGAGCTCATTTTAATGTAATGTCTTTTCGGCCCCAGGCCTTTTGCCTCCAATGCTTCACTGGGTGTAAAGTGGAGGCTTGAATTCAGCAAGCAAGCGATGATCTCTTAAAGAAAAACTGGGAGAGCGCTTTTGGTGAAGTAGTAGGTGGCGTTAATGCAGTGGTTTCTATTACTCTCTGCCTCCCTCCTCCTACTCGTTTTTCTTTTCTTTTTGAGTAAAGGCAAACATTTCTCTGGAACATGAGGATCTAGTGAGGGGGCGATAGGAAAAAGTGGGCGGTTTCTGAAAGATCAGAGAGCTTGCTTTGTTTTCTCTATCATAATCCTTCTCATATTTTGATGCAATTCCGTGAAAACAGAAATAATTCAGTATTTCCTTAACGCGCAGCACAAATACATTGGTTTTAATAAAAAAAAATTGCAAAAGAAAGATGCCCAATCACCGGGATGGCCGAGTGGTTAAGGCGTTGGACTTAAGATCCAATGGGCTAGTGCCCGCGTGGGTTCGAACCCCACTCTCGGTAGATTGTTTTCATCTCCAAATTATTCCTGGGAGAATATAGATCTTTGGAAATCTACATGATTACATGTCTATTTTTCTATTCTTTTGTGAGAACACTACCCTGCTTTTTATCTTCAAGCCTAAAGAAGTTGCCTCAGTAGGTATTAAATGCATGAATGATTTTCCCCCACAGTCCTATCAGATCGCCAACATGAGGAAAAACCACCCAAATCAAGTCTGCCTAATTAGATTTTAGGCCCTTGAGTTCTAAGAGGAATGGAAACTTGGACCCTATTTGCTCTTCAGGTAACAGTAAAGAAGCTCTCTGTAGTCCCCTGGAAGTGAGTAGCAGGATTCTCACTGTTTCGATAATGGTTGTATTCAGAAAGCCAAACTCTACCTGGGTGGTCCCTCCAACTCACCCTGGAAAGCAGGGTTGAATTCTAACCAGCATAATGTGAGTTTTTTGTTTTGTTTTTCCAGTCTGAAATGTAGAAATGATCCCTTAGCGGAGGGGTGTTGTTGTTGTTGTTGTTGTTGTTGTTGTTGTTGTTTGCATTTATCTGGTTACAGTGTTCCCAAAACATCTTTTATGTTTAAGAGCCATCTGTATTTCCTGTTTAATATCCTTTGCTCATTTTTCTACTTAATTGCTAGGTCTTTCTCTCATGATTTGTAGGAGCTCTTTAAATGAGTCTTATAAGTCTGTTTTGATAGGTCACAAGTAGTCCACTGTGTTACTTGCCTTTGAACTTTGTGGCAATTTTGGGCACATAGACTTTGGACTATTCAGGTGAAGTTATCAGTCTTTTCTTCTGGTTTTATGTCTGACTTGGGCATGCCTTTTCGCACTGCAATATCAACAAGAGTAACAAAAAACTCTGGTTTCTTCTAAAATGTCCATGATTTCTTTTTCTATATAGATCTTTGATATATTCGATTTTTTCTGTGTCTTAGTATGTGAAGTATAGATCCAATTCTTCCTTATTTCCAGAGGATTCCCAATAATCCTAACACCATTATTGAATAGCCATAGTTTCTCCATTAATTGAAATGCCAGCATATTAAATTCTGTTCTCTTTAAAATTCAGAGGACCAGAGCCTGGCATCTTTAAGATGTTTGAAAGAGCATGGACTTTAGAACTCAACAATCACATTTTCTAATTCTGGCTTTCCCACTGACTCATTGAGCCTTGACTTCTTCACTTGTTAAATGGGGACAACAATCCCTACTTCATGGAAGGTTGTTGTAAGAATGAAAAGATTATATATTAAGAAGGGCTGGCAAATTAAGAAGAGCTCTTTGCCACTATACAGGTTAGTCCCTTTTCCCCTTAGAAGAAACTCACACCCTTCCTTTACAGCAGTCCTTAACAGAAACCCAGAAATCAGCTTAAAATTGTCCTGATAGTTAAATTGCTTCTGTTTTCAGATCAAACACCTATATTCTACATTGAAATGTCTCCAATTCCAGTGGCAACTCAGTGGGTCATTTTCATGAGCTGCCTTAGGTTTTAGGTCTGAGCCACCAGCTTTGTGTTTGCTCCTGGACTTCCTGGGAAGAAGGAAGGCAGCTCCTCCTGAGAACTTTTATCAGAATAAGCTGGTCTGAGAAAGACGACATTTCCGTGGAGAGGCAAGATTCATCCCTACTAAAGGTGGATTTTCTTATCTTTGTTTCTTTCCTGTGGATGGCTTAGGGAGACAATGAGTGGAGGATTTTTTTTTTTTCCTGAAGTGAGACTCCAGATGACAAAGATTTTATCTATATTAAAACTTTCTAAAGAGAAAACACAGCTGTATCTTACTGGCCAGTCGGCAAAGTTGTTTAGGGTATAAGGATGATAACACCAATTTCGGGGTTCCAGCCCTACAGAAGTTAAATTATGCCACTTTTCTTCGTGAGAGACTCAAATGCGTATCTGAAATCACCATTCCACTCCCATCTCTGCCACAGGGAAAATCTGAACCTGTTGTATCTGAGTTAAATTCCTCCAATCATGGGTGATGCTGGCAATTTCTACTGAACTCCAATCTTTGTTGTTTCTTAAGGTAGGCAGAATTCTATGATGGCCCCCAAGATGCCCTCCCCCTGGTGCACAGTCCTGCACAGTCCCTTGGACTGTGACTTGATTAGGATATATTACATAGCAAGTTGACTTTAAGAAAGGAAGACTATCAAGAGAGAGCCTGATCTAGTTAGGAGCCCTTCAAGGGGACTGAGCTCTTCCGGGAGTCAGGAATTGTAGGTGTGAGAGGAATTGAGGGATTTGAAGTGAGGGAGAGTCTCTGTTGCTGGCTTTGAAGATGGTGGGGGCCAATGGAATGCAAGTGGCCTCTGGGAGCTGAGGGCACCCAGGTGACAGTCAGCAAGGAAACAGGGATTCTACCATAACCACAAGAACTTGGACCACAGCCCTGTGTATTTTAGCCTTGTTAGATCCTGAGCAGAGAACCCAACTACCCAGTGCCCAGACTTCTTACCTACAGAACTCTGAGTAGATAAATGGGCATTGTTTCAATCTGTTAAATTGTGATAATGTGTTTTGCAGTAACAGAACACTAATAGATTTCTACTTGTTAATTTTTTAAAACAAATAATGTGAAATGCAAAGATGGAAATGTTATAACAGAAAATTGAGTTGTGTAGGTTAGAGTGTCAAGTGCCTCTGGGGACCATTCTTCATCTAAATACCCTGCTCTCGCTGTCTCTTTCTTGGAGTCCTGCTACTGACTCTGAGTGACCCTCACATGCTTCTGTCCTATAGATACCTGGAAATTGATATTTACATTTTAATTTATATAAGCATATGTTCCTTAAGTGTTATATATATTATATGTTGTGGATATCAATTTCATATCCAACACATAATGTTACAACAGCTACCAACCGATCCTTTAATTTTTTTGCAACATGCATCTTGACACTAAGTTCCCATCCTCCCAGGCTTCCGGATGGAGGAAGAGACTTGCAGATGGCTTTTCTTTTCAACAGGGAACTGATTCAAGGAGGAAAAATAAGCCTATCTGGATTTTTTGTCTCTGTACAGAAATTGTAAAGCCAGTTACACTCCCACCACCTCACCTTGGGCCATTCTGTCTTTGCCAGTTGTATTAGTCAGGCTTCTCCAGAGAAACAGAACCAATGGATAACTATATATCTATATGAATTGGCTTATACAATTACAGAAGCTGACAAATCTTAAGATCTGCTGTCAGCAAGCTGGAGACCCAGGGAAGCCAATGGTGTAGTTTCAGTCCAAAGACCAGCAGGCTTGAAACTCAGGAAGAGCCAATGTTTCAGTTCAAGTCCAAAGGCAGGAATAACTGTTCCAGCTCATGCAGTCAGGTGGGAGTTCTCTCTTCTTTAGGGAAAGGCCAGCCTTTTTTCCTATTCAGATGTTCAACTGATTGGATGAGGCCCACCCAATTTGGGAGAGTAATCTGCTTTACTTAGTCCATTAATTTAAATGTTAAATGCATCCAAAAACACCTCCACAGAAACACCTAGAATGATGTTTTACTAAATATCAGGAAATCCCATGGCCCAGTCAAGCTGACACATAAATCAACCATCGCACCAGTTCAGTGTAAGAGAAAACAAGATTTAAAAATAAGAAGGAACAACTTTCATCAACCTTAGTACAGTAAAAACACAGTATTTTTCCTTAAAGTCATTTTATATGAGTAGTACATTCACATGGTTCAAAAATGAGAAAGTATTAAAAGGCATAATGAAAAGTCTTTGGCCCCTTCTTCCCCCCCTCCCCCACCATCCCCATTCTCACCAACACCTTTACCTTAAGTTTCTTATGCACCTTTCTTGACTTTTTAAAAATGATGCTTGCAAATATGAACATAGTCTTATTTTACCTAACATAAAAGGTAAAATATTTACTCATTATTCTGCAGTTCTTTTTTAACTTAATGTACTTTGGAGAGCTCTATTTTATCAGTACTTAGTTTACAAATAGCACTTTCAAGTTTGCATACTGCTTACAAGTGCGGTTTATTTTCTAGTGAGTTTCTCCAACCAGGAAGGAGTTGAACCTGGCAACTTCTTTTCCATTGTACCTCTGTTGGAGGCAATGAGAACAACGTGTAGGTTTATTGGAATAGATGGAGGAGAAGAAAACTAAACCATATATATATAATATATATATATATAGCTTTTGCTCTAATGAGGGACAAAACACTTTCTGCCTGAAGCAACACGGTATTCAAAGATATCTGCAGTAGGGGCTTGGAAGCAGCTAGTGATCAAAAGATCTTGTATATTCATTCAACAAATATTTATTGACCCTTGCTCTTCCTAATGTAATAAATAGCTTCAGCAAAGATGTTTAAGAAATAACATTAAGTAAAAAAAAAAAAGGATCAAAAAGTTTTTATAGGACGGTAATTCCTTTCAAAAATGTACACACACAGCATATGCATATAGATGTCCAAAAGTATATATACAATAAAATTTACTTAAAAGTGTTTATATCTTTGTAATGTGGAAATATATATATATGTTTCTTAGCCATGTTTTATATATTTTGACAGTTATCCTCTATAATAGTTATATATTTAAAAAAGGGGGAAAAGTAAATTCAGAAATAAAGAGTGAAAAAAAACTAGTAATCAATCCTGGGGGTCTTTATACCAAAGATACATCCAGCACAATTGGGGAGGATGAAGTAAATTATGAAATACTTACTGTAAAACTTTAGATTCTCTTACCCTGACAGCTTAAGGTTGATGCTCATAGTTCCTTACCTGGCATAGAAGTCATCTGACCTACAGTCCATATTCAGTATTAGTGATGAGGAAAATCAAAACAATTAACATTCTGGTTTATTACTAAGACTCTATGAACTTAATTATATTGATAAAATTCCTCTGAAAGTGGCCACTCTCTGGTAAAAAGATAAATTTGCTCTCCAAAGGCAGTGGAGTATAGTAGTTCAGAATAAGGACTCTGGAGCAGGCTGCCTAGATCCAAATGAGTCTACCCCTGACCTGAGACCTTTGAAAGGGAAAAGTGCATGGACATGTGGACACTGGAGCCCAATAATCTTGTCTCCAAATTTTGACTTTCTTACTCTCTCTGAGCCACAATGTCTTCATTATTAAAATGGAGGTAACAATCCCTACCCCACGGAGGAGCTGGGAACAGACAGACAGACAGACAGACGCACACACACACACACACACACACACACAGAGTATGTAGCCTGTATAATGCCTGGTAACAGTAAGTGCTCAATAAATATTATTTCCTTTGCCCCTTAAAAGAAAACCATTCTCTTCCTTTATAAGCTGTCCTTAATGAAAATGTTCCTAATTTATTTAGCTTTTCAAATATTCTAGACATTCATTTCTCACTTATCTAAAAACTCTGTATCATCTCATCAACACTTTTATCAATCAAACATCTGTGTTAGACATTCTCAATAAAATAGGCAACATTTCAGCCTATCGTCTTGGGAATTCTGGCAACATTAGATGACCAGACACCAGAGTGAGGAAGACCTCCCCACCAAACATATAGACTGTACCCACCAGCAACATTTGCTGCAATACCACTGCGGGAAAAAATTACCAGTCACAACACTCCCAGAGGGAAGAGGATTTTTATCAAAACAAACCTCACAGATGGGGAAGGAGCTTTGTTATGGACAACAAAATATCCCTGCAGAATAGGAAGCCCCCGAAGGGTATATTTGTAGAGATAATGGAGAACAGGCACCTATGTAATAATTTAGGAGCCAAAACAAAAGACTGCCTACCTGCTTCTCCTTCACACACACAAATCTACCCCTCTGCACTTTTCTCTGCCATGAAACACACCTATGGTCCTGGGCTCTAGAAAGATAAATGATCAGAACAAAGGGAAGAAGTCAGTTCTTTCGAGAATCAATGTCATTGCTTTTGGAATAAATGCGAGTGGCTAAGGAATCCCCAGTTATGGGTGGAGAGTCCGCTTCATTGTGTCCACTCTTTCTGCTTGGTTTGGGGCTCAGTTTGATCTCTTCTGATGAGATGGTATCCATGTGGCTCAGCTGAGGTTTTAAAACCCCAACAGCTCCAAAACACCGGGAATTGTGACGGCAGAGGGCTCCTAGGGAAAAAACTATACTGATGATTCAAGTGAGGACAATCTCTAATTTTCAAAAAGTTTAACAGGGCCCAGGGACTGACATGTGCATCACCCATATGAATTCTTATTATCACCCTGTAACACATGGTCCAAGCTGGCTTCCTGGGTGTGCAACTAGGGTAGTTGATGATCTTGCACTCAAAAGAGCCTCATACTAGGATTTGTGTTCTGCTATCATCATCTTGAAATTGTTAGCAATTTTTGAACAAGAGACATCACATTTTTATTTTGCACTGGGCCTCAGAGATTATGTAAGTGGTCTTACACAGTGTCTTCTATTTTCTGTTGTCAAGAAAAGCAAATAATTCTTTCCCATACTCTGCATTCTACCCCTAGTTGAAGATATATTTGAAGCCAAGAGATTGCTTCTGAATCCTGTTTTAGAGTTTATATTGCAAAACTGAAGTCCAGAAGGAAATTAATTTTAAAAATATTTTTTAAAATAAGTCACTGGACAATAGAAAAAAGTCATGGGTGAGCATAAGGGACACTTATGCCCAAAAGCCAAAGAAGAAAAAAAGTTTAGATGATTGACTTCCACATATTTGAGACTGTTAGAGTAAAAGAAAAGGAAGATCAAAGAAATAAACTTAATCTGGTTCCTAGGAGGTTAGCTCACCTTCTACAACCTCACAGAACCCCATGATCACTCACCAGATAGCAGAAATAAGGAAGAGCTGGATAAATTTATGACATAAGGAAGCTTATAGGTGACTTTTGGTGGATCAGGTTCCCGACTCACTTCCAAAATTTGCATATAGTGCATAAGTAAGGAGAGGGACACCAAAGTACCTGTCAACTCAAAAAAGGGAAAAGTGATGGATCTTTTGATTAGCCTATCCCAATACTTAAGGGTTTTAGTCCAGTATCATGATCAATGAACCAAAATTATTTCATTATCACTGCCCCTCATTCTCCTTTTCCCTTTGAGACCATTTTCTCCTTGATTGTTCTTTTCCTATGCATCCTCCTGAAAATTTTCTAGGAACTAATTTCACTAAAATTCCACCCTAACCCCAACGCCAAGACATTCAAAATTCACTTCAGAAATGAAGACAAAATGAAGACAATGAAGACAAAAGCCCAGGAAAGATACTGTTTCTGGGTCTTAGGGAACAACTGAGGGAATGTCACCAATAAAAGGCTCAAGCAGAGCGAGAGGAGAAGGGCGCTGATTATGAAAATTCCACCCAGTATGAAGTAGGCTAAATCAGGGAAGAATGACAGAAAGAGAGAGAATGATAACGACCTTCTTTTTTAGGGCCTACCCTCTGGTTTTCAGAGGCTCCAGTTCTAAAGACAGCATAGTAAATGTTGGTAGGTGTCAGCGAGAAGGAGTGGTCCTGAGGGAGACGGGGCAGTGAGCACTGAGGCTGCAGGCTGGTAATGACATGTAGCCCTCCCTTTTTAAACAAGGTCTTACTTGGTTTGTGTTTGAGCATCCAACACATTTTCTTACTGGTACAGTTGGTGAAAAGTGCACTGACAAGAACATTTGGCTCGCCAGGCAGTTCTATTTCTACCCAAGAAGAGAGGAGGAAAGACCCCCTGGGTGGCAGCCAGGAAATCACAGGTGAGGATCATGGCCCTGTTCAGTTTCTTCATCCTAAACCATCTATGGAGAGGCATCACCTAAGAAAGGGAAGAGGAAGGGAGGAATTACCTCAAACCCTCTATATTTACTTCTCATCCCTCAAAAACAATCCCTAATGATCCCTCATTCTTAAAACTCCCTTAAATCTTCCATTCTATCTCCAACATCCCCTCTGTAGTTCAACTCCTTATTCATTTAACAAATAGTGCATGCCCATACTATGTCATGCCTAAAGTTCTAACCTATCTCCCAGACTCCAGTTATGACCCTCACCACTCCAGATTTCAGATTAACAGCCCCTCCCCCAAATGCTTTATCAGGCCCTTCCTGATCGGAAGCCCCCTAATATGTCCATGATTACATCTAATGTAATCCTTTGGGTGACAGCCAAGCCCTTTCTTAATCTTACCTCAACCTATCTTCTCAACATTCTCTCTACCTACCCTTCTTCAAAAATTCAGTGCTCTTCCCCCACTCCCCCCCCCCCCCCAATTTGTCATACTGTTTCCCAAATTCCATATAGTCAAGATCTCCTGGAATGGGTTCCATTTAAACCTTTTATCCCATTGTCCACTAAGTACCATTCACACATCCCTCACTCATTCAGCAAATGAACATGTCTTGAGCACCTCCTGTGTGCACAGTGCCTACACTGTTCTGGGTGCCTGATACTGGTTTGCAGAAAAATATGATTATATGTGGAGATATCCCTAAAGTGGTACAACCCCTTGTCAGTGCTCATCCTATCTACTAGGTCCTCCCTCCTCCCTCTTCCCATCAGCTGGTATAAATCCATCCTTCAAGGCCCAAGCTTGGGTTGGAAACATACCCACTCAGACTGTCCAAACTGTGTTCACCTTGTGTGAACATACATGACAATGACTGACTGCCTGACTTCATATTCAATCACGTATCACTTTCATATATTTATTTATCTTTTCCTCTCTGAATGTTTTGACTTCCAAGATGAAATGTTCTGAGGACTTCTTTTTAACATCCATAGCACATAGGACAATGCTTTTTACTAAAAAAAATATAGCAATTTTTAACCAAAAAAATAGAAAAATAAGGATAACAATAGCATCTTTATTGGTCTTCCTCCCTTTCCATATAACTTCATTGATGAGAGAGGCAGTTCTGAGGTCCTGGGCCAGTATACCGTTCTTATATCACACACTTTCCATTACAGTTTATTTCTGTTCGCATCTCATTACTTTTTTCTTATCTTCCTGGTCTGTCTTCTTTTGAGCCTATTGTCTTTGCATTTTTATCCTTTCTCCCTCTTTGTTTTTCCATTAAGTTAACCCCACCACATACAGTTACACACACACATTCTTTTTTTCTCTCAATTCTCTGTGCTCTTACCCAGCGAGGCTCAATCCTGGTCTCCTCCCTAGCATTCATTCAGCAAATAGTTAATGACCATGCCTATTATGTGCCAGGCTCAGCTCTAGGCACTGGGGGTTCAGTACTTAATAAGTTAAATAAAGTCCCCATTCTCATAGTACTTGCATTCTTATTGGAATAGATAGAAAATAGTCAAATAGAGAACAATTAAGCAGGCTGGACATAGGATGGAGAGGTGGCACAGTGTTACTTTTATATAGGATGGTCAGAAAAAAATCTAATTATATGGCATCTGAGCAGAGAGCTAAGAAAATTAAAAAATGAACTGAGCAGGTATTTGAAAGGACCACATCCAAAGGCTTAGAGGTTGGAGAAGGCAAGCAAGGAGGACAGTATAGCAACTGGAGTAGAGTGAGAGGGGCGAGGTCAGAAAGGAGGTGGGGGGGCAGACTGCATAGGATCCAGTAGGTAATGATACAGAATTTGGTTTTGTTCTGCGAAGCTACTGGAGGGTTTGAGCAGAGACATGACATGATCAGACTCACATTTCTATGGATTCTTTCAGTTTCTATATTAGGATTAGACTATTGGACGAGGGTTTAAGCAGGGAACTTAGTAAGTTATTGTGATAATGATATAATATGAGATGATGGTGGTTTTGGCCATGGTCCTAATAATGGAGGCCATTAGAAGTATCACATTCTGGGTTCACTTCGCAGGAAGAACCATTGCACTTGATGATGGATTAGACATGGGATATGAGAGAAACAGGAGTCAGGGATGGCCTCAAGGTTTTTGGATCTAGATCTGTAAACACTGAGTTTCTCTTTACTGATATGGGTAAGACCAAGTTGGATGTGCAAAGCAGTGAAAAGCAGTTTGATTTTAGACATCCCGCATTTGAGATGCCTGTTAGATATCTGAAGATGTTAAGTAATTATATATATTAGCATGGACTGCAGGGAGAAGGTTCAGACTAGAGACACAGGGATTTAAGTCTGAGAAACATCTACAATACACAGGAATTAAAACCACTGAGAGTAAATGAGATCAACCTGGGTATAAATATGGCCAAAGGAGAGACGTAATCCTAGGACTGATCTCTAAGGCTTTCCAGCATTTAGAGGCCTAGAAATGAGAAGTACCCAACAAAGAGGACAAAGTTGCCAATGAAATAGGAAGAGACTAGATGAGAGTGATGTCCCAGAAGCGAAGAGAAGAAAATGCTTCATCAGGAGGAAGTATCTAACTATGTCAAATGCTATTCATAAGACAAGTAAGGTAAGGAATGAGACTGATCCCTGATTCAGCAAGGAGGAGGTCATTATGACCTTGAAAAAAGCTGTTTATAGAGTGGAATGATAGGAACAAAAGACTGACTAGAGGGAGGGTTTAAGAACAGACTGAGAAGAAATGGGGATAATGACAGCAGACAACTCTTTGAAGAAGAACTTTCAGAAAAAGGAAAGAATCTGCAGCTAGAAGCAAATGTGGGGTCAAAAGGTCCTTTGATTTTTAACATGCAAGAAGGAAATATTGGTAACTTGGATGAGAGAAGGCAGTATTCCCGGGGCAGGCTATAGATAAAATGAGCAAATCATCCATAGTAATTAGGAAGAAAGGCAGAATAAAAAGTTGATGAGATAGAATATGTGGGAAATGTGTTCTAGTTGCTTCTATTTTCTCAAAGGAATGGAAAGCAAGGTCATGGTTGAGGTGAACATGGGGGAGGAGGTAGTGAAGATCTGTGAAGAGAGAGCTGCAAACTAGCTATCTAGAAGAGTGGCCTGGGGAATTGTGTGGGATTACAGAAAAGCACTAGGGGTCCACTCAAAGTTAATGGTCATGAACTTACAGCTGGACAAGTTAGCCTGGTGTGTCTTTTTCTCCAGTTTCATTCACCTGTATGAATACAGGCAATGAATAGAAATGTGGATTTTTACAAGGGTTAGAATTCCACAGAACAAGTATGATGGAGCAAGTGGGTTGACAGGATATGCAAGAGAGTAACTATAATGGTGAACTATGGATCATAGTCTGGGTAAGGAGGGAAGCAAAGACAGAAGAAGGGTGGTGGACAAGACAGTATAAAATGGACCACATATGCCAGTGGTGTTAAAATGTTGTTAGAGTTGAAGTCTTGGAGGTAATGAGCTGGAAGGACAGAGGTGACAAGCAGAATGAGATGTTTGAGGCTGAATTATGGAGTGGGCATGATAAGATCTAAGGCAGTTTTTATAACCTGTAGCTCTCACAGCAGACAGACATTAGTACAAGGACTGAGAAATAATTTGGAGGTCACAACCAGCTTTTGGACTTTGTCTATTATTTATTTGGAATTAAAAAAATATATTTATGTATAAGTGAACATATATTTGTTACTAACTTCATATTTCTTACTTATATGTAGCAAAGGAAAGTAGTGGATTTAAAAACTTTCAGTTAAAAATACACATACATACACAAATGCATGTATAGAGAGTCCGGATGTAAAATGTATGACTGCGAACTGAAGTCAAAGAAGTTGGAAAACTCTGGTCTAAGTTTTGACCACATGAGAGGGCTGCTAGGAAGTAATGGAAAACAAGATCACTGGATGAGAGATGAGGGAAGGTCAGAGTACTGGAAAGATTGTCTTCCTGGATACTAAAATCACCAAGTATCATGATAGGGGAAGTATTGGGGAGTGATTTGTGACCTACGAGCTTAAATTTTCAAGGAATTACCCCAAGAGTCTATAGATGATAGCAAAAATAAGGGGAAGCAGTGGTGAAGTATGAGAGAAAAGCTTCAACACCAGGAGTTTTTAGGGAGGAGGGAGAACAATCTGGAAGAGCCAATGAGGAGCAAGAGAAAAACCTACTCACCTGCACGCCCAGTGGTGAAAAAGATAGGGAAGAAAAACCAGCTACCAGTAAGAAGGGCTGCAAAGGAAGCAGAGTCAGTGGGAGAGGATTAGATTTTGCTACAGCAAGAATGTTGAAAGGAATAGTCAAAGAGATGGAGAATACAGGCAATTTATTCTGCCTGCTCATTGGTGGGACCAGTTAGTGAGATCATAAACGTGGGAAAACCCTTCCAGTACTGGTCCTACTACTACGACTTAATGTGTGTCTTTGAGCATGGCAAATGTGTTCTCAACCAGCTATGGCACTCAACACAAAGCCATTCTTTGTTTGCAGCTCCTTTTTTTGCTCCAGAATTAGGAGGAATCCCTATGCTCAGAAACAAAGTCCCGAGGTGACCAAAAGAGATGTCAGGGTTACAACCAGCAAGAGGTTGACAGATTCTGGGCTTGGAGATGGGGGAGAATCAGGGGAGAGTGTAATGATGTTAGAGTATGGGAAAGACTGGGTTCCCTGGGATTTGGGCAGGAGGATAGCATTATAGGCCATGCCCTCTGCCACATTCCCTCTCCCATTCATCTCATTAAGGGATGAATTTGCAATTCAATTTTAGTTTGTATATCTACTAACTTATCAAAAATATACAATATGTTCACAATGATATGATCTAATAGAAGTGGCAGTAACTTAATGCAGAAAACTGTTAACTCTTAAAGCAATATGGTCACTAGAAAAATAGTTTAAGTTCAGTGTTTATACTTTTTTGTTGTAGAGAAGTACAACAGGGTAGATCAAAAACAGCTATGTTACAATAGAATGTATTTTTGTAGGGTAGGGGAATGAAAATACAAGTTCAAACACAAGAGGATGTAAAATTTCAAATGTTAAAGAAAATTTATTGTTTTAAATAGATGATAGTTTATCCTAAAAAATAATCCCAGTGTTATTTAGATTCACTTAGAAGAGTGATGGAACACATTTTAAAAGTCACAATTAATAATGTACTGGAAATCATATTCTTTACAACTGCTTGAACTTACGATGTGAAATTTTTAGATATCAATCTAAAAATGTACAAAGGGGTAGATAATCTTTCAAAAGGATATGCTTTCAAATCTTGAAGACTACCACCCTACAGCAGAGCTTCACATGTGATGTAACACAGTGGTTACAAACAGACTTAGGAGTTAAGTCTTTCTAGTGGTATGACATTGGATAAGTGACTTAAGTTCAGCTGTCTACCTATCTGTAAAATGGGGACAGTAAAAATACCCTGTCTCTAGAGATAAAGTTGTCTAACTTCCGCGTACGGGTTTGTTAAAATACAGACCACTGGGCCCCAGTCCCAGAGATTCTGCTTTGGCAGATCTGGGGTCAGGCCCCCAAATTTGCATTTCTAACAAGTTTCCAGGTGATGTTAATGCTGCTGGCTCAGGGACCACACTTTGAGAACCTTTGGCCTAGCTCATAAAATCATTGTGAGGATTAGAAAGTTAGTATATAAAAGTGCTTAGAACTGCACTGGCCCACAACAGGTGCTAAAACATATTAGCCAGTATCAGCAGTTAGGATCGGATTCACTGCAAAAGAAGACTCTGCTCCAGTGGGTTAAATAGAAAGGAGTTAGTATACGTCATTTAACACGAGGACCTGAGGTAAATCATCCAGGGCTGGCACCACTGCTCAAGAATGTCATGCAGTTCCCAGGCTCCTTCGGTCTTCTTTTCTCAGTTGTCTTTGTTCTGTGGTTTTCAGCATCATAAATCCATAATAGCTGCTGTTCCTCCAGGAATCTTGTCTGAATTCCAGATAGAAGAGAGAAGATCAAA
The DNA here is from genome assembly GCF_036321535.1 of Camelus dromedarius. Lineage (NCBI taxonomy): Eukaryota > Metazoa > Chordata > Mammalia > Artiodactyla > Camelidae > Camelus > Camelus dromedarius. The sequence goes on along the minus strand of NC_087454.1, from coordinate 18,066,015 downwards.
GAAGTACAGGGTCAAGAGTTGATGAAACAGAGGGGAGGGTACAGCTCAGTAGTAGAGCACGTGCTTAGCATGCATGAGGTCCTGGGTTTAATCCTCAGTAACCCATTAAAAAATAAATAAACCTAATTACCCACCCCCACAAAAAAAGCTGATGGAGCATGCCACAAGTCACAGCCCCTCCTTCTGGAAAAATGTTTCTAGAAGCTCCCTATAAGCAACTTTCACTTAAATCTCAATGGTCAGACCCAGGCCACATGCCACCCCAACTACAAGGGAGAAGGGAAGGGAAGAATTTTGGCTCTCTAGCTATCATGATGGAGGTAATCAAAGGAGAAAGGAGTTTGGGATGAAAAGTATACAACATCTGCAGAAACTCATGCAAAATATCAAGTGTATGTGTATTTTTCTAAGGAGTCAATCCATAGCTTTCACCAGATTTTCAAAGATCAAAAAACTGGCTCTCAAGCCCACACTTCTTGACTCAAGCATCCAAATATTTTAACAAAAGGGATATTCACTCCCCTGCACACCCCATCTCAGACATCACATGAAATTATAAAACCTGACAGCATGGTTGCATTAATTTCTGTCTCTTTTCCTTTTTTAAAGATTCTACTAAACCTGTAAATGCTGCTTATATTATTTAAATACTTGTTTATAAGTAGTCCTACGGGGTACATTTTGTGTGTGTATGTGTTTTAATGTAACTTCCCAAATAGAGCATATACTTCTTTAAAAAACGTGTCTTCATATATTTTCTTCCTGTTACATTTGTATAAAGTTGGGGAACAAGGGGCATTAACTTAGGAGTTAAGTTCTTCTGTTCTTTATTTCAGGCTGGCATTAATAACTGGAGATTTGGGTTCCCTGACAGTAGAAACTGAATGGATATTTAAAGAAGGGAGGCAGGACTGGATTTATTCCCTTTCTGAGTGTTTAAAAGATTGCTTAATTTAGGAGTATAACCTAAATCCTGAAGGATTTGCATTCTTCAACATATCACTTCCATTTAATTGGAAGAAAGAAGGCTTATCTACAGAAATGTTTACTGGGATCATCTAGAATGTCATCTTGTTCCTAAAAACCTTAGATCAAAAGTACTAATTCTAAAGTTTCAGCTGATCAGTGTATATAATGGGTTAGGGAATGAATTCTGAAATTATTAAAATGTTAACAGTGAGAAACTTTAAAGGTATTTTTAAATGACACATCGTTTCATATTCCGGGAAAAGTGAACTTAGGAAGTTAATATTTGCTAGAAGGCTCACTGCCTACCAGCAGATGAGTCCGAGTTTGGTAGAAAGCACGTTATCACTTACAAACTGGCCAAGAGGATGTTCCAATGTGTAGAGAACAAGTGATTTACAAGAAACAAGGGACACTTTTTAAATAATGAGCTGACAACTTATAAAAGTTAGCCTTCATATAAAATTCAGTTTAGTTTTATCCTAACAATGTTACGTTAACATAGTTTTGTACCAAGCTTTTTGTATTAAATCATTTTTATTTTTTAATATTGAACTCAAGCTTTCTTTTGCAGTTGAGATATCCCGACTCTCAATTAGCAGACGTACTAGTTCCCTTATCTTGGACTTACCCTATTTATGGTTTAAAAATTTTTTGAAAAGGTAAATTTCCACTTTCTAGGCTCTTTAATGAGAAATACAAATTTCTTGAAAGTTGAAAATCCACTGACCAAGTTCATAGTCTCAACTTTGAGCATCCCTGCTTTAACTATCAGAACAGAGCAGCAGTTGGCAAATTTGTTTGGGGTTGTCCTAAAACCATGTTAAATGTTAATATGAATGGTTTCCCTAAATATGAATTCCTGGTGTCAGATGAGATGTGAACTCTGGTCTGATACTTTTTCAACTATTCATATACACAAACTCCCTTATTAGGTATTATGGGTTGAACTGTGTTCCCCACCAAATTCAAACATTGAAGTCTTAACCCTCAGTACCTCAGAATGTGACCTTTATTTGGAGAAAGGTTTTTAAAGAAGCAAAATGGGGAAAGGTTAAAGTGAGGTCATTAGAACGGGCCCTAATCCAATATGACTGGTGTCCTTATAGGAAAAGGGAAGGTGAACACAGTGACACACACAGAGGGAAGATGACGTGAAGAGACATAGGGAAAGAATCTACAAGCTGAGAGAGGCCTGAAACAGATATTTCCCTCACGGCCCTCGGAAGGCATCAACCCTGTTGACACTTTGATTTTGGGCTTCCAGCCTCCAGAACTGTGAGACAATGCATTTCTGTTCTTTAAGGCCCCAGTCTGTGCTACTCTGTAAAGACAGCCCTAGCAGATTAGTAGGGCAGGGATTCTCCCATATTGTACAAAGTTTTCTCTCATTCCTCACATCCAAAGACCGCTTCCTTCTTTCTCCATGCGAGGACACTGTTACACAAGAAAGAGCTGTGGCTGAAAATGTTCCCACATTTTACAAACTTAAAAACCTTTTCCTAAATACGTGGCCCCTCTGATGTCAGAATCTCCCAAATTTTAGCTTAACACAGACTGCGACCACAAGTGTTGTGGACAACTTTCATTCCGTCATGTTGCTTAAAAGGAAGTGGCTTGGTCACAATATTTTCTTTCTCTTTCCTATAGGCTGTGATTCAGTTTTGCCCTCATGAACAAGGACAGTGCTTTGGAGATTTCAAAGCAGCAAGAAAAGCACAGGCCACCGGAGAAGTTTTTGAAGAAGTCTCCTGGCTTGCCTTTCAGCAAGACATTCACATGATAAATACATTTTCTATCCTGCTTAAAGCACTGTTACTTGTTCTTTGGGGTACTAATCATATAAATAACCTAACTAATATATGGGGAAAAAAAGAGAATAAGGACTGTTAACTGAGGAAGTGGCCAAAGTTGATACACACTTACCTAGATTATTTCAAGAGTCTCTTAACTGATTTTACTGCTTTGGGTTTTGCCCCTGTCCAACACATTCTCCACATTCTGAGTATAATCTTTCTAATATATAAATCTGGTTATACTACCTTCTCATTTAAAACCACTGCCTAGAGTGGTACTGTCCAATATGGTGGCCACTAGCCATATGGACATAATAAATTAATAAAAATTCAATAAAATAAACTCAACAGTACTAGCTACACTGCAAATGTTCAATAGCCCCAGGTAACCAGAGACTACCATGGTGGACAACACAGATACAGGACATTCCCACCATTATGCAAAGTTCTACTGAATGGCATTGGGCTATAAGGTGCACATCTAAGACCCCCTGCATAATCTGTTAAGCTCTTTCTCTGCAGACTTACCTGATGTTGCTATACACTTCAGCAAAGAACAATAGGCTATTTCTTAGATCTGCTTTTTTTTTTTTTTTTTTAACAATCTCGCTGTCTGGGAATTCTCTCTCCACCATGTCCATCTGGAAAACAAGAATTCATTCTTTGTGTTACTTCTCTACACACACATACCCAAAAAAGCCAGGAGAACTGAACATGATTCAAGACTTATTTCTGAACATATCCTCTTTTCTGCTATCCCTGAAAAGAATGGCTGATCCAAGAAGTTCTTCAATTTAAAAAAATCACAAAATTTAATTTTACCCAAAATTTAATTTTTTACCCAAAAAACACCTGATTAAAAAATGGAAAAAAAACTTGAAGAAATATTTCTCCAAAGAAGATATATAAATGGCCAATAAGCACACAAAAAGATGATCGACATCACTAATCATTAGGCATATGCAAATCAAACCCGCAATGATATCACCTCACATCCCTTAGGATGGCTACAAAAAACCCAGAAAATAACAAGTGTTGGCAAGGAGGAGGAGAAACTGGAATCCTTGTACATTGCTGGTGGAATTGTAAAATGGGGGAGCCGCTATGGAAAACAGTATGGAGATTTCTCAAAAAACTGAAAGTAGAATTGTATGATCCAGCCGCTCCACTTCTGAGTGTGTATGCCCCAAAGAACTGAAAGCAGGGTCTTGTAGAAATATTTGTACACCCATGTGCAATAGCAGCATTATTCACAATAGTTAAAAGGTGGAAGCAATCCAAGTGCCCATCAATGAATAAATGGATATGTAAAATGTGGTATATACATACAATGGAATAATAGTCAGCCTTAAAAAGAAAGGAAATTCTGACATATGCCACAACATGAATGAGGCCTAATTTATCCTCAACCACATCCTCAAACATCCCTGATTCTCAAACCATATAATGATCCTGCTTTTCTAAGGACAAGACCACAGATATATATAAGAAATGTAGAGAAGATCTATAAAAAGGTATTTATGCTGATATAAATAAGGCTGGAGTGAGTTGCAAACAAGGAGGAAGGATACAGGGTAAAATGGTAGTTGGTTAAGAAAAAAACACACCTACCAGGAGCTACTGAGCAAGAAACATTTACTTGTAGCAGACTCGGTGCTGTGTCTGAGAGGATGCATGTGACCAGGACATTGCTAGGCAGTCTCCAGCCAGAGTGAGGGAGCTGGGGCCAGCTGCCATGAAGAGAATAACTTTGTTTTATTAAATAACTAACAACTTTTTTTTTTTCCCTGACAGAAAAGACACTAGAATTCTATTACTGAGCTCCTGGCAGTGCGGGAAAATCCTTCTATGGATTTTATTTTTGTTGAAGGAAAAAAATATGCTGAGTTCCTCAGATTAGACAAGGATAAAACGAGAAGTCTCTTCTACTCGTTGCTTGTTTTATCCAAGTTTTGGACTCAGTACCTTGTTGGTAAATTTCAGTCGGAGAGCCTGCACACACAAAGTAAGTGCCAGTTCGGCCACAGTGCCTCGACTGGGCAGCGTCAGAAGGATGGTTTCTGCCCAGAATAAAAGGTGAGCTTCACCTCTTGGATCTGACAGTAGTCCAGTGGTTGTTACCACCCGACTGTGCACTAGCATTCTCTAGAAAATTTAAAAGCGCTCAGGCTGTGGAGATGCACTGCTCTTGTCTGAACTAAATCCACTCTCACCCCCATCATAACATTACACATCTCATATTTACTTGATGCCCAGAATTATCAAACAGTGCACTCAACACAGTCACATTTCTGCCTTCCGGGTAACGGTTTTCCACAAGATATTATCAACCAGAGCGCGTGGACTCTCCAGAACCTGTCGCTCAAGAGCCGGAATCCCTCCCTGCTTTCATCCGCCCCTCCCAACCACATCCATGAGCAGAGACCTACCGCCTGCTGTCGTCCACGAGGCCAGTCGGCTTCCGATGGACCCTGTCGGGTGAGGAGTATCCAGGTCTGTGCCTCTGCTCCGTGGCCAGATGGGTCTCCGCACAGTCATCCACTCGGTTCAGCTCCAGAATCCGCGTAGGTTGCGTTGGGGTCAAAAGGCGAAACGCCAGAACTTACTTGCCTTCATTCTCCACACTCCCCATCACCTACGGATTTTTGCAATCTGCTGCTTCTTCCTAGCAAGCCACCTGGGGGCCACCTCTAGAACCAGACTTAGGTTTCTCGACATTTGAAGTCCCACCTTTGTCAGCTTGGAGGCTCCGAAGACTGACCCTTCTCTAGCCACCTGGAAGCATCAGGCGGTCCTGCTTGGGGACAGGATTCAGGGTGTCGGTTCCCGAGCTCGCGGAAGAAAACAAGACTGTGAACACTTAGGCCTCTGGGGTGGAATAACGAGACAGGATTGTTTACAGCCTCTGACGTTATTTCCAGGTCCGCTCTAGGAACCTGGGAGGTTTCTGAGTCTCTGTGGTTATTTCTTGCTGTTAATGCTCCACGTGACTTTAATCTCTCCTCGGCTCTACCTTCTAAGTGGACCTGGAAGGGTTTATGTTTGAAAGAGAAATTATTTGGGAAAACTTCAAAAGCATATATGCAAAGATAGAATAGTACAATGAATTCTATGTACATATCTCACATCTTCAACAATTATCAGCTCATGGCAATATTACTAACCTATAACCAATCCTCATTCCTCCCAACGCATTGTTTGAAGTGAATATCAGACACGTGGCATTGATCCATTTAGCACAGCCTAGACTAAGGTGAGGCGAGTTAGGCATTTGCACAAAATTTAGGAGGCTGCCAAAAAGCTTAGCAAAAGAGACAAAAAATATTTTAAAGCAACATTAAAAAAAATAAAAATTAATGCTGACTGGGACATCATGCTGTACACCAGAAATTGACACATTGTAAGTGACTATACTTAAATTCAAAAAAGAATTTAAAAATTAATTCAAAAATCCGTAATGAATATAATATAAAAATTTTAAATAGTATTACTGAGTTTCCGTTTTGCCTCAAGCTTCTATAGGACTGACACAGGACTAAGTATCTCTAAAATGTAAGGACCTTTTTGAAAAACATAATCACAGTATCGTTATCACATCTAAAAATAACAAAAATAAGAGCATCAAGTATCCAATCGTTCAAATTTTGCCAATTTTAGATATTTTATAAATATATTCTATAATATATATTATGACAATCATATATAAGACATATATTATATATACACTTTTAAAAAACAATTCATAGGATATATGTCTTAAGTTTTTTAAATCAATAATGTCTCTCTTTTCCCTTTTAATATATTTTTAGAAGAAACCCGAGGCTTTCTACAGTCTGGATTTTGTCTCCCAGGGACTTTTAACTCAAGTCACTTCCTCCAGTATAGAGAAGGAAAAATAATCTTTCCTTCTGCCCTTCTAAGTTCTCAGCTAGGGCCCCTGTAACAAAAGACAGATTAAAGAAAAAAATATACAAATTTATTTGTTTTATGTGATATGGGAGCCCTCATAAAGAAATGAAGACTCAGGCATTTGTAGTTGAATGCACGTATACTGAATCAGACAAAGAGCAGTAAAAATATGAAAATGTGACAAAGCAAAGGGGCTTGGGTTAGGATAGTTAATCGGGTGAAGTGACTAGGAAGATAAGGGTTAATTTGTATAAATTTCCCTCTGCCTCAACTTTCCAACCTTGACAATAAGAAAGTTACTTTCCTCCTAGTATAAGGAGGACATCTTTCACATGGGAATTTTATTTTCTACTTCAAAGGAAAAGAAGGAAGATTAGAGTGGTCTTCTCATATCTGCTATTTTTCAAGTGCTTTTAGCTCAAAATAATCTTTATGCCAAAATGGCATATTTATACTCTGTCACATTTCACCAGCTTTTTTCTGTATTCTAATGGCAAAGCCCACAGAACAGCCAACCTGCCTCACAAAAGCAGAATTTTCAGCTGGACCACCTGAAACTAGAGATTGTTCAAAGTCTGATATTGGCAGGGAAGGCCAGAGTACCAGGTTCTTCCCCTTACCAGCTTTCTCCAGCCACGTTGGCCACCTGTCCCTACAGCATTGCAAGGTCACTTGATTTTAAGGCCTTTGTAGTTGCCAGGCCTGTGCTTCCAGTGCTTTGCATTTATTGCTGACTTTTTCCGCATTCCCACATCAGCTTGAAAGTGATCGCAAGTGATTGCTTCAGAGAGCACTTCCCTGGCCATCCCACCTGTTATAGCTTTCCACTCAGTCTTCTTCACCACATCACCTTGTTTTATTTTCTCATAAGTATAATACACTTACCACTATTCAAAATTATCTTGACCCTTTATTTGTTTACTTGTTCATTCCTTTCACTAGAACGAAAGTTCTATGAAAGCAAACACTTTGCCTATTTTGTGCACAGATTGGAAACCTGTTGATGCCGTGTGTGAGTAACAAGGAGGGGTTGGAGAGAGAACTCTCAGGCACCTTTTATCTAAGGCTGTATGTTATCAACACTATAAACATCTGAAGCATTATGTCACCATCAAAGGTGCCTTTAGAGGTGATTGATTTACAAATTTAGATTTAAACTAATAAGCATATGGCAGTTGGAAAAGAGACCGAAATTGGTGTGATGTAATTTTCAAGACTGGGAAGATTTGTCCCAGGTACTTCAGGCTGCAATGTCGATGATGGCTGAAAAGTTAGACAACCTAAGGGTAATGCCAACAAAGTGGCCCTGGGCCTGAAACCGGTCAGTTAAAAGTGGCCCGTACGGGGATCGAACCCGCGACCTTGGCGTTATTAGCACCACGCTCTAACCAACTGAGCTAACCGGCCTCGATATAAAAAGGCTATAGTCTCTTTAATACTTTTAATATCGTTGACTTTTTGGAATTTCTTCGTATCTTCACTAGTCCCGGTCTCCTTAAAGGAAAAAGAAAAAAAGAAATCTGTATCTTTGTCAAGAATGAACCTTGCCTCTAAGGAGAAATTTCGTCTTCTCGAACGCACCAATTCCTTTTGGAAAGACACACTGACGCCTTCAGGAATGGGTTCCTTCCTCCTACCCCGGGAAGCCTGGAAAAGGTTTAAGATTCCAGAGGGCAGACTGGGAAATTGACATGCTGAGCGGCCAACAGGTCTTGAAAGATTCAGTTTAAACTGTGGGAACTTGAGTTTGCTCTTAAAACATAGCAGTAAAGGGATTCAGGACATGCTACCCACAAAATATGGCACCTTGGCATACTGAATATTTTAAACTGAAAATTTGAAGAAAAAAAAAAAACAAACAGCAGAAGCAGGAAGGACCCTCTGACCCCCCCACCTCCCCCACCTGGCCCACCAACCCGTTGCCCTACTTCCCTGAAACAGGTCACAAAACTCCCATGTGAAATGTGCCCTCCCTTGTACCAGGAGGAAGACATTCTTATCACCAGAGACAGGGAGCTGGAGGTGGAGAAATCTGTACAAACCTTGCTAAATTAACCATTTTCTTCCTAGTCACTTCTTCACCATTTACTATCCATAGCTGAAACCTCTTTGTCTTGTCAATTCTCCACGAATTTATTATTTCCTTGTCTATAAGGTATAAAAGATTCCTGCTTTGGTCACTTCTTCCCGTCTTCATCCTCTTGTGAAGGTTCCCAGGTCCATGTAAAAAGTCAATAAAAATGTGTATGCTTTTCTCCTGTTAATCTGTCTTTGTCAGTTCAATTTTCAGATCCAGCCAGGAACCTTAAAAGGGTGGAGAAAACCTTTCTCCTCTCCCACAGAAGCAATTTACCTATCTGATCTCTGAGTTTCTGTGAAGGATGGCTCTTAAAACAGGGGTGTTCCTTTTAAAGAGAAAGAAGAGTACTGAGAATTTACTAGCTGTCAGGCACTTTGCTAGATAACTTTATAAACATTATGGATTTTAATTCTCACTACTGCTGTATGCACTAGGAATTAACATTTCCATTTTACCAATGAAGAAACTGAGGTTTAGGGAAAGAGTCAATAGGAAGGCCAGAATTACAGTAGGTGGTCTTTGGGCTCTTTTCTCTTTTAGACACCAATCTGCTGGTTTTCTCAACTTTAAAATGGTCAGAATTTAGCTTACAATAAAGTTGGCATTTCAAATCAGTGAAGAAGAGATGGATAATTCAATAAATGGTGTTGTGACAACTGAACAGCCAACTGGAAAAACAATACATTGCAACAACAACAACAACAAAAATAGCTGGACCAAAGATGAAGTAGTATAAGAAATGAAAGCATTCTAGAAGAAATAATAGGAAGACTTTTTTGTTTGTTTTTTGTTTTAATGCCCTTGAAGTGAGAAAGACACAAAATCCAGAAGCCACAAAAGAAAAAAAAATGTATACCTCTGGCTACATTTAGACAATTTTGTGCATGGCAAAACAAAAACAACCTTATAAGCAAAATTACAAGCAGAAGCCAGGAGAGTAGGAGACTCTTTGCAATAACGCTAGGGTATAAGATAAAGAGTCTCAAAAGGCAGGACCTTACAGTGAGGAAAAACCCTACTTACGTGTCCAGAAGAAAATCTGATGTATGTGAGAAAGTTCAAAACATGCCACCCCAAAACATGCAGCTTTGGTATATTGAATGTTTGGAGTTAAAGGCACTTGAAAAGCAGCAAACAGAAGAAAAACATTCTAACCTTTTTCTTTTTCTTAAAAGCAGAAGTTGAAACTCCTACCTGAAAGATGTCATCCCTATACCAAAAGGAAAGTAACATTCTCATCATCAAGGACAAGAGAAGGTGAGGAGGGTGGAGGGTATAGCTCAGTGGTCGAGTGTGTGCTTAGCATGGACAAGATTGTGGGTTCAATCCCCAGTTCTTTCATTAAGAATATATAAATAAACCTAATTACCTGACCCCTCCCCCCCAAAAAAAAGCAGACAAGGTGAGACTGAGAGAATTCTATACAAGCAGACCTTGTTAAAATAATCCTTATCTTCCTTTAGCCTCCCTGCATAGTTTAGTCACTTTTCTATAATTGCCACTTTGTTCAATCTAATATAAAAGAAAATAGGCCCCACCATTTCTTTGGGTCTTCCTTCCTTGCAAAGTTTCCCGTGTCGTATAAAATGGTATTAAATAAATTTATATGCTTTTCTTTTTTTCATCTATCTTATGTCAGTTTAATTCTAGGCCCAGGCACAAATAACCCAAATAGGATAAAAGTAAAAGTTTGCCTCCTCTACAAATGCCTGAAGGAAATAAATAACGGAAGATTCAAACATTAAACAAATGTGAAAGTGTTATCTTTTGTGTGAAAAAGAAGAAAAATAATTAATATATATGTTTACATGCATATGCATAAAGAAAATTAATAAGGATAAATGAAAAATTAAGGACAAACTTTACCTATGGGAGGTGATTGTGAGAAGTGTACTGATGAGGGATAAAAATGGAAGGGAAAATTTCAATGCATCTGTTTTTAGTTTCTGCTTTTTGAAACATGAATACATTATTTATGCAAGAAAAACAAAATAAAGTATTTAAAATTGTGTATCCTTTTCATGTTGGAATAAATGTGCAGAGTGTATAAAACAAACATCTTTGTCATTCATAATGTTTAAGTTTCAGACAATTTTTCTTTCTCATTTTTCAATTTGTTTTCCCTTAGGTGGAACTGGGGGATGCGGAATGACCCAGAGTTAGTAATACGAAGAGTTGGTGGTTTTACTATTTGTTTTCTGAGGAAGCACGCAAAAAATCCAGTTTTTTCCTCCAAGACAGTTTCCTTACAGGAAAACAAAACAAAATGAAATGGGGGGGGGGGGGGGAGGCCCTCTGTTGTACCTTTAAGCTGCCAGATCTGTGCTACCGATTTGTTTTGTTTTGTTTTATTTTGTTTTTAATTTTTCCCCTTAACGGAAGGGAAACGTGCTCTGCCACTGAGCTATACCCTCTACCCCTACCATTTTGTTTTGAGATTGAGTTGGAGGAGTAATTGGAGCCTAGAAAATGTTCAAGGCCTTGGGGGAAACCAAATGCCGCTACTATGAAAGATTCAGTTTACTCCGCCCAAGTAAGATTCCAGAAACCGCTAGCAAGGAAGCTTGAAGGAAATGTGATTGTTCTTCTACTAAATTCAGAGATTCATCTCTTTCACGCAGTGAGGACACTAATGTATTAGTGCGGGTTTCCATTTTGGAGAACAAAACTGTGATGTAAACTTGGCCCGTACGGGGATCGAACCCGCGACCTTGGCGTTATTAGCACCACGCTCTAACCAACTGAGCTAACCGGCCAGAATGCCACCGACTATATTCCAAATTGTAAATGACATCTAAACAGCATTGTCTTGCAGTTCATGCTGGGAAGGAGTGGCTTTCATTCTTTTCATCTTTTCCCACTGGCGTGGGTAATGGAGGAGGAAGAAGGAAAAAACTCCTTATTTTGCCTCAAGGGAGCGTCTTTCTTTGGAGGTAACTTAATCTTTCTCAAACCTCCAGTTCGGACCCAAGAAGATTCGTCAAAGTCCCCAAGTAGGGCTTCCTGAGACCATAACGGGCGGATCACGGAACTGACCACGGAGCAGCCACAGGCCTCGAAGGACTCGACACCCGCGCGCGGGATCCGGATTCCTCTCCGCTCCTGGAGACCATTCCAGGCAGATCAGCTCCTCTCGGAAGCCTCGGGACCCGGGAACCTGCACCCTGTAGCCTCCTGTCCTCTGAGTGGTTCCGCGGTCACTGCAACCCTGAAACCGCAGCTGTGCATCTCCGGCCTCCCGCTGCTCGCTCGGGAATGTCACGGCCCTGGTGTTGCAGTGCTGGTCAGCGAACACTTGGTGGCGCCCGATCGAGGGGCTGGGGTCAGCGGGAGCGAAAGAACCAGGGGGATGTCTTCTCTTGAGCATCTGACCTGGCCAGGTTCCTGGGCAGAACCAATCAAAGACAAGGGATGTCGAAGCCAGGGAGTGTTCGGAGTCAGGTCCGTTATCTGGACCGGAGATAAACTTTGGGATCTGAAAGGAGAGGAGGGAGCCTAGGCCCTGGTAGGCCTACTTCAAGAGGCATAACTGCGAGGTGCATCCTTTCCAGCCCGAGCCTGATCCACCTGCGGACAGGAGACAACCCAGGGAGAGACCAGGAGAGCAGCTAATTCCTGAGTCGCCTTCTGCTCTCTTTGCTGGGTTTTACTTCTTCCCTCCTTCCCACCAAGACCATTCCTGTTAAGTTAAGAGTAGTAACATTTTCAGAAGTTAACTGACCTGGGTGCACTTTAAAAGCTTCTTTATGTTGTCTCCCTCCACTTATAAGTTACATATTTGCATATGTATCTATATATGTCTATATTATATGTTTCCTTTTGGATATGCATAGCTAGTTTTTAAAAAGTGTTCAATACTTAGTATTCACACTTTTTCCTTGAAATGAGAATCATATCCTTTGACTAGCTAAATTTGCCATTTATGTTCTAACTTGCCGTTTCAATCCTTTGCTTTTAACATCATAAATATAAATGATTTTTCTGGTCCTTTAGCACCTTTCCCTAAGTTTTTATATCTTTGAGTCTACTAGTAGGTGTCTTCATTTGTTTTGTTCTGTGGTGAAAATTCTGAAAGTTTGTAGAGCAGAATATTATTAGCATTATCTATCATTCTTGTTCTACTAGGGTACTTGCTATGGTTAAGTGATTTTTGAAAACCTGGGCCACATTCCAACTTACTTTGATAGTAGGCCTCTGTCACTTGCTTTTTGTCATAAGTCAGTTCCCTAGGAAACAGACACTGAGATGAAGATTTGTGTGCAGGAGTTTTATGGGGAGTGCTCTTAGAATCAACAGCAATAGAGGGTGAGGGAAACAGGATTGGGAAGAGGCAGAAGTTGAACATGATGTTGTAACAGAGGCCTCAGCTGTTCTCACTGGGATATCTGAAACTGAAATGGCCCTTCAGAAATACTCTGAATTGAGACTGGATTTGAGCTGCACCCAGGGGCAGATGTAACTTGGAACAAGGTGCCTTTTTTCTCTTGAGGACAGTGCCCAGAGACCAACTCAGATTTAAGCCGTGAGCAGCCAATATTCCTGAAGTGGAAGAAATCACCGCTTCCTGGAAGACAACTTGACAGGTGCAACACACATACTCACAGTTGTTTCAGCAACCCTGTGTCAGACGTGCTAATCTTTGATCAGTAACCCCTTCTTCAACACACTAACAGAAGAAAGCAGGTGTGGTTAAACAAAATGATAGTTCACAGAAAGTCATTTCAATTTTTATTTGGGAGTTCAACAAAAGTCTCTAACCCTGGTTGCCAAAGTTTATAGTCTAGTGAATCCAGTGGTGTCCACCCTGGAACAATTTTCCAAGAAGAGATAGTCATCTCATTCTAGTTCCTGTATTTATTCTTTCAAAAGAATATTTTTCTTTGGTTTTGACTGATACAAGGTTTTTTTGTTGTTGTTGTTTTGTTTTTGTTTTAATTCACCTGACAAACCAATTACTAAACTCATTAAGGCTGAACGATAGGTGGAATTATCTTTAAATAATATGTAATTTACACACTTATTAAGCTGGGCTCCGTGGCTTAGCTGGTTAAAGCGCCTGTCTAGTAAACAGGAGATCCTGGGTTCGAATCCCAGCGGGGCCTGCGTGCTCTCATTGCTCCCTTTTTGGTTTTGTGATTTATCTGGAATTTTCTCTACAAACTAAAGTGACACCGAATCTCCCAATACTCAGGATTTAAGCTTTGCATGGGAAAAATGTGGTACTTTGTAAAACAGGGATGAAAGATTGAATAATATCACGAGAAGCAGCCCCAATATATATGTATATGAAAAGTAATTTAAGAGCTATGAATATTTGTCCTAATCATGGTATTAGCAGATAGCCTAGCTATGATTTGCCCCTTTGTCCAATCGTTAGAATCAAATGATGGAGATTCAACAGCTTTAAAAACATGCCCTTTCAGATAGCCTTTAGATTTGCCTGGTTACTGAGAGGTTTTTGGTTTTGCAACCTTGGACAGACTTGGAATAGAGTTGACACTCAATTTTTTTGTTTTTGTTTTTTACAATGAACTACTGAATGACTAATGGCTTTTCTAATTTCAAGGTAATATGTAGAAGTACTTATCAATTATCTATGAGGAACAATGGGTAGTGCACTAAAGATGAAGATCCACGGGCAATGGTGGTGAGTTTAAATCCTCTACCACTGAATCTTTCTTGTTACCACTTCTAGTAAACCTGTGATTTTTCCCTTGCATTTTTGCTCTTAGCCCTATTCTAAAGGAAGGTAAGCGGCAAAAATAAAAGAAAGGGCTAAAAAACCTAATTTAAACTTTAAATTGAGTACTATGATAGTTGTTTCTATTTTTTTAGTGATTCTGGACTATAGGACATCACTGAAATTTTTGAAAAGAGGAGAATATGATGTCATCTTAAAAGAAGAATGGTTGGTGACAAAACATAAAAAGGTTCTAACAAGAGTTTGGAGGCAAATGAAAAAGCATTTTGAGAACTGAAGTCTTAGCCTCTTTTCTAGACAGATTTTTTACACAAAATTTCTGAAAGAGACAACAAATTCTAAAAACAAAGGTGTTTCTGTTTTATCTGCTCTGTTCCTTTTGTCATTCTAAGATATATCTTAAAATAATTTGTCAGATTCTACAAATGCCTATTCTCCCATACATAGTAATGATCACAGAATTCTACAAGCAAAGATTGCATCCTAAGTAGCTTCTTGCTTCTCACTGTCATGGCCCAACAGGTAAATTCCTCCTTTGTTGAACATCTGGGAATGCAAATGTGTCAGAAGACTGACATTTTAAAGAACTCTTTAAAATGGAGCTGAATCTAATCAATGATATCCTGTACCTCCAGAAGTGTTGAGGACTTAATAGTACTAAAGGATAAAAGGTTGTTATTCTATAAAACAGTTTGAACAGGTCGTGGACATTCACAATTTCTTCTTTGTTAAAGGGATTTCTCTCTAGTTAAAATGCTATTTCTTTTATGATCTAAATTATATTCTTCATTCACACCACTTTCTTACCACTCTACAGCCATCGTAATTCTTTTTCTATGAAGTCTTAGATTTGGTGTCATTTTCTCTGGGAAACCTTCGAGGGCAGTGGGGTAGTTTCCACTTTTTGGCTGTTCTAAAACAGGTTTCTTTAAACATTATAGCAGGTATATTTGATAAATGCATGTCTACTGCTATGTAATATTGATTTCAATAAATGGAAAACTGAAGACCTAGGATATAAAGGAATAGTTACTTCTAGGGGGCCTTTTTTCTGCGGCTGGCTTCCGTAGTGTAGTGGTTATCACGTTCGCCTAACACGCTAAAAGTCCCCGGTTCTAAACCAGGCGGAAATAAACAAGGGTCCTTTTTTTTTCCCTTTACCTAGGCCGCCAATCTGTAATTCCTCTTTGCGGTACCAGACTTCCAAATGTAAATGGATATCCTTCTTTTGAGGTCCAGGAGTTTAGAATGAAAAGTTGTCCCAACACCACCTGCGCTGAAGCCCGCGTCTCCCCACCTTCCCGCCTGCGCGGGTGGCGGGCCCTTCTTTCTCTTCCTGCACTCGGCGTCCTTCCCATGGAAGGGCCGAGGGACCCGAAGAGAGTCAACCCGAGGAGACACCCACTGCACAGGACCCTGCGTGCGCCGTGCGGGTCCCACTGGCTCCCTTGGACGTGGTTTTTCTGCAAAGTTACTTTCTCCTGAACTTCCGAGGAAGAAAAGTGCTCCATTTCGAAACTGCAGCCACTGCGCAATAACTGCTCAGTTATTATTATTACTATAAGTACTATACAGTAGTTCCAAAACTCATCAGGCGTGGAAGGGGAAGAAGAGTTGTGGGGAGGAGACGGAATGGAGGGACGAATAAGAAGAGATTCCTGCCTTCAAGAACTCCCCGAGTATCTGTACTGGAGAAAAGAGTACCTGGAAGTAACTCTTACACCTTACCTGCATTTTCGGGACCCCCTCTTTTCCCTGCGTTCCCACCACCCCAGGAAGATCCTCTGGGACTGTTTCTCGAGGATCTTGGTCTTAGGCTACTTAACTCCAGGGGGTGTCCCCAGCAGCGGTTTCGAAATGCTGGACCCGCCCCCCACCCCCCACCCCCAGGCCCAGGGCTGACTCGGGGCGCTAGCTTGTTGCCGGGAGCCTCCTCTTCAGCGGAATCAGCACGATGTTCTCCTAAAACTCAGCATCTGGCATCCAGTGCTGCCCGAAGTGGGTGCCTAGCAGGCAGAGAGCGTCCCGGATGAAAGGAAGGATCCTGACCATTCCTGAAATCAGGTGTGAGGGTGGTTTTGAAGGATTTCCCGGAAATAAGAAACGGTTGAAAAGTTTGGTGACGTGTTTGTGTATGTTTTATGACATATTTTGCTAAAAATTACTTAAGGATACAGTTTTTCTTTTGGAAGGGACATAACACTAGAAGAAGGATGCTTCCACTTTCCTGACCTACTTTCAGGGAAATTATTTCGTCTTGTCTTCAAATACTAAATTAACATCCGCGCCCTGCACTAGGTGACCACACGGGGGCAAAAGAGACCGAGATCTCTGGATGGGAAGCAGAGGCTCAGAATTTGTTCCCACCAGTCCCACCAGCGGACGAAGGAGGATTCTCATGATCTTTCTGATGTGAATTCTTTCAAACTTATTGGGGGAGAATTTAATTGGTTTTTCCTTAGAAGTTAAGTCACACCAGATCTCATATTCTGGATATTTTGGCTAGATAAAGGGAAGAGGAGGCAGAAGCTAGAATTTTAGGAGTCTAATACGTACTGCACGTTATAGGTGTCATATTACACAGCACATTATATATAACTGCCCAAAATGCCGACTCTGAAGCATTTCTCCATCCTTTTCTTGCCATCTGTGTTCCATTCTCGTGGGTCTTCAGGCAATCAGTCTCTCTCCTATCATTGGATATTGCACATGAAGTCCCCTCTAGCAGAAGAGCTTTGTGCTTGCCTCTCTGCCTAGTTATCTCTTGCCCGTGCTTAGCTCTCGGCTGGATTATTATTTTTTCAGGGTAGAATTTCTTAAAATCCCTAAGTGAAAGTCCTGTATTACTCATAGTATTGTATATTCTCTTTCCTTGCACATGTTACATTTATCAGTTTGATAATTTGATTATCGTCTGTTTCTCTCACTGGAATGTAGTATATTGCATGAGGGTAAGAGCAGTGTACGGTTTTGCTCATCAATGAATTCATACTGCTTTGCATATACCTAATACATAATAGACACTCAACAGATACTGGTGTTAAGATTGAACCTTTACCATGATTCTCTGGGGAAGGTATTACTTTCCTAATTTCAAGCTGAGACACTAAGGTTTGCTGTGATCACCTGTCTTGCCTAAATGTGGAGCTAATGTGAGTTATGACTCAAATATGAGTACTCTTGGCTCCACATTACATATTCATTCCTTAATATACTATTGTACATGGGTATATTTTCTCCAATTTCCCAACGCTCTGATCTTTGCAATTTCCATGTGCATGAGAGGAAAACTTTTCCTCTACCCTCTTAGGTTTGTAGCTGGGACCGATGAATTAAACTGACAGAAGACAGATTAATAGGAGAAAGAGTTTACAAGTTTCATTGATCTTAATATTTTTATTTTAATTTTACATGTACAGAGGCTTCTTTACAGAAAAGAAGTGAAAACCCAAAGGAGAAGTTAGACTTAAAAGGTTTTAACAAACCTTGACAAAGAGCAATAAATTGTAGAGAAGTAGAGACAGAGAAAGAGGGATTTGGGCTTCCACGGGCAGTACTTGGGGAAGGTAAATAGATGGAGAAACTAAGAAAAGATAAGGATTATTTTAGTAAGGTTTGTTTGTGCAGACTCATCTTGGAGTCGATTTTCCATCTCTGGTGATAAGGGTTGTTTTCCTCCTTCTGGTAATGGGAATGGAACATCTTCACGAAGGGACATTTGTGCCCTGCTTTTAGGCAAAGAGGGAGAGGACAGAGAGCCCTTCCTATGTTTGCTTTTCCTCCATGGCCTTCAAAGCCATCCTTATGCCAAAGAGGAATACTTTGAAGTGGCATATTCTAATCCACTTCACATGTTATGTTGTTGAAACTAATCATGGGAAAGAAACAGAACAATAGTAATAGCTGCCACTTATTACCAGCTATTAAATCAAGTAGTTATTGATTTTTCATATATAGACTAACAAGCAAGCCTAAGGAGTAGGTGCTATTGTTATTTACAATCATTTACTTGTTTTATAGATACAGAAGGTGAGGAGTGGAGAGGTTAAATAACTTGCTCAAGATCACCAAGTTGTAAAATTTGGAGCCAGTATTTATATCCATGAGTGCCTGAGGCTAAAGTGTTCCACAATGTTGCAAATTTCTAGAAGAAGGATGGGCCTATGGAAAGACATGGATATGAAGCAGGTGAAACTGAGCATGGAATATGAAACCGATTTCGTCAGTTTGGGGAGAGCCAGAGAAAGCCAGGTATGAAGCATCTCGGAGGACTTGGAGAGTAACCAGAGATAACTCTCGTAAACATTATGCTTGTAATTGGTATTGCTCCCTAGGAGGAAATGGGGAAAGGGATATTTCAGGACAAAAGGAGGGTTGGATTTTTTTCATTTAAGGGAATGGGTATGAACAGTGGTACTGATGTTGAGGCAGTGTTCCCTAAGACAAAAAAGTATTTCAAGTTCAAAAAGATCTCTCTGACTGCTTTTCATAGAATGTTTTGTAAGGCTGGAAAGGGTGGAAGGAGGGAAACCTATTAAGAGATTTTTGCAATATTCCATGTTAGAATTGTAGGTTTCTTGGACCAGGGCGGTAGCAGTTGGGGTGGTGACAAGTTTTTCAGATCTAGGTACATTTCGAAGGTAGAACAAGACAATTCCCTCACATCTGTGGAAGAAAAGAATAATTGAAATGAAAAATGTTGCCAAGATTTTTTTAATTAATTAATTTTTGCCTAACTATCTGAAACGTTAAAATTGCCATTAAGTGAAATATGCAAGTCTGATTGGAGAAGGTTTTCTTGGGGACGCTTATGAATCAGTAGTCCTCTCTCTTCTTCCACCTCAAATGGGAATGTTCAATAATTGTCTTCAGTCTACTAAATAAAACTATTCCCACCACGAGCTGTGATGGCCGAGTGGTTAAGGCGTTGGACTCGAAATCCAATGGGGGCTCCCCGCGCAGGTTCAAATCCTGCTCACAGCGGTCTCGTTTTGGGTTCCAGCTGGAAGCTTCCACAAAGCGTAATGCTGTCCCATCTGGCATGCAGAGAAATCCCTAAGGTAACAGTTCCAATCTGTAATCCGAATTTTTAAAGGTGGTGGGCGCCAGCCAGGTTTTGAGTCCCATCATTCCCTTTCATTGTCCGAGGCTCTGTGACTGTCCTGAGCCCAACCTTCCCCACGGTCCACACCGAATTTCAGGGTTAGAGCACGATCAAAAATACCAGCTGCTTTGGGATGAAGTTGTCAATAAATCTGGAAAGAGTTATCACAGCAGCAAAGTGAATAGAGGAGACGTTGGGGTTTGAAGGACTAGTTTCTCTTTGTGATTATAGAAACCAGCAACTTCCTTAAAGTATTCCCAGGTAGCAGTCTTCAGTATTTGTCCTGACATCAGAGGCTGGTGAGAGCCATAAAAATCTGAGATAATACTCCATCATATTTGCCAAGCACTTTATACCACCTAGGAAATCAGGCACAGAGAGGATTTCACTTCTGACTTTGCCTTGACTTTCAAGCCCATAAAAAACTTCATCTCTTTTATAAGTACTTTTGCATTTTCAGCTGTTTTGCCTACTTTGAACAGCGAAGTAAATTTTAAGCCAATTTAATTTGTTAGTAAATGAGTTCCTGTTTTCCAAGTTTCTCTGTCAAATGGGATTCTTAAAATGTATACTTCTGTTGGATTCTTGTCTCCTTATTGCATTTTGTGTGCAGATGAATATTCTGAAGAAAAAAAGGAATGAAGAGTTCAAAACTGGGCACTAACGTAAGCTAGGTAAGAGAGGATATGGAATGGAGTGAGGAAACAAATTATTGAGTCCATAGAGATTTGTTCAAGCAATAAGGGCAGCTACATACTAAGCACCAGATAAATTTTCAATGCATAGTCACAGAATAAGTGAAGATTAGCCATGACTTTCAATGAAAACATTTTATGTAAATATATTGTGCAATCAAATCAAAGAGAAACTATGCTTTTCCAAAGATAGTATAATCTCTAGTTGTAATCCCTTACAAAAAAAAAAAAAAAAAAAAAATCAAGTCATTTGGTGAGCATAAACTTTGGATAGTGATGAAAGTACTTATACGAAAAAGAACTTACCAACCTGGGGCCAGTGGCGCAATGGATAACGCGTCTGACTACGGATCAGAAGATTCTAGGTTCGACTCCTGGCTGGCTCGGCAAGGTCACTTTTTCTTTCACACTTCCAAGGTACTTTTTTCGAAAAGGATATTGAAGTAACTTTTAAAGTCCTTCAAATGTAGTTTTGTGGAACTGATCCTTAACCTTCCATCAGTTGAGTCTGAAAAAGACTTCAGAAGCATCAAAGGACCCATCCTGAAAGATTTTCTTCCTACGTTTCATTTCTTCTTGAACTGGAGAAAGATTGGTTGAAAAAAGACCATTTGAAGGAAGGTTTTTAAATCAAAGAAGCTTTAAAGAAAAACAAACAAACAAACAAAAAATCTTACCAGTAACTTCTCCATCAATATTGGGAAAAGTCCTCACTCCTAGTGGACTCCCCTGTACAGCTCTTTCCTCGCATGGCTTCTAGCAAAAAGAAAAGAGACTTCTCCTGGGGAAATGTTAAGAAAGGTTCGGTTGTGAGGATATGGGGTGTGAAAGGCTCTGCCTCACTTGGGTCCTTTAGACAGAGCTTGGCCCTGAATCCCGGCAGATGTCACTCATCCCGGATACCACCAACCCCACACCACCCCCACCCCCACCAAGCCAGGGAGCCTCAACAGGCCATCTTCGGGACATAGGCAGGAGCTGGAAAACCCACCTTTGGGGACAGGAGAACCAACAGGAATCCCTCCCCTTATTTTTTAAAGTAAACACTCCAAGAGAAGATGAACGTGAAGGAATACGGTGGGAGGCAGCTTTGGAGCTGCCTCTCTGAACAGAACTGCCTCCTTTCTCTGCGTCGAGGCAAAACAGAGACACTAGGGAGAAATCACTGCCAAGTTGGGGGAAAGTCCTCAAACTAAACCAAAAACATCTTAATATGTGAATCGATTTCAGAGTGAGTAGTTTGTATCCTCGTTCTGCATCGCGGGTAAATGTATTGAAGTTGCCAGTGTGCGCTATTAGAAGCACTGAGGCTGAAAGGAAAGGAACCACCCCACCAAGCGGGCTGCCTACGGGGACCAAAGGCGATTGGATTGTGAACAACTGCAAAGGAGAACTGGGGTCTTACAGTTTCGCATTCAGTTCTCTGCTTTTTACTGCTAATGGGAGAGATTTTCCGTGAAAGCCAAGTGGCAACCTCACTTGGAGCGGGCATTTACTTTGGAAACTGCCTGGGACAAGGAAAAGAAAGAAGTACAGGTGTCAGAAAGAACTAAGTCCAGGTCTTACTGCCATTAATACCACACTCTAACCAACTAAGTCACCGGCCACGCTGAGCCTGCTTCCTTTTCTCGATTGAAAGCGCCAAAATAATGTTTCCTGAAGTTTCCCAAAAACTAGAGAGACATATGTCGTAGCTCTTTTAACCTTAGCCTTTCCCTGAAACACAATCGCTTCGCTCCCACACTACTCCCTCAAATTTCTTCAATAAACTCTAACTTTTTATGTTACTTTATATTTAACAACAACAAACAAAGCGAAACGAAAACACATAACTTTCTTCTTATGTGAAGAGGAGAATGTCTGAACCTCTGTTTCTCAACCGCAGAGATTTGGGGGTATAGGTGCCTTGGGTTGGAAATGCCCACCCAGCGGCAGAGGGCCAAAAACCCTAACCTCGATGGCCCGTACGGGGGTCGAACCCGCGACCTTGGCGTTATTAGCACCACGCTCTAACCAACTGAGCTAACCGGCCACCAGATAACGGAATTCCTTTCGTGTTTCGCCACATAAAAATTAAAAACTTTCTCTTCACCTAGCTCCCTCAAAAGAGACTTCTTCAAATCATATTCATAGATTCTAATGTTTCAGTTCTTCGGATTTGGACTAGAAAATCCACAGAGAAATTTTTGTGCAGAGGCTGAGCCTAGTTTATTTGTAGAGACAGCACTGTAATAGGATTTTCCCGTGGTGCAGCGAACCTCCCGCTTTTAGAGGCAAGTCCCTACTGAATCACAAATTGCAAACTTCTTTTTAAAGACTTGCAACTTAGTGAGCTAATATTTTCAAGTTAGTTCAAGGCAAGGGAAAGGAAAGCGAGCGGAGTTAAGGAAAGGAGCCGCTCTAAGAGTCGCAAACATACGCATTGACGTCAGCGTCGATGATATCCACAGACAATCCAACAGCACCCGAGTCACAAAGTACATCTGCTGGGTTTTTAATTTTTGTTTTTGTTTTTGTTTTGTTCGGTTTGTTTGCTTGTGTTTTGAGAGTGGCAGAAAGCTCCATTTTGATAAGGGAGAGATTACGGTGGTGCCACACTAAATATTAAAAATTTCTTTAACAGCACATTTTCTGTGTCACTCAAATTCCATTTTGCGAATCAACAGATCCAAGCACTTGGTCGGAGATCCAGAATAAGTGAGATGTGCTCTTTGATCCTCGGTTAGGCTGTTGGTTTTATCACCTGAAATTGAAGGAATCTCCTGCAGCCTCAGGGAATGTCCCTTTACATGTTCCTGGGGTTGTATCATTTCTTTTGTATTTTTCGAACTTTCCTGCTGACTGACCCCTAGTTAAATTTTCCGAATATATTAATTTAAAGCTAAACGAATCAACAAGTAATGATCTTGTTGATTTTTAAGCCGACATTGGTGCAAGGGAGAAGTGTGGCTTTCTAGTGGTAACTTAAGGTATTCAAGTCTTGCCAAGGACTTCTGCCAAGTTTTATTTCTCTAGTCTTCAATAGCTCTTGTCCTGGGTTTCAAGAGCTAAGGCTTCAGAGTGCTTAAAAATCACAAAAAAAGGAATCTATCTGATAACATTTCTATAGTCACACGTCCTCTTTACTGGTCAAGATGAACTACATTCCGGCTTTTGAGGATCCTTTTGCACTTCGAAATGTGTATATCGATCTCTGATGTTCCCATAGAAAGCTATCGCTAAAGAGTCATTCACTTGGTGTTGGGTATCTCATAGTTCACGCTGCGAAAGGAATAAAACTACCTGCCGAAACCCGGGATTGAACCAGGGACCTTTAGATCTTCAGTCTAACGCTCTCCCAACTGAGCTATTTCGGCAACCCTACGGGCCATTTTCTGTCAATTACGCCTTTTAAGTAGTCTTAACAACCTTTTTTTCATTTCAGAAAAAAATATGAAAATTTTATGTCTTTTTTTTTTAAACTACAACATATTTCCCATTTCAAAAATAATTATACCAACAAAAAATCAGGAAATGGGGAAATATTCAAAATCTCCTGACTATGATAGGAAGAATGAAAAAAAACAGTGATGAAAGAAAAATTTTATACGGCTCTTAAAGATATGACTTGGGGAGCCATAGGTGTGTGGTGATTCAAAATTTCATGCTGGAACGAGAAGCTTCCTAGAATTCAAGACAGCACCGTTTGGAATCATTTCTAGCTTGGCGCTTAAGTATATTTTACTCTTTCAGTTGTTTTTATTACTTTCCCTTTCTATTCTATTAAGTTATCAATTATACACAGTAACGTACTCAAATCCTAAATATACAATGTAATGATTTTTACAAGTTTATATCCCTTTGTAACCATGCATGCTCTCTCATGTTCCCTCTCATTTGATACCCTTCTAAATTTAGCCACTGTTCTGAACTCTGACTTCTTTCACTGAATACTGTCTTTGAGATCCATCTATTTTTTTAAATTGAAGTATAGTTGATTTACAATGTTGTGTTAGTTTCAGGTGTACAGCAAAGTTTTATATATATGTGTGTGTATATATATGTATGTATATGTGTGTGTGTATAATTTATATATTTATATAAATAAATTCTTTTGCATCTTTGTTCCCATTATGGGTTATTACAAGATATTGAGTATAGTTCCCTGTGCTATATAGTAGGTCCTAGTTGTTTATCGATTTATATATATATAGTAGTGTGCGTCTATTAATCTCAAACTCCTAATTTATCCCTCCCCCAAGATGCATGTATGTTTTTATCTGTAAAAGCAGTTGGTTCTTATTGATTGGCTTCCATTTTATGGATATACTACAATTTACTTGTCCATTCTAATGCTGATGGGCATTTGGTTTTCAATTTTGGGTTATTATAAAATGCACTGAACCTTCTTGTGCACGGTCTTAGGTGAAAATAATCATTGATTTATTAGATAGATAGATACATAGGTCGAATTGCTGTTTTATAGGTTATATGTATGTTTTGGTTACTTGAACATTCTTGGTTTGGTTTTGTTGCTGGCTTTTGTTTAACTTCAGTATTATGGGTTAAAGTATAAAATATAAAATCCATCCCTAAACCCCCACCATTACATGCTTTCCCATTATGATGACAATTCAGTTCATTACTTCCCAAAATGGCAGAATTTAGTGAATAGGACTATCTCCTTCTATTATGTCCTTGACTATTTTAAGATTTAAAAAAAAGTCTTTCCACTTTTGAAACAGCTAGGGTTATTCATAATGACATTACCTCCTATGTTTACTTTTTAAAATAGACTGTATTCTTTACAGAATTTTTAGGTTTACATAAAATTGTGCCCAAAATACAGAGAGCCATTCTAGCAAATATGAGGTAATATCTCATTGTGGTTTTGATTTGCATTTCCCTGATGATTAGCGTGTTGAATACCTTCCCATGTACCTGATACACAAGGCCTTCTGTATGTCTTCTTTGGAAAAATGTCTACTCAGTTCTTTTGCCCAGTTTTTAATTGGGCTATTTATTTTTCTGCTATTGAGTTGTAAGAGTTCCTTGTATATTTGGATACTAACCCCTTATTGGATATGTGGCTTGCAAATATTTTCTCCTATTCCATAGGTTGTCTTTTCATTTAGTTGATGGTTTCCTTTGCTGTGCAAAAGCTTTTTAGTTTGATGTAGTCCCACTTGCTTGTTTCTGCTTTTGTTGCCTTTGTTTTGAGGGTCAAGTCCCAAAAAAAAAATCATTGCCAAGACTGGGGTCAAGGAGCTTACCCCCTATGTTTTCTTCTAGGAATTTAAAAATTTTGGATCCTATATTCAAGTTTTTAATCCTTTTTGAGTTGGTTTTTGTTATAGGATGAGATAAGGGTCTACTTTCATACTTTTGCATATAGCTATCCTGTTTTCTCGACACTGCTTATTGAATAGGCTATCCCTTACTCACTGTATATTCTTGGCTCCTTTGTCTAAAATTAATTGATTGTCTATTCATGGGTTTATATCTGGCCTCTCTATTCTGTTCCATTCACGTATGTGTCTGTTTTTATGCCAATATCATACTGTTTTGATTACTATAGATGTGTCATATAGTTTGAGATCAGAAAGTGTGATTCCTCCAGTTTTGTTCTTCTTTCTCAAGATTGTTTTGGCTATTCAGGGTCTTTTGTGGTTCCTAACAAATTATAGGAATCTGTGTGTGTGTGTGCGTGTATGAAAAACACCATTGGAATTATGATAAAGATTGCACTGAGTCTATAGATTGCTTTGGGTAGTATGGGAATTTTAACAATATTAATTCTTCCTATTCATGAGCATGGAATATTTCTCCATTTATTTGTGTCTTCTTCAATTTCTTGCATCAACGACTTATAGTTTTCAGTGTACAGATCCTTCACCTTCTTGGCTAAATTTATTTCTAAGCGTTTTATTCTTTTCAGTGCTATCATAAATGGGATTTTTTTTCTCAATTTCTCTTTCTGATAGTTTGTTACTAGTATAAACACAATTGACTTCTGTATATTAATTTTGTATTCTGCAACTTTACTGAATGTATTAGTTCTAACAGTTTGTGTGTGTGTGTGTGTGTATGTGAAGTCATTAGTGTTTTCTATATATGTTATCATGCCATCTATAAAGAGACAATTTTATTTCTTCCTTTCCAATTTGGATGCCTTTTATTTCTTTTTGTTGCCCAATTTCTCTGGCTAAGACTTTCAGTACTAAATTGAATGAAAGCCAACAGTGGTCATTCTTGTCTTGTCCCTGATCTTAGATGACAAGCTTTTCACTGTTGAGTATGATGTTAGTTCTGGGTTTTTCATTTGGCCTTTATTACGTTGAGGTACATGTCTTCTATATTCACTTTGTTATTAGTTTTTATCATGAATAGATATTCAATTGTGTCAAATGGTTTTTCTGCACCTACGGAGATGATCACATGACTTTTATCCTTTATTTTGTTAATGTGGTATATCACACATTGATTTGTGGATGTTGAACCATCCTTGCATCCCTGGACTAAATAAATTTAATCTTAATATATGATCCATTTAATGTACTGTTGAATTTGGTCTGTTAATATTTTATTGAGGATTTTCACATCTATGTTCATCAGGAATATTGGCCTGTCATTTTCTTTTCTTGTTCTGTCCCTGTCTGCCTTACCAACATTACCATTATCAGGGTAATGTTGGCCTCATAAAATGAGTTTGGAAGTGTTCTCTCCTCTTCTATTTTTGGGAAGCATTTGGGAATGATTAGTATTATTGTTCTTTGAATGTTTGATTGAGTTCACCAGTGAAGCCATCTTGTCCTGGACTTTTCTTTGTTGGGAGTTTTTTGATTACTAATTCAGTTCTATTACTAATAAGTGATCTGTTCAGATTTTCTATTTCTTCATGATCCTGTCTTAGTACATTGTATTGCTAGAAATTTATCCATTTCTTCTAGGTTGTCCAATTTGTTGGCATATAATTGTTTATAGTAGTCTCTTGGGATCCTTTGTACATGTATGGTATCAGTTGTAATTAGATATTCTTTATCAAGTTGAGGAAGTTCTCCCTTATTCCTAGTTTACTGAGATTTTAAAATCATGAATAAGTTTTAAACTTTGTTAAATGCTTTTTCTGTATCTATTGATATGATACTATGATTTTTTCTTCTTTAGCCATTTGCTGTGATGGATTACATTAATTGGTTTTCAAATACTGAAACAGCTTTTCATGTCTGAAGTAAATTCTACTTACTATAGTGTATGCATCATTTTATATATTGTTGTATTGTTTGTTTCCTTGAGGATTTTTGTATTTATGCGCATGAGACATATTGGTCTATAGTTTTCCTTGCTTGAAATGTATTTATATAGTTTTGCATTAGTGTAATGCTGGTCTCATACACTGAGTTAAGAAGTGTTGCCTTTGCTATTTTCTGAAACAGATTGTAGAGAATTAGTATCATTTTCCCCTTAAATGTTTGGTAGTCTTTTACAGTGAACTGTCTAGAGTTGGTGCTTTCTTGGCCCCTCTTTCACCTCTGAAATTGGTAATTTTTGTGTTCTCTTTTTTTTTTTTCTTTATTAACCTGGCTAGAGGTCAATCAATTTTATTGATCTTTTTAAAGAATAAGCTTTTGGTTTTGTTGATTTTTTCCATTAATTTCTTGTTTTCAATTTGATTTATTTCAGTTCTAATTTTCAATTTTTACAATTTTTTCTTTTCTTCTTCCTTTGGATTTAATTTTCTCTTCTTTTCTAGTTTCCTCAGGTGGAAGTTTTTGATTTTAGCTCTTTCTTTTTTTCTTATATATACATTCAATATATATTTCCCATTTAACAGTGTTTTCTCTACATCCCACAATTTTTGATAAGTTATATTTAATTTTCATTAGTTCAAAGTAATCTAGAAAAGCACAATTCAACCCAAAACACAGAAAGAATATATGAAGGCAAAACAAAAAATTTTATATTTATTTAAAAATAAATCTAACATAACAGTTTGTTAAAACTAATAGCAAAAATGTATTCAGTGACTAAAGCTTATAGATGATTGAAATAAATGACAACAACGTTATAGTTGACAGGAGGATGGAATTGGAAATATTCTTTTATAAGTTACTTGCACTACAGGGTTCTAAATATAAGACGTTCGCTGTTCTCAGGGTAAGTTATCCTCTGATGTGTGGCAATACACACAGACTACTGCAAGCTCAGGAATCTCACCCAAGCTTCCTTGTTCAGAATTTTTATTGGGGCCTTATTGCATAGGCATGAGTGATTGATTACCCACATGCTTTAACTCATTTCCTACACTGACTGATGCTGGGTGACCCGAATTCCCCACCTTAAATTACATGGTTGGTCTTTCTGACATGGCTGCAAACTATGGCCAACTCCACTCTAAAAAAAACAAAAAACAAAACTAGTATTAAATGTGATGTCAGTTATTTCCCAAAAGCTGAGAGCAAAGACCAGACCTCTCTTTGGCCATGGCCAAATTTTTCACTACATGAGAAGGGATGGGCTCCTCCCCAGATGCTCATCTAGAATGGTATCTCTCAAAGAGAATGTAAATAATTCTATTTTTCCAAGAAACAAATAACATAATAAATAGCTCATACTGAGGAGACCTGAATGGCTTGAGGCTAGGAATAGGGAGGACCTTTATACATAAAAATTTTTTTAACCTTATGAATGTATTATCTATGCAAAAAATTTAAAAATAAATAAAATTTTATATGAAATATTATTTGCACATAACAAAAGGCACAAAAGAAGGCCTTATTTATGTTATAGATAAAATCACTTGGAGAGCCTTTTAAGAACACAAATCTTTTCAGCTTGCATCAGAAACAGAAATGGAAACTGGGGGAAAATAAATAATAAAGAGAACCAAAAGGTCAAAATGGTATGAAAAATTTCTTGTTCCACTCTCTAAAATGCTATCACTCCATAAATAGTCTAAAAAATTGTTGGAGTCATTCTCATATGAAGAGGAAAATTTTTTAAGTGAAATATTAAGTTCCTTTTGATAACAGTATAAAGCCACAGAGCAGTTATTACTCTACAATGAGGCCAAAATAAACTCATTTCAAATTCTAATTATTAGTCAAACATATATATTAGTCCTTTATTTGGCAGAAGCATATATCAACCGCAGAAAAACCATGAGTTTCAGTGTTTAAAATATCCAATATTTTCATTTGGAACAATGAAAAAGAAATACTTTTATTCTTTGCTTCTTTTTCCCATCCAAACCACGTTATTTATTCCTTCTTCCTTTTCTATCCTCCTCTTCTCTCCCTAAAGTTTTGACTTTATTCCATTGTACTGTTTTGAGACCATGTTGATATTTTTAGCCTTTACTAAGTGTCACATACTTGAATACTTGTTTAAAAAATTTTTTTTAAAGACAAAGTCATGGTAATTGTCCTTGATAAGCAAACTAGTAGGAGGACAGTTTTATGTATAAACACATCTTTTTTACATTGAGACAAATGTGCATTTCACTTTACAGACTTTCTGTTAGTGAGAAGAAAGAAATCGTCAGATTTTTTTTTTCTGGGCCATAAGAATGAGCAGGAATTTGTCATGTAGACAAGAGGAAGAAGAGCATTATCTGTGGAGAAAAGAGCTTAAGAATCCCTTTTTATTTGCATTGGCAAATCTCTTTTTTGCCTTCACATTCCTTTTGTGAAAGAAACTGCAAGACAAAACAAAACTCTCTTGTTAATGTTGTTCATTTCTCAGAGCCTAAGTTTAACCTTTACTTTGCCAAAATAAATAAGTTAAATTAAAAAAAAAAACAAAAAACTTTCAACTTAAGGAGTTTGAATGGGGGAAGACAAAGGGAGGAGAGGAAGCAGAGTTCTCCATGAAACCACAGGTGGAAAAAGTATACTGAGAGTTACAGTCTATTCAGAGTCAGGAATTGAGCTGAGCACTAAAGAAACAAGCAATGAAGATGCAGTCCGTGTCTCCTCCAAGGAGTTTATGACCCAGTAAATGAGAGAGTGAATTAAGAGAAGATTGAATTAATGCATCAAATGTCTGACACAGCATATGTAGATCAAAGGAGAGCATCTAACCCAAACTATGGAGAGGGAGCTCTCACCATGCCCTGAGGACAGACAAGTGGTGTCCAGGGGAAGAAGTAGAAGTAAATAAAGAGAAAGAGAAAAGAAGTTTCAGGGCAAAAGAAGAGTATTTACCAAGGTACAGAGAGGCCTTTGAGAACATGGACTGTGAGCACAGAAATGTTGAGCGATACTAAGGAGCAATACTAAGGTGGAATCAAGAAGACTCAGTAGCAGATAAGTGTGGGGAGCTTAGACCACCCTGGAATCAAAGATGAATCTTTGACACAAAGATTGGCACAAAATTATGCTAAGTAAAAGAAGTCTAACACAAAAACCTACAAACTGTGTGATCTCATTTATATGAAATTCTAGAAACAGCAACACCATAGTGACAGAAAGCAGATCAGTGGTGGCCAGGGGCAGCAGTGTAGGGAGGTTTGGGGCTACAAAAGAGCAGGAGGAAACTTTTTCAGGGAAAGGTATTGTTCTACATCTTGAATGTGGTGTTATTTACACAATGGTATATAATTGCTGTGGTAGACAAAATAAGTTTTCCCCAAAGATGTCCATGCCGTAATTCCCAGAACCTGTGAATGCGTTACCTTATGTAGCAAAAGAAACTATGCAGATGTGATTAAGTTAAGGATCTTAGAATAAATCTTAGAATAGATTATCCTGGATTATCCATGTGTGCCCAATATAACCATAGAGTCCTTTAAAGATGGAAGACAGAGGCATGAGAAGATGAGAGTCAGAGAAGATGTGATAACAGAAGCAGAGATCCAAGTGATGCAGTTGCTGGCTTTGAAGATGAAAGGGGGCCAAGAGCCAAGGAATGTGGGCAGCCTCCAGAACCTAGAAAAAACGAAAAAAAAAAATTCTCTCAGAATTTCCAGAAAGATCACATTCCTGCCAACAGATTAATTCTAATCCAGTGAGAGCCATTTTGGACTTCTGACCTACAGAACTGTAAGACAAGAATGTTGTGTTATTTTAAACCAGTAAACTGTGCTAATCTGTTACAGCAGAGATAAGAAATTAATACAATTATCAAAATTTATCAAACTTGCACTTAAAATGGGTGAATCTTATATATAAATCTCTTACCTAAAAAGGAAATGTTAGGAAACTGCATTGCTGCTTTCTGTTTTGAACAACTAACTCCACAGAAGTTGGTGCAACCAGAGTCATTACAAGGTTCTAAAATCAAGCCATGGAAATGAGGGACAACCCCAGCCCTTGATTGGTCAGAGTTTCCTACAGGAAACAGGAATAACCCCTGGAGATATTTCTTTGTGCCTCTGGCAATTTTACTTCCACATTGCTTCCTCAAACATCATTTGGTCACTGTCTTAAAAAGTATTACAGGGTATCATGTCAGGCATTAGCTTTTAAAAATCATTGAAGAGGCTGCTGTGTTGAAAAGGACGCTGGAGAAAATAATGGCTTCTTGGGCCATTCCCACATCTAGGCTTTTGCCTTTGTTCTGGACCTGTCTTGCACCACATATATCCAAGACTTTCTCCTTTATTTCTTTCAAGTTTCTGCTTAAATGTCACTTGGAGATGCCTTCTATGACAACCCTATATAATACAGCACTTCCAGCATATTCCCAGGTATCCCTGACCTCTTGTATCCTATTTTTGTTTTTCTCTACAAAACTTATCACCACTTTGTCTAATTATACATTTATATTTAATTGTTTATTTCTCCCTGCCAGAACTTAGGTTCCAGAGAGCAGAGGCTTGATCTTTTTATTTCACTGCAGTAACCTCAGAGTCTAGAGCAGACCTGGCAAACAAGCAGGCATCGTGTATTTGTTGAATGACTGCCTTTGAGATAAAAAGCACAGGAGAGGAAGTGGATTCGAGATTGATAATTTCCCCACACGATGTTACAGATGTGTGGGAATTTCTGGTGCAAAATGTCCAGTAGTCAGTAGGATGATGCATAGCTCTGGATTCAGATGAGAGAATTGTGTGGGAAAGAAATCTTACAACCGTCAGTATTTAGAGAGATGCTGTAATCAAGGGAAGGAATATAATACAAAGAATGGGTCTATCATTAGATTAGAGAAAAGCTGAGGACGGAACTGTGGGAAATATCCATATTTAAGGGACAAAAGAGAAGGAGGGCCCTGCGAGACAGAATAAAATCCAAGAGAGACTGGATAAAAGCAAAGCAGCTTTGGACACAGCACTTAGAGTGGGGATGAATGTCGTTTTTTCAAACAAGGCCTTTTATTTTCTGACGACATTAGGAGGAGATACACACCCAGCCACCCATATGTCACTGCTAGCGAAAATGATTTCCTGTTCCTCAATCTGGTTTATGTAAAGTAGCCGGTGAAGCTCGATTCAAAGCACATTTAGATTTCGCAGGTGTAGTTCAGCAATTCAGCAGCCTCACTGCAAACCTTATGGAAGTCAAAGCGAAGATGCCTGGAAGCAGTCATCCGCACATCCATGAGCCCCAGGGATAGCCGCACGGAATCGCAGAGCACAAGACCCAGGTTTTCCTCTTCCTCGCTCAGTCCCCAAAAACCTGAGGAATGGTTTTAAAGAAGGAGCGAGCAACGGGTGAGGGAGACTCATTTGTAGCTATACCATCTGACTTTGTCTCCTGATTGAGGAGAAATGAATTTGCTTGAATAAGCTCAATTTGCTTCCTTTTGGTTTGTGATCTATTCCTATGTTTGAAAACAACCAAATAGCCTCCTCAATCATGGGAATATGCGCGTTCACACCATAGGAAACGTAGTTACCTCTTTTTTGCCTTCTCTTCAAAGAGGAGGGGAAAAGAGCCTTAGAATAAAATGAGACAGAAATCATGAAGGAAGAAAACATGCTCCAGGTGAGGCTCGAACTCACAACCTCGGCATCACCCGCACATATACTGCTGTATAAGTACCGCGCGCTAACCGATTGCGCCACTGGAGCATGCTTTCCCCACGCTCTCGGTGCGCTCTCTACAGAGCCACGAGCGATTGGCGCGCCGGATCCCACCCACACGCCGGAGCAGGAGCGCGCGGGATTGCTGGGGTCCCTCTTCTCCCCACTCTCCTCCGCGGCCTCTGGCCTGGTGAAAAAACCACGCTTTGATCCAGACACTTCCATCTTTTCCGGAAGCGTGTATGTGATCCTTCCTCTACGCCACTGAGAATCATCAAGTCCCAGGGATCCAAGGGTGTTCCTTTCAGAAGCCCCGAGGGAAGGCTGAGGAGAAAGGGGAGCGGACTCTTGCTCTTCTTCGCCTTGACTCCAAGAAGGGAACGATTTCCGTGGAAGACACGGGCTATTTGGCTGAGGCGCAGCATCACTGCGCACCGCCCGGCTGGTCCGTGATGCTTCCTACCAGACTGAGAACACCAAGGTGCCGAGCCAGCCCGGTCCTAGCTCGGCGCGTCTCCCAGCACCGCCGCGCTCACCGCGGTACTACCCGCCTCGCTGTCCAGCACCTCCAGGCTGCGCATCCCGGTTTCACCAAATCCTTCCCGAGCCTGCCTGAAAACCGCATTCGAAGTCATACAGCCAGCTAGTCCGGCATCTCTTGCGGGAAAACAGCCAGAGTAGTAACCACTCCTTTGTGCTGCACGTTACAGAGGTCAAGGCGATGTCAACCATCCCCACTCCCGCTCAGCTCCTCCACCTGTTTTGACCTTCTTTAGAGGTTCATTGCTGATAGTTTGCCTCTGCGACATAATGCACACCCAGTATCCTGCCTGGGGCATCTAATTATAAAGGCCAGTTTTGTCTGGTTGCTTGCTTGCTTTTGGCCTTGAGAAATTGCAGCTGTCACATACACACGAGATAGGAAGGCTTTTTGCTTTTATGGAATAAGTCCTATCAGTGAGAAGGAGAAATGTAAGAAGAAAGGAATAGTCTGACTATTCCTGACCACATAGTACCTAACAAACAGGACTCTGCGTTATAGGCCAGTGACCAAGTTTCTCCGTATAGACGCGTGAAGTGTGGGGGGACAAGTTTCCGCATCTCGATGTCCATTTTGCTGTATTGGGATCATTACATGTGTTTTAAATAACAGCTTAAAGTGAAGAGTAGTGAGAAGCAACAAAGGCTCTATAATAATGACCATCTCACCACACAGTCCTAGAGAGACTGAGCTCTGTCTGAACCTCTAGAGGTAATTTCATCTAAATAACAATAGCAGCCACCAGTTGGATAGAGCTTATTATGGCCCACACAGCGCCCTCGGTGATTTATATAAACGTCATGATAGGACCATGGTGTTGTGCCTCAAGTCTGGATCTGGATGAGAAGAACCAGTATCTAGTGAATTACTGTTCTTAAGGCATGAAAACTTACAAGACTCACAGTATGTCATTGGATATTAAACTGACTTTCATCAGGGAAGACATGTCATTGACACAACATAGGCATTATAAGCATTAAATCTTGTTCATGGAGAAAAAAGTAGATTGAAAGCAAAGTGTTTTGAATTGTTAACTTTAAAAAAAAGAACCATCTTCTGACCTCTGCCTACTCTTGCATGGAAGGCTGGCCTGTATGGACTATATCATGGGCTCCCCTGTCCTGTAACTTCGACTTGAGTTTTATTCATGCGAAACTCAGGAGGTCAAAATGAGAGAGGATAGAGAGGTTACAGTATTTATTTCTCTGGATTTCTTTCTCTGGGTCAACTTGGTCTGGTTCATCAAAGTGGACATTTTGTTCAAATTCCAGTAATGGCTCTTTTCCTCTCTTCTTTACTCCTAAGTGTGGTGACCACCCCCATGTCAGAAGCCCTCTGCTTTGCCCTTCCCCCCAGCCTGCCCACACCTTTATTAAACATCCCCTTTATTAAATTCTCCTAAAATAATCCCAATATACTATCTTTTCCATCTTGAGATCTTGATTGATTAAACTATGATACAATTGATAATGTTATGAATGACTCGAAGTAGTTTTGGGGATAGTACATAATATTATGTTTTGAATATAAGAGAAAAAATGGAAATAAACAGAATTTTAAAATAATTGATTGCATTCAGAACATGCTACCCTGAAATATGGCAACTCAGTATATTAAATAATTTAATATTTTAAGCCAAAAGAGTTTGAGGAAAATGGCAGAAGCAGGAGGGTCGAAGTGACCCTCCCTCTGTCCTTCTCTCTGAAAGCAGAACATAAAATCCTCATATGAGAGGTACCCAGAGGAAAGGAGCATCCTTACCTCCAAAGATAAAGGGAGTCTGTGAAGAATCTAAATAAACATTTCCCCCGGTTCACCACACTTACCTCATATTCTTTGACCTGTCATATTTCTTCATGACTGGTCACTTTTCATCAAACCTAGTATAAAAATACCCAGGTTTAACCATGTTTTGGGGTCTTTGTTTCCTTCTGAATACTCTCACGTCATGTAAAACTTACATTAAATACGTGTATGTGCTTTTCTCCTGTAGTCTATCTTTATTATTTTAATTTTCACACCCAGCCAGTGAACATAAAAGGGTCAAGGAAAACTTTTTTCTCCTCCCTACATAATAGTAATATAAAAACAGAAAAACCACTGGGTCTTTAACCTGCTTATCAAGAAACAGATGAAGATTTGGTAGCAACAGAAATGTCCTGTTAAAGTCATCTCAATAGGTAATACTACTCAAATTCTCTCTCAAAACGATGATTCTGATGAACCCAAGATTCCAGACTCTCATCATTCTGTTCTAGAAAGAATCACATATGGCTGTACTTCATTTGCTATTTGAGAAAAATGATAAGACTTTTTACAACCTGAGAAAAATGTCATTTATGTTTGGATGTATCTTCTTTTCACAAATCTTTAAGACCATATTAATAAAGTGAAAATGCAGAAATAGTATTTTAAACATTTCAGGCCTGACTCCATGTACTTCTGGAGCACAACAAAATTTCCAAGCATACTGAAGACTTCTCTCTCACTCAATATTTTTAAAAGGTTGTTTACAACCCTGGAGGAGCTTGAAAGTTGCCTAAAGTCATACCCAATTCTCACTCCTAGAGACTGATTTTACTGGTCTGAGATAGAACCTAGGAGTCAATCTTTTTAAAAACCTCCTCTTTGATTCTGATAATCATATACAGTTCCTGTCTCTAGATTTAAGAAAATAAATAAAAGTAAGAAAAATAATTGGATCCCTCATAAATATTCAAACTGGAGAAAAGGCAAAAGTCATAAATAAATTTTAAAGACTCATCTAAAGAATGAATAATTAAGAGCACCAATCTAAAAGAAACATTTTGGGAATTGACACAGAGTGCCAGGTTTTCTCTGTACGTGGCCTCAGGTTACTTCATATAAAGCATTGGTTAGGCAAAAATACTGAAGACAAGCACTAGTATCCTCCAGTTTGGAGGGATGGAGATTGCAGGAGAAATGGCGGGCAGAAAGGCATCCCAGGAAGAAGTTGCACAATATCCCTCTAGACCAGAAACCCATCTCCCTTAATGCTGTCTACAAGGGAGAAAAATAGCCAGACCTCACTATTTTGCCATTCTCTTTCTAAGATAGAGTTAGGAAAGTCTTGGAGGAAGAATTATCCAGAATGAATGACTTCCAAGAAAAGACCAAAGCTTGGCAGGACACAAAGTATAAAGGAAAATACTGTAGAAATATGGGTCAGTTAATGAAAGATGGCCAGAAAGTCTGAAGCCCCTCCTAGCACTCGGGGGAGATTCCATCATATACAAGATCAAAGGAAGCTTAAGATTCCCTTTTTCTCTCCACCTCACCTGTCACCCCAAGTTGAGGTTGGAGGTAGGAAGAGAGAGGATTGGTGGAGGGTTATGTTCTGAGGCTAATTATCTCTGACAACCTCAAACCAATAATTTCACCTAAATCAGAACAATCTAAAACAGACAAGTTAGAGTGTCCTGGTATGACACTAAACAATATTTCACAGACTCGTATCAGTCAGAGGAATTCCTTCCTGAAAGAGCTCATTTTTGGTTTTAGGTTTTTGATGTCAAGGAAACACACCCCTCACAATCATCTCAGCAAAATGGAAAACACTTGAAAGGCCCCAGTGAGATTCGAACTCACGACCCCTGGTTTACGAGACCAGTGCTCTAACCCCTGAGCTACGGAGCCTGAGTTGGTGGGTTTCTAACTCCTTGTCCTAAAGCAGATTATATATTGAAATCTTTAAGTTTTTGTTTTGTTTCTATTCATCTCTAGAAGATGTGACGCTCTATCCCAAACCCCATTCCCAATTTTCTGGGCTGTGGTCAAACAAATTCACT
This sequence comes from Camelus dromedarius, assembly GCF_036321535.1. NCBI lineage: Eukaryota > Metazoa > Chordata > Mammalia > Artiodactyla > Camelidae > Camelus > Camelus dromedarius. The sequence goes on along the minus strand of NC_087454.1, from coordinate 18,028,471 downwards.
CACTCTCTTATACTTTTAACATCCCATTCGACAGGCTTTTGTCAAAGGAAGTACAGGATCTCTAAATCCACCTCTGAGAGTTTTGCCTGAATCCAGGGCTGTCGAGAGTCAGAAGTTGCACTTTGAGCGGAGTGGGTAATTAGCAGCTTGCGCATCTGCCAAGATGCGGAGTTTGAGAGAACTACGCTGCCACCTGATTTTAGTTACAGCCGCGCCCTCTGCTCTGCGGTACCTTTCGCTCTCATTGAAGCTCAGATATTCCAGACTTCAGTTCTTAGAGCCTTGGGAGAAAACAGGCGAGACCTGTCTCAAATTCCCCGATTTCAGATATCAGAAGAGAGACTGAGAGGTGAAGGTAAAGGATGAGGCCAGCAGGAAAGAGGAAATAGATAACAGAAGCTGAAGAGAGGCTCTGTCTACTGTAGCCTAGTCTTTGAAGCTGAAATATCTTTTGGAGCCTCGATCTGGGGCATGAAGAAAGGGTCATGTTTCTCCTTCTCCACTGGGCTTCGCTGAAATCCAAAAAGAAAAGTTTTGTCCCCAAGGAGCAAATGTATCCTAAAACTTCTAATTTCCACCCTGGTAAAGGGGCTGTGAGGGTTAACAGAAAAGCCGTTTAGGGACTCAGCATGGACCAGCAACAGTCATAATGAAAAGAGACCAGGCAAAGAAAACTCAACTGCAAATACCAAGTCTCCTGTCCCAAGTCAGGGGCCCTGTGCATTTGAAACAAAGAAAGGATTGTTTCCTGTATACTTTCAGGATTTGATAGCTGGCTTATAAAGAAACCCCAGTCACGTTACTATAGGCATCTAGGAAAAGCTAGGTGACACATTGCCTGGAACTGTCCTTAGCTAGATCACCAAATCCAATAGGTATGTTTCCGACTTTCCACATTACCATGGCAACGGTGTTGCTAATCTTTCTGCCACTAGATAACAAAGGTCTCCTTTCCTCCAGTTTCTAGTAACATTTTCCCTCACTGTCCTTTAATCATCACTGACTTTGGGACCAGACGGCAAGACCAGCAACAGGAAGACATTGTCTTCAGGACTTTTCAGTAACATTCTCCTCAAAATCTTTCCGGTTTTTACCTGCTGCCCAGTCCCAACAAGATCTAGATCTTAGCTAGGGGTGGGGTGAAGAGTAGAGGGCTCTTCCTTCTGTACTTTGTCTCAGCCGTGGGTGAAGGGACACTTTCTAAGGTGTTTTATCAGCCCCAGGGGTGGTGACTGCTCCTTATATCTGCTATTCCTATATTCTTTAATATTCTCTCTAATTTTTATTAGCCAATTCCTTGTTTCTCCAATCCCTCCTTTAGTTAATAATTCTCTATATTGAACTTCCCCTGTTCATTATAAGATAAGTACTTTCTAATAATTCTCTATATTAAACTTCCCCTGTTCATTATAAGATAAATAGTTCTGGAGATGTAATGTACACCATGACAACTGTAGTTAACAATATGGTATTGTATATTTGGAAGTTGCTAACAGTAGATCATAAAAGTTCTTATCACAAGGAAAAAAATGTAACTACGTGAGGTGATAGATGTTAACCAAATTTATTGTGGTAATTATTTTGCAATATATACATATATGAAATCATAATGTTGTACAACTTTAACTTATACAGCATTATATGTCAAGTATATTTCAATAAAACTGGAAAAATGAATAAATAAACAAACAAATAAACAACTCTCCCTGTCAAATTGTTGGTTTATCTCTCCTGGTTGGACCAAGACTGATCCATACCTAACTATTGATGCATAACAAATCCTACTAAAACTTAATGGCTTAACTTAAAAACTATCATTTACCTGTACTCACAGATTTGTTAGTTCTCACAGAATTTGGGCAGAGCACAATGGGGGACAGCGTGTGTCTGCTCCATGATTTCTAGAAACTCAACTGGAAGACCGGAAGACTAGGGTAGGAAATCACCTGAAGGGTCAGTTACTCCAATGTCTGGCTTTGCTGCTGGCTGTGGGCTGGAGACTTCAGTTCTTCACTACGTGGTCTCTCCCTGTGGCCTAGTTTGGGCTTCCTCACAGTGTGGTGGCTAGGTTCTGGGGACAAATATTTTGAGAGAAAACTGTTGGAAGTTTCTATCACCTTTTGCAACCTAGCATTGGAAGTCATGCAGCATCTCTTCCATCATAGTCACAGGACTATCCAGATTCAAGGGGAGGGAACACAGACAGCCTGCCCCTCCCCATCTCTGGAAGTAAATGTGTCAAAATTGCATTAAAAGAAAAACGCATGACATGAGATATATTAGTATGGCCATCATCAGAAAATTTGCTACAGGCATTTTAATGGCTGAACTCTAACCACTTAGAGGCCTCTATTATCTCAGATTTCATGTATCCAGTGTTCTTGGACTTGCAAAGAAAAATTTGAGAAATTAGAGTAAATTAATATTAATATCAAGCAGATGTCTAGGAAACATACTACCCAGAAGTTCATAAAATATTGACTGTGAAGGACCCTGCAAGAATCAATCTATTAAGGAAACTGAATTATGATGCATTTTAGTCCCAATTTTAAATTTACATTACATTTTGGTAATACTTATTTTCAAGTATCCCAATTATTCTAAACCTGTATTCAGAGGTTTTCATTTCTGCAAAAATAAATATAAATAGATTTGAATGATCTATAGAAATATAACTATGCTTCAAAGAATAGAAAGCAATAGTATAAAGATTCAACATATATATATATTAAAGTACTCACTGAAATTTTGCAGACTGTTGTAATTGTACAGTTAGCATAGAGAAAAAATACATTCACAATAAAAAAGAGTAAAATCTACAACAATAACCTAAATTTTAAAAGAGATGTTTCCCACTTATTTTTAGGGTAATAGATGAAGAAATTAAAAATTTAGAAGTGATAGCTCTTAAATTTAAGTGTACTATAGACTTAGATTTTACAGTCTAATTATAGAAACTTGGTGATACTCCTGATTATCAAAATTTTAAATTTCTTCTCTCCTTTAAACTATGAATAATCATTGCAGCAAGGATGTTTCTTTTCTTTTTTGGATATTTCATTTTCAGTCATTCAAACATATTTTTCAGTCATAAAAAGTAAACATTGTGTTTCAGAATAGCTGCAGTCACCCAAGATGGGTAATATTTACTGAAAAGCATCTGAGAGCTCTAGAGAGAGGAAAGATAGGATTATTATTGTAGAGCACAAGCAACTCTACAGGACAGAAGACGGTGATGGGTACTGAACTTTATGGTGAAATGAATGATATAAGTAAGGCTTCAGGCGATAAAAATCACAGTCTGGATGGATTGAGAACAAGGGGAATGACCTTCTCTTGTCCAGAGCAGTGGAGTTGGCCATTTATTCACTGAAAGATTCCAACGATCCTGGGCCAGCATCGAACTGGACCTGCTAGATGAGAGTTTGAGTCACAGAGAACACAGTGACCCTGGGGTCCAGGTCACAGGTGGGGGTCAGGGCATAAGAGGAGATTTGCACGAGGTGAGACCGGGTCTGGTGGGAGGAGGCGGGTGGGGGTAGGGGGTAGAACGCAGGGGACTGAGCTGGGAGTACTGGGGGAGGAGGAGGGACAAGGAGGGAGTGCCACTCAATACCCTGGTACCCCGGTCTCCAGGGCTGAAATAATTATTTAGGTCTGCATTCATGCTTGTGCTCGTCTACCTTTCCCTTTCTCAGTCTCTGTACTCAGAACTCCCGCCGAATCTGATAAATCTCAGAAACTATTTTCTGGGATACAGCAATGTGTAATCCTTCAGAGTCTACAGAGTGATCCATTTGAGCAGTAAACGGCGTGTGTCAGGATGGCCGAGTGGTCTAAGGCGCCAGACTCAAGCGCTTGCTTCCCGCTACTGGGGCTTCTGGTCTCCGAATGGAGGCGTGGGTTCGAATCCCACTTCTGACATATCCATTTTGTTCCTGCCACGTTTAGTTCAAACATTTCACATTGGACACCTCATAATTTAACCCTCGATACCCCAAATATTCCCCACCCCGACACCCGAAGATGAGGAACTTCCAGTTAGAGAATCCTGGGGAACTTTCAGAGCCATGTGGAGGCAACTTCCAGCGCTGCCTTAGGAGATACTGTCTTCCCAGGAAAAAAAGTGCCATAAAAACATGTGGTCTTTTCCTTAGCAGGTCAACTGATAGAAACTTGGTGATACTCCTGATTATCAAAATTTTAAATTTCTTCCATACTTGGATCTTGGGTTTTTGCTGTGGGAGAATTCTTTCCTGCACACAAAAAAGAATATGTTATACAGTTGTAGCAAAACGTTTCCTTTATCACCTTCCTATATCATCTCTAAACTCTAAGAAGGAAATTGCTCAAGATTATGACACTGCTGAAAACACTTTTAGGTCATCAATAGCAAAGAAATGCTCATGCTGTTAAAATTAAATAAACTGATAGCTCCCTCTGAGATTTCTTTGCAGAATGATGTGATTTAGATGTCTTTTCTTTCATTTTATGAAAGTGAAAAATGCATTCTATGAAGTTCTACATAGGCTAAGATCTTGGTCTTGCTATAGTGTGTGTTCTGGGTGCACCAGGTCCTTGGTGAGCATAGGCCAGGGTGGAGCTACTGGTGGGGGACATAGTTATTGGCAGAAAGGGCAGAACTACTGGGTGACACTCCATTGCCCAGAGGGACCAAGACTGAAAGGCAAGAGTGGGATTTCAAGAAGGCTGAAAGGCGAAGATCTTTGAAGGAGTGTGCCAAGAACAAAACTGAGTCTTGTCAGAAGTGGGATTTGAACCCACGCCTCCACATGGAGACCAGAAGCCCCAAGAGGAGGAAGACAGAAGCTTGAGTCTGGCGCCTTAGACCACTCGGCCATCCTGACATGACAACTATATCTTGTAAGCGATATCAACTGTGTCAATGACTGAAGGCTGTTGCATCCAGGAAGGAGAGGAACAAGCTATTTCTAGAAGTTACAGGAGCAAACCAAGTGTTAGCATTGTCTGCAAAACAGAAAAACAGGAAAGGAGGAGTTTTACAGTGAAGAGGCCCGCTGAATGACAGAATTAATGCTGCTCTGAAGACTGGGAACCCACATCATCTACCTTGAGTCTATTTCTCCCACTCCATCCCTGTTGACCAGAGTTACAACCCCAACTTTAAAGAGTAGGGGACTTAGGATATAGATTTCATTGGCCCAAGTTGCAACTGCAGTCTTTCAGGGGCTTTCCCCATGTTCACAGTGTCTCTGGCCACAGTATCTCACAGTATTTCATCTTAACAAGTTTTACTAGTGGGGACTGGGTCTGTGAGTGAGACTTAAAGATTCCCTGTACAATAGTGTTTTTAGCATCTTAAAAGTTTTTGCAAGGATCCCCCAGCAGTTTTGAATATTATTGCATAAACCCTTCATTTCCTTCCTCAAGGTTCCCCTCTTCCACTACCTCTTTCCTCCTCTCCACTCCCTTCTCCCCTCTCCTCTTCCCTCTTCCCTTTCCTTCCATTGCCCTTTTCTCTCTCCCTTTAACTTATCTTCCCACCTTGCATTCTTTCTGCCTACAGTGAAAAGAGGGATGTGAAGTGAAGAGGCAGGGTGTTGTTTATTACAGGACACATAGTAAGAGAAATATAGAACATGGAGGACTAAACTAAGGCCTTCACCTTGGTTCAAAATCTCTACTGAGTTTTGAAAAAAAAATTTTTTTAAAAATCTTTCCCACTTTGGTTAAGGTGAGAGGTATTCAGCCAATGTTTACTTTCCTTTCCATCCTATAGTAGTTTTTAGTTAGTCCCCCAAAATAATAATCATCAGAAACTTCTCATTTCCTACAGAGGACAATCCAAATAGATATGCACGAACTGGCAAAAAACTATTGAAAAATCCTATTTTGTGTGCACAGCGATCGGGGTGAGTTTTTCTGTTTTTTTGTTTTTTGTGTTTTGTTTTGTTTTGGTTTGGTTTTGGTCTTCATATAGGAACATAAAATACTCTTTTAAAGGCAATGCAAAACAGTAGAAAAGGTAAGCATCTGGAATCAGATGTGTATGTTTGAATTCAAGCTTCATTACATAAAAGTGTGATGTGTGATGTTTTATATTATTTTGACAATCTGTGAACATTTCCTTTATCTCTAAATTTAGGAGGAAATCCCAATCTCAGGATTCTTTAGGGATTAAAAAGAATTTATGTAGGTAATTTCCTTAGCAAACTGTGACAAGTATCAATTGCTCATTCACCTTCACATTTCTGTATACAATCTCTGGCATTTAGATGGTGTTGCAACAACTGAAATTTCCTGCTTCATTGCTTTTTTGAGCTATGGTGTTCTTCCTTCCAAACACTTACAAAATGTGCTCTGAACCCTCCTTTTCTGCCAATTAATAACCTTTCAAACATAACAGCGCTCCTTTCTCCTTGGTCATGTGCTCTGTCATTCAGCCCTTGACATCCCAGTCAGGACTTTTCTCTTCCTCTTTTGAGCTCTCCAAACATATTGGTATTATCAGTCAGATGAAAGGCTGAAAACTTGACTTTCAGACAAATATAGTATGAATACAGTGTCAAAGATTTCATATATCTCACTGATTAGCAGTAAGCTGATAAAACTGCTTCAAAGGAGAAAATGAAGAAATAACAAAACACAATCAAAAAGGCTGAAATAGATTTGCTAAGAGTTGCAAATTTGGTTAATATCATATAGAGCAATAAAACTTAAGACTGGAATTATTTCTTCTACTGGGTGAAAATTATGTCTCAACTGAACAAATTCCTTTGCATTGATGTAGACATGAATCATTTGCATTATTATCACTTTTCTATGACTTAACTTCTACCACCATAGAGCTCTAGAATAGCCTAGTGGATAGAAAAATGTGCATGCTCCTATAAAATCATATAATTCCTGGATGGTCTGCTAGACAATGCCTAACACTTCACTAAAGCAAGGACCCAGTCATTTATGTTGTCCATTTTTAAATCTTTGACAAGTTTTCCTGACATATATGACACCTTATATATATGGATTAACAATAAGCTAATTAGGAGACTGTTAGTGGAGTTGAATGCATGTTTGATCAGATCACTTAGTTCTGACTCTTATCTTAGTTTACCTATTTGTAAAACTGAGGGGTTGTATATTTAATTTCAGTGCTGTAGTCAGGTGGAACATTTTAAAGTCTTTATGCTTTCCTCCATTTACATGCTTTCTAATGGATTCTTATGTTTCCAAGACAAATAAAAACAAATGTATTATTCTGCTTTTGTTCTGAGTCTTTCATCTACCCCTCCCTACTTAATTACTTAAAATATCAGATTGTGTAGTATAAAGGGAATTCAAAATCAGTAGGCTCTCCAGAAGGTATGTGATTTTTATTTCTCAAGCCCAATACATTGTGCAAGTCAATTTAAATGGTCAAAATCTGGCAGACCAGAGAGATAGTCAAGGTCACTAAAGACTCCACAGTTTGAAGTAACTAACTCCACATTAATCCCTTCAGCGGGCTTCTTGAAGCTTTCATTTGTAAGCTTCACTTACCTGTTAGGATAAAGAGCAGTAAAAATACATTTCCCACAAACTACATGTGTGCACTTGAAAGAAGTTTTAAGAGCCCCTGAACAGAGACGGGGGCCCCTTAGAACATAAAAGTTTAGTCAGTGATGGGTGTTGTTTTCACAAAGTCACAAAGTCATGGAATTTCCTCATAAGCCAGAAATCAATAGAATAAAGACTCTTCTGCAAGTGAATCCCACTTACTCAAGGTAATTAGAAATTGACTTGAAAAGAGAACACATTCTGAAATAAATATATAACGTGGAGTTAGTATCTCCACATCTTAGTTAAATTCCTTGAAGCATCTTGGAGCAGTAACCTTTTCTGTTTTCTTTTAAGTCCTCTAGGCCAGTGCTTTTCTCACTTTAATGAGCTTACAAATCACCTGAGAATCTGGTTAAAATGCAGATTCTTATTTAAAAGATTTAGCATACATAAGAATCACCTGAAGCGACTGTTAAAGTACAGATTCCTGGGCTCCACTCCCAGGAGATAAAGTTAACCCTCCATATCCCCAGGTGCTGCATTCCAAAATTTGAACAACTCAGATAAAAAATATTCAAAAAATTCCACAAATTTCCAAAAAGCTAAATTTGCACTGCACTGGCAACTACTTACATAGCATTTACATCATATTTACAACTATTTACAGTCACCCCTCAGTTTCCTCTGCAGTGTGGGTGGTGAGAGGGATGGGTTCCAGGACACCCAAGGGTACCAAAATCTGAGGATGCTCAAGTCCCTCATATAAAATAGCATAGTATTTGCATATAACCTATGCATTACCTTCCATATACTTCAAATGATCCCTAAATTGCTTATAACACCAAAACATTGTAAATGTTATATAAGTAGTTGCCAACACACGGCAAGTGTCAATTTTACTTTTTGAAACTCCCTGAAAAAAATTTTTTAAAAATATTTTTGAGCTGAGTTTGGTTGAATTTGCTGATGCGAACCCAGGGATAGGAGGTTCGACTATACTATGCAGAAAATTTTCCCTTCTTCTTTCTAGGCTCTTTGGTTAATCTAATAATTAAGTTGACATAAGAACGATTAACAGGAAAAAACTAGTTTTGTACAAACAGGAATCCCAAAGATATGGGACTCAAGGGCAAATTGGCCAATGGAGGCTTATATGCCATCCTGAGTTAAGGAATGGGATAGGAGACTCGGGCTTCAAAAGAGAGGAGAATAATTCACAGGACAAGAAGAAGAGCAGATGTTTGGTAATTAGAATTTGGTCCTACCATACAGATAGGTCTTTCAGATTAAAAACAAAATTATACCTAGTAATAGCTCTTTTTCTGGTACAGGCCTCCTATCTAACTTCTTTTAAGTTAAGGTAGGTAGTTAAAATTTTTCCTGAGTCTGATAGGTCTTAATTGCCTTCAGTACAAAGTAATTCACCTGCCAAAGTGGTGTGTTTGGGGGTGGCATATTTTGTTCCCCTTTAACATCTAACTCTGGGGAAATTAATGTTTTTTTGCTCTTTAAAGAGACATGTTGTTATCTTTTTCTACTAACAGGAAGAATACCTATTATGTGATATCTTAATTCCAAGATCTATAGTCAAACTACAAAAAATCAATGGGTGATTCTGTAGTCAAGGCAAATTTCTAACCTATTTTTTCTATTTTTTGTTTGGAACTTTTAATCTACTTTTTCATGCTTTTTTAAAAAAACTAATCTTTTGTATTTTCCATCTGAATCTCTGTTTCATTGATTTTGGAATATTCACCTATATTTTTTCTACTTTTCCTTTCTTCATTTGTATCTAATTTTTTATTTAGCTCCTCCTTTGAGTGTTAAATGACATGCAATATTTTAAATGAAAAGTTTTTAATTTTAATATGATAAAAGTTGTCAATCTTTGTCATTATAATTGGATTTTTCCCTTTTATTTAAAAGTCCTTAAAGATAGTCTTCATTGGTAGTCTTTAAATGTTTACATTTTGTCTCCGCCCCCAAAATGAAATTCACTTTAAGGTCAGTTCAGTACAATTCAATTCAGATGACCACATTTAAAAAAAATCTGCTGAAGGAGTACTACAGGGGCGTGTATAATCACTGCTAACCAATGGGATTTCAAAATGAAGTTTCAGCATTCTTCCCTTGAATACATCTGGCTCCCTCTTTGCAGATTCAGGACCTGCCTTTTCAAAGGTGAGAGCAAGATAGTAAAGAAGGTAGGGTTACAGGAAAGAGAACCAGGCACTATGGAAATTTGGGGAGCAGGACCAGCGACATAATTTACACGACCCAATGAAAAATGAAAATGAGGGCCCCTTGTTCAAAAAGCAGGAAGAAAGTGCTGTTAAAATTATGAAAATATACCCATATGAGTGTGGGCTAGAGTATCACTCCCACTAAGACTCCCCACCCGACTTACCCTGGCACTGTCAGGCTGCTAGCCTGGGGCGGGGACAACAGACTGTAGCACACCCCAAGAGACACAAGGGTTAGGCTGCTGGTCCCTGAACCCTCTTCCCTAGACCTCCCAGGGGGCTTACTGCCGGAAGCAGGTGTAGGGGTAGGCGCGGTAGGAGAGCAGTGCAGTTCTCAGCCACAGGGTTAATTGGCTGCTGAAAACCCATCTCTGGGAGGCAGGACCTGTGAGGCTCCAACTAAAGCCTTACACCTGCACATGTTCCAGGTCCTACTGAACCTCACAAAACATATGTAAAGGTAAAACTGTTGGGAATTTCAAGAGAACAATTGCAGAACATTAAACCCCAAGAGCAGGATCCTTCTGAGTGCGGGTGTGGGGGAAGTGAGTTGTGTGACTGTGTAGGTCCCATAAAGCTGGCCCTTTTGAGGAGCATAAATCATATATAGAACCTTGTGGAAGAGATACTGACTTGGTCCCTCTGGTGATGAAAGTTCACCTGCAGCTCCTTTAGCAACTACAAGCTATAGCTGAACTGTGACTGCAACATGGGCCTTTTAAACAAGAACTGTAAGCAGATAAATAGAAATGGAAAGATAATTTTGAACCTAAAGATGAAACAGTAAGGAGCAAGCAATAGAAATGAAGGGGGGGTATAGCTCGTGGTAGAGTATGTGCTTAGAATGCATGAGGTACTGGGTTCAATCCTCAGTACAAAAAGAAATGAAATATTAAATGCCCACAGAGAGGGAGTGGTTCTCAAGGATTCAGGTTGCTTTGCTGGAATAAGAACATTTGCATTGAGTCTTTGAAGAATTTTCTAAAAGGCCACTAAGAACACCAGTGCCTGGACCCCAAATGGGTCATATTTCCAAACCTTCCTTTCAATGCTTTCTTGGGGGGAGAACTCACTTAGGACTAAAAGTTACTAGTCTACAAGACCATGGCCAATGATTCTTTTTTCTGAAAGTGGTCTTTTTGTTCTGTTAATGTAGCTTCGGAGATTCCTGGATCTTGAATACTGGTGGCTAGGTTTATCTCAAGAAACTCAAGTTCTCTCTAACCTTGGAAAATGATGATTTCTGGTTCTTAAGGAGTTTGGAATATTGATAACCTGTCTTTGTAAAAATCCACTTAAGTAGCACCTTTGATGTCTACTTCTTTTTTTTTTTTTTTTTTTTTTAATGTTAGAGCAATCCAAATCATACAAACCAATGTGGCATATAACCATGAAGCTGAAAATAAGAGTCTGGTTTTGAATAAGGAGGCTGCAGGTGGCTGTGGGCTCAGGTGTGAACAAAAATTCCAGCCAGGGAAGATCACCTTGGGCTTTAATAACTGTAAGGCCAAGTGCCTAGAGAGGAAAAGAAAAATGACCTGTGCAAACTGAGAGAAGGCTTCAAATACTTCTGAGTAAGAGGTAGTTGCTTTTTCAAGGATGCTCTAGGAGCATCCTTGGAAGGTGGGAGAAAGAAGAGAGAATTGGTGAGAGCAACAAAAAGAAGTTGAGGGAAAGGGTGCTACCTAAGAAATGAAGAGATGGAAGTTTTAAAATGGCTTTGGAGAATTCCTTGCCTAGAAGAATCAGGCTTCTCTGACAAAAACGGGTCCACAGACATAACTAGAAAGCGATGTGAGCCTCTGTTTTCTGATCCAACGTCCATAGACCAAGTGGTCAACACACACTCTCTCTCTCTCTCTCTCTCTCTCTCTCTCTCTTTTAGTCATGTTAATAGAAATGTCCGCTACAATCTTGTGAAGGAAATTTCCTCGTGGTGGAGGAAACAGAGCACTGAACTCGTGTGAGTTGGTGTGCAGTCTCCACGTCTTCCTCAACCCTGCGAATGATGGTTCTCAAAAGTATTTGCTTTTCCTTCTCTTCCGCCACGTCTTCAGTTTCTCCAGGGGCACGACCGTGCAGCGCGCCTACCCTGTCCTCGGCCTTGCCATTGACTCGGAGAAGCCAAGGCGTCCCAACTTCAGAGTCCGTAAGCGCGCGGTGAGGGGAGCAGGCGGGAAAAAAAAGCCTGAGTTCTAAATCCATCCTTAGAAATCACGATGGGAGACCCTAGCGGGTTGAATATTGGGTCCCTAAGAAAGGCTTTCAGAGCTTTCGTTTTCCTAAGTAAGTTTCAAAGGCGCAGACGCCTAAGAGATTTGCTTGTTGGCAGCGATCCTGGTGGAGTAGACTCAGAATGAAAGACGGAGGTGTTAGAAAAGTTGAGCGGGAAAAAGAAGAGGGCGGATTGATAGACTTGAACGTACTTTTAAAATGTTTACACATTAATAAGGCAATAAGATGCAAGAAGATCCCAAAAAAGTAGGAGCAGAGTGGCGCAGCGGGAGCGTGCTGGGCCCATAACCCAGAGGTCGATGGATCGAAACCATCCTCTGCTAAAGTCGCTCTTCTTTTCTCCCCACAACGTTGGGCCAACACACGTTGTTCTCTTCATTAATTTCCAAGATTAATTTCCAAGTTTCCCACAAGAACAACAGACAAAGACAAGCAATTTGAAGCACTCATAACAGTGACACTATTGATTTACGTTTCTTGTTTTCTTTTGGATATTGATGAAAATCACCCTATATCAGAAATGTGTCTTGAATGAAGACCTACCGAGACATGCAGCGAATGCTGTTTCATCTGCATGGTCCTTACTGTCTTTAAATAAAATGGAGAGCAAAACAAAATGTGGAGTTGAAAAGTAAAATAGGACAGGGATAAATGTGGACTCCCCAAATTGGCAAATGGGAGGTTGGAGAGACGAAGCAGAGAGAAGAGCGGAAAAGGAGATTGGGGAAAGGATGAAGAAAGGGAGTATGGAGGAATGGTGAGGAAAAGTGGGCGTGCTGAAAAATGAAATGTGCAAAAATTCTGGAGAAGTGGGGTTTCAGGGAGTTAGTTGCCTGGACGGAAGCCCCACTTCGAAGTGGGTGTAATGTTTGTTTCTTGCTCTGGCATTAAAATTCCAGGAAACCTCAACTCTGAAAGAAAACACTGGAGGAAACAACGGGAAATGAGCCTCTTCCTTGTGTCATAATTGTCATTCTTTACCCAATTTCTGATTCTCCTGAAGGTCTTCCCACTTACTGAAGTCATTAGTGAAATGGGTACTCGGTAAATTGATGAAGCAGCCTGCTCGCCCTCTCTAAAGCCTCTTCTAACGAGTAGGTGAGGCCTCTAAGGGCTGTCTGGCATCATTAACAGCTGGAATATTCCCTCCCCAGTGGATCCCACCCGTACTCTGAACATGATTTCCCGCCCCCCACCCCGCTCCCCGCAATAAATGCTGCATGATAATCATCTGTGCAAGAAGGAAACAATTTGGAGGTTAAATGGAATGCTCAATACAGTCTAGGTCAGTAGCAGCACGGGGACAGGGGCACGAAATTAGTGCCTCTGGAAGACCCTAGTAATCTCCAAAATCATAACTATCACTAGCATTTATGCTGTTCTAGTCATTTTATATACTGGATTATAATCTCTCTTATAGAGCCTGGGTAGCTCAGTCGGTAGAGCATCAGACTTTTAATCTGAGGGTCCAGGGTTCAAGTCCCTGTTCAGGCAATGTATCCTTCTTTCTTACTTAAATCTAGGTAACAGAGCCTATTTAAGAATGCCTCTGAAAGTGGGAGTGTGGGGGGAGCCTTAGTAGCCAACGCAGATACTAAAGTAGTTTATGTTCTAATTTTTCATTAATTTTTCTTTCCCAATAATAACAGAAACATTTCCCCAAGTTTCTAAGAGGAATTGGAAATGAGCATCATATAAAAATAAACTAGTGACGAAATTATTGAGAAGTAAGGCATTTTAAAATTCCTTTGAAACGATTCATTAATCTGGAAGTGGAGGGAAGCAATTTGGGTGGACCCAATTAGAATGTAAGACAGCAATGACTTTGAATAATTTGTCTCTGAAGTACTCAACTATTTGGACCATTTCTTCTTACTTAGAAAATTTGTGCCACTTTGCAAAAGCCCCTGGTTGAAAAACCCATATTCAAACACATTTTAAAATTGTCTTAACTGTCTTTTTTGTGTTTACACTTAAAAAGTCTCTGGCTATGATCATGGGATTCATATTATGGTTAAAGACCCGGATCATGGGCTTCTAGTGCATGGTTTCTGTGGGCAGTGTGTTAAACCACGGTGTTGGGGGACAAGAAGGACCAGTGTCTCAGGTGGTAAAAGAATTTACCAAAGACAATGAAAATAGAGAAGGAGTTTATTAGGTTACGCTGTCATAGACAACAACTTGCCACACAGACGAGAGGTACCTGTGTGAGCACTTTTTATTAGGGAGGGTTACATCAGGTACCGCACAAGTTGTAATTAGCTGTAGGTGAGGAAAGAAGTTTAGGGTCCGTGAAGGGTGGTGGAATATGCCTCTGATAAGGTGGAGACATGCGCTGAAACGAACTAGCCTGAGCTATTATGCGATTAGGCATTACCTAGGGCTATTAGTTTGTTAGGGCAAACACTCCCAGTAAAGAATGTACTTTATCTGTTGAGGGATCACATGCAGACATCTACAAGCCCAGGAACAGGGTTCATTGGATTTCAAAGGACACCAGTTGGCCCCACACATGGCTCTGTGAAACAAAGTTTCTGAGAATTCAATGTTTGTTAAAAATTTTTTTGTTTTTAGTCTTATGATATGTCGTCAAAATACATACTCAAAGAAATGTCACTCTCCTCATTGATTCTTTCCCTTTCCTTCCCTCCGTCTTTCTCAACTCATTCCCACCTTCCTTCTATAGGTAAACAGTCTCACCAGTTTCTGGTTTATCCTTCCTCTATCTCTTTTTGAATAAACAATCAAATACATATTTAAATTTTTTTCCTCTTCTTTCTTAGTCTAAAGGTGGTATGCTATAGATATTGTTTGCACTTAAAAAAAAAAAAAACAACTTAGCAATATATTTTAGAAGTCACTCCATGTCAGTTCTTAGAGATCTTCTCGGTTCTTTTTTTTTCCCCCCAACAGCTGCAGAAGTGCTCCATTGTGTAGAAGTAACAATCTTTTTAACCATTTTCTTATGTTTAAGCACTTGGGGTGTTTGCAATTACAAGCAATGCTGCAATAAATAAATGAGCATGAATATTTTCATTTTGTTGGAGACAGATTTTCAGGGTAAAATGTTAGAATTGGGATTGTTGGGTGAAATGATGAATGTATATGTAATTTTGTTACATATAGCCAAATTTCCCTCCGTAAAGGTTGTATCAATTTGCATTCCCACAAGCAATAAAAACGAATGCCTGTTCCCCATAGCCTTGACATACTTTTTAAATTTTGCAAATCTGATGGCAGAAAAATGGTATCTCGGCTTCACCGGGGAATTCTACCAAACATACAAAGAAGAACTTATACAGTCCTTCTCAAACTCTTCCAGACGATTGAAAAGGAGGGAATACTCCCAAACTCATTCTATGAAGCCACCATCACCCTGATGCTAAAACCAGGCAAAGACACTACAAAAAAAGAGAATTATAGGCCAATATCACTGATGAACATAGATGCCAAAATCCTCACCAAAATTTTAGCAAATAGAATCCAACAACACATAAAAAAGATTATACATCATGACCAAGTGGGGTTCATCCCAGGGACACAAGGCTGGTTCAACATACACAAATCAATCAATGTAATACATCATATCAACAAGAGAAAGGACAAAAACCACATGATCATCTCAATCGATGCAGAAAAAGCATTTGATAAAATTCAACACCCATTTATGATAAAAACTCTCGCCAAAGTGGGTATAGAGGGAACATATCTCAACATAATAAAAACTATATATGACAAACCTACAGCCAGCATAGTACTCAACGGTGAAAAACTCAAAAGCTTCCCACTAAAATCTGGGACAAGACAAGGATGCCCACTATCACCACTCCTATTCAACATAGTCCTGGAAATCCTAGCCACAGCAGTCAGGCAAGAGAAGGAAATAAAAGGGATCCAAATTGGAAAAGAAGAGGTAAAAGTGTCATTATATGCTGATGACATGTTACTATATATAGAAAACCCTAAAAGGTCCACACAAAAGCTACTAGAGCTGATTGAAGAATTCAGCAAGGTAGCAGGTTACAAAATTAACGTTCAAAAATCAGTTGCATTTCTTTACACTAACGATAAATCAACAGAAAAAGAAAGTAAAGAAACAATCCCCTTTAAAATAGCACCCAAAGTAATAAAATATCTGGGAATAAATCTAACCAAGGAGGTGAAAGAATTATACACAGAAAACTATAAACCACTGATGAAGGAAATTAAAGAAGACTTTAAAAAATGGAAAGATATTCCATGCTCTTGGATTGGAAGAATCAATATTGTTAAAATGGTCACACTGCCCAAGGCAATCTACAGATTTAATGCAATCCCTATCAAATTACCCAGGACATATTTCACAGAACTAGAACAAATCATAATAAAATTTATATGGAACCATCAAAGACCTAGAATTGCCAAAGCATTACTGAAGAGAAAGAAAGAGGCTGGAGGAATAACTCTCCCAGACTTCAGACAATACTATAGAGCTACAGTCATCAAGACAGCATGGTATTGGTACCAAAACAGACATATAGACCAATGGAACAGAATAGAGAGCCCAGAAATGAATCCACAAACTTTTGGTCAATTCATCTTCGACAAAGGAGGCAAGAATATACAATGGAATAAAGACAGTCTCTTCAGCAAATGGTGTTGGGAAAACTGGACAGCAGCATGTAAAACAATGAAGCTAGAACACTCCCTTACACCATATACAAAAATCAACTCAAAATGGATTAAAGACTTAAACATAAGACAAGATAAAATAAACCTCCTAGAGGAAAACATAGGCAAAACATTATCTGACATACATTTCAAAAATTTTCTCCTAGAAGAAATAAAAGCAAGAATAAACAAATGGGACCTAATGAAACTTACAAGCTTCTGCACAGCAAAGGAAACCAGAAGTAAAACAAGAAGAAAACCTACGGAATGGGAGAAAATTTTTGCAAGTGAAACTGACAAAGGCTTGATCTCCAGAATATATAAGCAGCTCATACAACTCAATAAGAAAAAAATAAACAACCCAATCCAAAAATGGGCAGAAGACCTAAACAAGCAATTCTCCAAGGAAGACATACAAATGATCAAAAAGCACATGAAAAAATGCTCAATATCACTAATTATCAGAGAAATGCAAATCAAAACTACAATGAGGTAACACCTCACACCAGTCAGAATGGCTGTCATTCAAAAATCCACAAATGACAAATGCTGGAGAGGCTGTGGAGAAAGGGGAACCCTCCTACACTGCTGGTGGGAATGCAGTTTGGTGCAGCCACTGTGGAAAACAGTGTGGAGATTCCTCAAAAGACTAGGAATAGACTTACCATATGACCCAGGAATCCCACTCCTGGGCTTGTATCCAGAAGGAAATCTACTTCAGGATGACACCTCCACCCCAATGTTCATAGCAGCACTATTTACAATAGCCAAAACATGGAAACAGCCTAAATGTCCATCAACAGGTGACTGGATAAAGAAGAGGTGGTATATTTATACAATGGAATACTACTCAGCCATAAAAACTGACAACATAATGCCATTTGCAGCAACATGGATGCTCCTGGAGAATGTCATTCTAAGTGAAGTAAGCCAGAAAGAAAAAGAAAAATACCATATGAGATCACTCTTATGTGGAATCTAAAAAACAAAAACAAAAAAACAAACAAACAAAAACAAAGCATAAATACAGGACAGAAATAGACTCACAGACAGAGAATACAGACTTGTGGTTACCAGGGGGGTGGAGGGTGGGAAGGGATAGACTGGGATTTCAAAATTGTAGAATAGATAAACAAGATTACACTGTATAGCACAGGGAAATATACACAAAATGTTATGATAACTCACAGAGAAAAAAATGTGCCAATGAGTGTGTATATGTCCATGAATGACTGAAAAATTGTGCTGAACACTGGAATTTGACACAACATTGTAAAATGATTATAAATCAATAAAAAATGTTAAGAAAAAAAGAAAAATGGTATCTCAGTTTTGTTTCCATTTGCATTTCTTTATCTGTTAGAAAGTTTGGACGTACATATAAGGGCCATTTTAAATATCTTTTAAACATTATCTATTACTGCTTTTTGCCTATTTTACGATAAAGTTGTGGCCTTTTCTTTCTATTGTTAATGATTCATTAATAGCTAAATAGTTTTATTCTTCTATTTTAGAGATAGTAACCCTTTATCTGTGATATAAATTGCAGATACTCCCTCCTCTTCCATTCGTCCAAATCCATTTATGAGTTGTCCTTAGAGTTTGTTTACTTTTTTTGTAATGTAAACATCTCTAGGTACTTAAATATATCAAAATTTTAAATAATATTTGAATTTTAAGTCAAAATTAAAAAATTCTTCCTACATCCAGGTTACAAGGGAATTCACATGTGATTCTTGCTAATGCTTGCTAGTCTTCAATGTTTACATTCAGATTATTGATCCATTTGGAGTTTATTCTTGGATAAGGCATGAGGTTTGAATTTCATTTTAGCTGTTTCTAATTGGCTAGCACATTGTTCCTGAGCTATTTATCAAAATGTCTGTCTTTGTACCTGTGGTTTGAAATGCATTCTTAATCATATATTAAATATTCTTCTGTGATTTGGACTTTGTATTCCATTACACTGATCTGTTTGTCTATTCATTTATGAGCACCACTATGTTTTGATTATAGATGTCTTGAGTATGTTTTAATATCTGGGAGGGCTATCCCTCTCTATCATCTAGTATGATTAGACATTAAGCCAGATAATAAGTTCTGCAAGCTTGTTGGCAATTTTCTCCTTATTTTTAGTAAAATTGTCCTTGCTATTATAGTGCCCTATGTGCTTACATACAGTTTTACAACAGTTTATTAAGTTCTTAGAAACTCACATTGGTGTGAGAAAAAATCCCAGGGGAAGGCAATCCTTGAAGTAAATCTGAAACAATGAACACACTTGAGATGAAGAGGAAGGTGAGTTATTTGAGCGAAGGAAGTTTTTTTTTGTTTTGTTTTTTAAGTTTAATGCATTTCTTGCTATTAATGAACACTTCTTTGCTATTAGTGATAAAACTGTTTATGATAATGTTACAATATTTTGTGCTGTCGTCAATAGACTTTCGAAGTAACATGGGGAATTCTATCTTATAGAATCTTACAGCAGATTCTTTTTATGAAGATCTATGAAATTCCCAGGAATTCACTACCCAGAAAAAGTTCAGGACCCGACCTGTAAATGGCTCTCCAATAGAAATACTTTTAAACACACGACGGCACATTCCTCGTTAGTATAGTGGTGAGTATCCCCGCCTGTCACGCGGGAGACCGGGGTTCGATTCCCCGACGGGGAGACTGCGTTCTGGATTTTTACCTAGGAAATCCCTTCTGCATTTTTTTTGTTGTTGTTATCTTGTGGGTAATCTTTCTGCTTCTATCTCTTTTTGTTGTATTGTTTTAAGTCGAATTCCTCCATGTTGGTTTATCAATGCGTTCACCAGGCAAGCAACGGTCTTCTGATGGAAATCCACGGCCGCCTTCTCTCTGGGAAAAGTCACCGAGGGCATGGGGATTCAAAATGTACCCATTTGGCTCTGGAAATATTCCAGGATCTTGAAATAGAATTTTCATTTATCGACTGTTTGAGGTGACGGAGACGTTGCTTGCGCAGGAACAGCCCTTGGAAAGCTTTCAATGGTCCCCAAATTTTGATGCACTTTTATAGCCTCTGAGCTTTTAAAATACCTATTGGAGGAGTAGCACCCTGTCCTCGTTAAATTAGAATGTCTTGGGGGTGGGAGTCAGGCTTCAGTAGGTTTTTTAAAAATGCCTAAGTGATTTCATTATGCCTCAAAGTTTGGGAGCCACTGGTCATTTCTCTGTCATTAGTTACTCTGATTGTGTTATTAACATATTCAAATTTTTATTGTATTTAATATAAAATTTAAACTATTTGTATAGCGTTTAAAAAAAAAAGAAACCTGCTAGTGATCTAACACAGATCATATTGTTACTACCCATTACATAGCAACAACAAAAGTAACTTTGTTTCTCCTCCAAATCATGTAGTCACCGCAGAATGCCAAAGTGTGCAGTGGGGATAGTATGTTTCAATTCATGAAAAAATACGGACATTCGCACTGACACCCTCCATAGCTCTAATTTGCTAAAGTACTTTAATTTTTAAATGTAAAAATGAAAACCTATAGTGTTGGTCAAAAAAGAAGTGCATGATAATTAACATTGAAGTTATTAGGTATTAGCTAATGTAAGTTATACAGTACATCTAAATATATACAATGTGGATATACTTGGATATTTTATACTTGGATATTTTGAAATTTGGACAAATACTTGTAAAAAATTGCTGAACTTGTAAGCAAAACTTTTAAAGTCTGATGATTCTTGATATTTACACAATTACGTTTAGTAAAATGGACTTTTAAATTTTTTATTTGGAAATAATTTCAAACTTAAAAAGATTGCAAAAATAAAAATACAATAGGGAACACCCTTTACCCAGATTCGCCTTGTCTTAACATTTTATCCCATTTGTTTTTGTCATTTTCTCTAGTGTATCATATTTTTTTCTGGATCATTTAAAGTACATCACATAAACCTTGTTACTTTCTTCCTAAATATGTCAATGAGCATTGCCTAAAACCAGGATTATTCTATTACATGACCACTGTACAAATGAAAGTGTAGGAAACTAACTAAATGGTTTCCTGATGCTAAAACTTTTTGCTCATTCACTCTGACTTGGCAAGCCCTCATCTATGTTTAACTTGCCCAACTACTTTTGTGCTAAACAGCCCCTAACACTCTCCACTCCCTATACATCATCCTTTAACCCAAAAGCTGCATTCCAAGAAGAAGACCATGGACCGATAATCTCAGAAGAATGAATAGACCCTCCGGAGCTTATATAAACACAGTCAAACACATTGCTCTCCATTTCTTGTCCTGTTCCAAGAATCTGAACTTTCATTACTCTCAGTGTTCTAAAAACTGACATTATTGTGGGAACATCACCAGATCTTTTGTTGTCTGTCTCTGTCTGCCTCAATACTTCCTTCCCTCTTCTGCAAAGGTGCTCAAAAATGTGAATGTGACTGTGGCTGTGAATATTACTTGTTCAAAGGACCAGGCTATTCCTGTCGAATGAAATGGAGCTCAAGATATGATGTGGTGAAACATCTTCAAGGAGGACTCGGAATACTGTGGAATCTCCGGCAGGGCATTAGTGGTTCCACTTGGTCTTTATAAATCAGAAAGGAAAAGCTTACGTGGCAAATCAGAAATAATAGAGAAGAAAGCAGAGAAGAGGGAAAAGGAGGAGGGGGTGCTGAGGAGAGGTGGGGAAAAGGAGGAGGAAGGTGACAGCAGGGCGCAAGCTGAAAACTGAGAAAGGAGATTCTGAAGGAGA
This sequence comes from Camelus dromedarius, assembly GCF_036321535.1. Classification (NCBI taxonomy): domain Eukaryota; kingdom Metazoa; phylum Chordata; class Mammalia; order Artiodactyla; family Camelidae; genus Camelus; species Camelus dromedarius. Next base: position 18,007,072 of record NC_087454.1, on the reverse strand, counting down.
TGGCCTTCTCCAATTAAGGAAATTCTTTTAAGTGGTTGTCACCCTCTCTTTTGTCTCTGACTCTGAAGACCCTGGGTAGACTCCGAAGAACCTATGAAACCCCAGTTATGAAAATATAGAAAGAACTACGAATGGGGCAACACGCTTGAATCCCCTGTCTCTTTTTTGAAGGGTAGAGTAATTAGGTTTATTCATTTCAATGGGGGTACTGGGGATTGAACCCAGGATGTCATGCATGCTAAGTGAGCACTCTACCGTTGAGCTACACCCTCCCCCTCCATTCCTACCTTTTGATTCTCCTGAGGTTTCTCCTTGCTTACTCCAATCTTTACTAAATAAGACACATCCTCTCTTCAAGTTCATAAAAGAACTCAGTGCCCTGCTCTTTTCCAAAGTGCAGGGTTTCTTTTCTATTTGTGGCTAAGAAAAAAAAAAAAAAACAAACAAAAAACAAACAAACAAACAAACAAAAAAACAAACAGGAAGAGAGCATAGCATGTCGCCTGAACAGGGACTTGAACCCTGGACCCTCAGATTAAAAGTCTGATGCTCTACCGACTGAGCTATCCAGGCCCTCTCTTTGAGGGTTAATTCATCCTATAAATAAGTAAACCCCATTGGCAATTTCGATTCCCAGGAAAAGCTGGAACAATTCCTGGGTTCAGGAACAACTGGGGTTTTCCAAAAGTGTAGTTCGATCACTTGGGTCATTTACTCACCAAGCAGATCGTTTAAACTCTGCACTATACATTCATTAAGCACACTTTTTAATTGCTGGAAGAATGAAAATTATTGCCGAAGGATATTCGCCCATCTGACCAGAAGGACCCTCGGAGATGACATTTACTCTTCAGATTTGTTTGAAGAGCAGACCTGCAGGATCCCTCACTAACCTGTGGGTGAACCCAGAAGAGATGACCATTTTTAGGAACAATCGAGGTAACTGAGGAGAATCCTCAAGAGAATGAAAAGATAGAGAAAGCAGATGAAGTTTATAACTTTGACACAATGCAGGGGAGTCAAATCCGGTTGCCCCCTTCAATATTTTCCCCGCAGTTTCAGAAATGGGATGTCTGGGTTCTTCAGAGTTATGGGGGAAAATCCAAAGCCTTCTCTAATTTTCTCCTCTATGTTTTATCTTGAGGGTCAATTCATTCAAAGACAGGAATAACTTGCCTGTTAAGGAAATTTTGCTCGTGGTTCATTCAGTGTTTACTGGCTCAAGAGATACTTTGGGGGCACCTGTAGAGAGATCATGGGGACAAAATTCAGAAACGTAAGTGGTAGAAGAGGAAGATAGGAAGCACTTGGTTCTGTGAGGACTGTCTAACCCAGGACTCCTTATTTCTGAGTCAATAACCCTTCTGTCATTTAAGATATTATTTATTGTTTTTTCTATGAATACAAATGCAATCCTGACCAAATATGAAAAAAAGTAATGCATAAAAGTCATACAGTACCCATCATACTAACTATTATGAAATAATGTATGTGTAAATGTCATTTTTAAAAATATAAGTTACACACAGAATTTCAGGAACTAAACATAATATGACAATTATATGCCCAAGGAATAACATTTAGATATTACTAAACGTGGATCAGAGATCACTTGGACTTGATCTGAAAAACTAACCATCACACCTGCAGGATCCCCCCCCCCCCAATGTCCAAGTAATGTATAAAATAAACACTCTCATTCTATCTCTGAGCTTCATGCAACTTGACTCTCAAGATCATTGATAAGATAAAAATCAGAGGTGAAAGAAAGGCTGGAATGAAATCAGGTGAAGACTAGGGATGGAGTAGTAGGCAGGAAGTGGTAATAATCTTGATTTGGGAAAGAGTGGATACTGGTGAAGTAATGAGATTATATGTTGCACAATTTCTCTCCTAGCTACATAAGTTTCTTTGCCTTTACTCAAAAACATCAGATTTCATCCCATTTTATCAACTTTGTCCTTGCTATTCCCTGTGCCTGAAAATATCTATCCCAGATATTCACATGATTCGATCCTTTTATTCTTTCAGGTCTTTTGTTCAAATGCCGCCTTCTCAATGGGACCTTCAATAATAACACTATTTACCATTGTAAAAATCTCCCTCACCTCCCGTATCTCTTCCTTGCTTATTGTTTCTTTATGGCTTTTACACCATCTAGCTGTCTGAATATTTTAATTATGAGATAGAGAAGTGCAGCCCTGGACATCGAGTAGTTGACCTGGTATTTACTGCTAGTCTTGATGGTTTTTTGTTGAGTATCAACGATTTCCCAGAACATCACTATCAGACAAGGCCTCTCTAGTAGATTAAGACAGAAACAACTCCGTAATCATGTCTAAGCATAAATAAAACATGGACATTGTCCAAGCCACAGGATACTAAATATTTCCTGCTCCCACTTAATATAAATGACTGTTGTTTCTGAACTAATTTCAGCTCAATGTTTGCTCTAGTCTATTCTCCCTTTAGATAATATTTATTACAATATCCAACTACCTCCTAACAGTATAAAAACCAGTGCAAAGCCATATGTCCTTAAACCCTCCCCTAAATCACCTAATCAGCATTCAGATCACATAATCAGTTTTTTCTAACACTGTGTTTCTGAGACACTCCACCTCTCCCCTGGTGGTCATTCTCCCTTGCTGCAACAGTGAATAAAACCAACACTTTCAATTAACGTTGTCCCTGCCTGCACCCAATGCTACACTTCTGTATCTTCAGACCCAACTACAGAATCTGAGTATTCATTAAATAAGCATTGTTAAATAAATAAGTGAATAAACACATAAATAAATAAACAGAGTCAGCTTTATCCATAGGAAAGCAAAAGATCACATTCTTGGGAAGGGAAGGTCAAGAAAGCAGCAAATATTGCCATACCCCTGGCTCCCCCAGAAAGGTTGGATCAGAATAGCTGGAACAAAATGAAGCTATTTTTATTCAGAATTGTTTGGGACCCTTTTTGGCAAGCTCTTATACAAGCAAATTCAGTTGGTGTATACTCTCTGCACCTCCACGTCTTCCTTACATAATGAAGCAAAATTGAGTTTAAGTTTAAACTCATTTTAACTGAGTGGGAATTTAAAAATTAAGTCAACCGTACTGCAAATGGGACACACTCTCGATCCATCGGGATCCCTGCTGGATTACCCTGCCAGCCTCATTAATATTGAGAGTTTATTGATCCATACTCAAGTAAACAGTGAATACTATGTCACTAAATTTTTCTACGCCTTCTTTTTGATCAGTTCATGTCTCTTCCTTCTACCATGTGACCATAGCTCTCAGTATTTTCCACTTTAAAGACGTGAAAAAGCAAACTTTGATCTATCTAATAAATGACATCCTATTTGGAAGAAGTTTTTGTTTTACACCACTCATAGGTCACTTGATTGACTGCATTTGTGACCTCTGATCCAATACCTCTGGTTTTCATATAAGTTCCAGGGAGCTATACTATAGATTTCTTTTGGGAGGGGCGGGGTGGTAATTAGGTTTGTTTATTATTTTAATGGAAGTATATGATTGCGAAATTCCCACACCATGGGGCCCGTCATGGGGCGTGGGGCTGGCGGGCCCCTGGGAAGCAGGGAGCGCGGCGCTGGAGGGCTAGGGGGAGGTTGATTGGGAGCATCTTCTCAATACCTCCGGCTCCTGGGCTCTGGGGCTGCCTTAACTTTGTGCCAGAGCGTCAGCCTCTAGCTTCCACCAAAAATTGTCCTTTCCCCTCTTACGTTTTGCAATCCATTCAGGGCTCGTGTTTTACTCTACGTGTTTCAGAGTTAAGACGGAACTCATTGGCTGTTAACTACAACAGCAAATTATACCCATTTTTCCGTGAACATGTCAGGATGGCCGAGTGGTCTAAGGCGCCAGACTCAAGCTTTCACTTCCCGTACTCGGGGTTTCTGGTCTCCAGTAGGAGGCGTGGGTTCGAATCCCACTTCTGACAGGGTGTTTTGTTCTTACCACGCTCAAATTCTGCAAGTATTATGAATGACTCACAACCGCCTTCCTAGGCAGCGTTACCAAATCTTACCCTTTCCCCCCGTTTAGCACTCATATTTCACCCGTTCACCATTACTTCCACAACTGTTTTAGACCAGTGCGATTTAGATGTCTTTCCTCTCTTCACTCCCTGCCTTCCCTCTCTCCTTTCCTTTTCTTTCTTTCTGTCTTGTTTTCGATAAAAATTACATGTTTATGAATATCTACATGGAATTACACCAGTATATCAGTGTTAATATGCAGCTCTTAAAATATATATGAGGTGATGGTTATAAATTTCTATTTTCATTATTTTAACTGTTCTGTGAGGATAAGTTTTGAGTATTCTTCCCCTCTTAACCTGCGTGTCTTTCCCTCTCCGTTGCCCTCACCTCACCCTCTTTTTTTTTTTTTTTTTTTTTTTCTTTTTCTTTCACCTGGTAGCTTTCCTCTTTCATACATACCTTTTCCCATCACTTCTCTCCGCTGGCCTAAGGTTATGGGCTGTGAAGTGAAGAGGTTGAACGCAATATATTCAATGGCATAAAGTAAGAGAGATATGAGAGACAGAAGGACTAGGACAACCAGGAGAGATTTTAAAATCAAATTGTTTTTATAGACAGAAGACCTGCACCCCCCAAAAAAAAGAAAGAAAGAGAGAGGGAAAGAAAGGAAGGGAAGGGAATGGAAGGGAAGGGAAGGGAAGGGAAAGGAAGGAAAGAAGGAAGGAAGGAAGGAAGGAAGGAAGGAAGGAAGGAAGGAAGGAAGGAAGGAAGCTAGCAAAGACAAGAAGAAAAAGAAAAGGAAGTTTGCCCAGGTCCCATTGCCTCTAAGTGTAGCTCTACCTACCAGAGTTTATGTTACTTATTAAATATATGTTCTTTTTTTAAATTTAATTTTCGCTATGAGTCTAGTAATTCATATGTTGGATCTCCTTTGCTTTTCTTTTTAAGTATCATTTTCTACCTACTTCTTTTTGAAAGTTTAGTTCTGTTTTTGTCATTCTCCTCTACTATCCTCTAGATTGTTCTGTTTTTCATATTGTCAATTCTCTTTTGTGTTTGTGCTATATTTATTTTTTTGTGGCTCTTCACCCTACTCCATGCTGATCTAGGCTCTTGGAACTGGCCTGTGTGGGTGACTATTTGGTCTATGGATGATTGATCAGAAAATAGAGCCTAAACTAACCACTACATGGTTATTTCTGTGGACTTTTTCATTTTTTGTCAGTGACAATCCACTATTCCAGATGAAGAATTGGGCAAAGACATTTTAAAACTTTTTATTAAACCTTTTTTAGGCAAAGCCATTTCCCTCTGCTTTAATTCTTGTTCCCATAGACTAACTTTTTCCTTTCTCCATCCTCCCAAAGAGGTTCCTTTCTTGCCTAGAAAAAGTGGTCACTAAAATTTATTCAGACATTTTTGGCACTGCTTGAGCAGGATGAGGAAAGGTTTTGAGTGGGATTCTGCAAATACACAGTACCAATGCCTGAAGTATGTGAAGGAAAAAGAAACCATTGCTCTCCAAGTGATGCCATGTTGTGGTGAATGAGGCCAAGATTCAAAAGCCCAGGGCAGCTGTGCCTTGTCCAAATTGAGGATATGCTGACTGAACTCCCACAGAAGCCATCATTTGTCCCTTCTTGGTTTTTCTTTAAAAACTGCAGGGTGCCACTCTTCTCCAAGCAATTCCAAGCATTCTGCTCTTCTTCCAATTTTCTGCCATAGAAGCATAGACATTGTGTTGTCATCCTAGTACAGAAGCCGGACCATTACTTCCACAACTGTGTCCAATTACCTCACATTTTTCTTTCAGGAAAGAATCACTGGCCTTTTCTCCTATGAATCAGTTAGTTTTACTCATAATTTTGGTTTCCTAAGGAATGCAAGGTAGTGACATAAGGTACAGTTATGGTCTGGTACCTTCGCATTATTAGAACCAATTCCCCCGAACTGAGCAAAAGCTCTAAGCAATTTTTTTCTTGTTGTAACAGACCACATTCCTTGTGAATGCCCTCTCTGTGGACCCCAGGAAGTGTGCCCCAAGCATATCCATTTTTACTTCTGCTTTATTACCGCATTCTCATTAGCATCAGTATAATGTGTCCATCGACTGACCCATTTTTGGTTGCTTAAAAGTTCTTATTCAGAAGTCCTGGGCTCTAGTAACAGCTCTACTTACAATATGTAGCCACTCCAAGGACTGAGAATGGCACTCAACTTTAAAAGTGACGAATCTAATTTTCTTCCCACACGATTTTAAGTATAATTTAAGCCCCAACAATTCCCCCTATCTGGCTTTCTGATTCTTTCTGTTCTCCTGCTATCATATATATACACACAAAATATGGGTGTGGGTATATAGATCCCTTATTTGGGTACCAAATTACTGTAGACATACGTGGGAATGCTTATCAAGAAACTCCTCAAAGTTAAACACCAGAAAGTAGAAATTAAGACCAGTGAGAAACGTAAGGACACGGCGGAATCACAGACTGGAGAAAACGTCCAATTCATACAGAAACGGAGATACTATCGCTTAGTGACAAAAACCTCTGCGACTCTGGCGGGACTCGAACCCGCAACCTTTGAATGTCCTTCATACTGATGCTAGAAGTCCAATGCGCTATCCATTGCGCCACAGAGCCTGACGATGTGCGTCTTCTGGCTGGAACCTAGAGGCTGTTGATTATTTACGGAGCAACGTAATTCTACTGCCACCCTCTCTCTCCCTCGAAGGTTATAGCTTTTAAATGCGTCCAGGTAGCTTTGGAAATATCCCAGGTTTTCTAGCTCGAGAAAGTTTCTTTTGGTGACTCTTTGGTCTGAGATGCAAAAGACGCCCTTTTCTTTGCTGCCACTTTTCTGTGAGATGGTATGGTTCAGCCGCACTGGCTCCTTTAGATTGTTGGTGAAGTGGATTGATGTGTTTGCGGACAGAAAGGGATGAGTTATAGGTGAAGTCATTGAGTGTGAAACTCAAGTGTGGGAGAGTCCAAGGTTTGTTGACGCGGAACACACGAGCAATGTGATCTGAGAAAATGGAGGAGGGTTGTGGAGGGAAAAGAAGAAATCTCAGGCGATCCCTACCAAGTGACAACTTACTGCATTATGATAGAAACAAATAAGACCAGAATAGAAGCGGGAATTGAGCACACTCTTCCTCGCGGAGATCAGAATTTCTGAGCCGTGGGCCTGAAGACCACTCAACCACCCTCACATACTAGTGAGTAATAAAGGGTTTAGGGAAGGAATTCCTCCCCACCTTCGACCTCCACCTAGCATCAGAAATGAAAATAACTAATTCTGAAAAGTACAGGACAAAATGTGATTTCTGAACCGGCTATCTGCAAAAATGCAAAGCAGAAAGGACGAGTGGGTGTTAGATCGGAGCCAAAGTTTGGAATCAAGTTTGTTTTTCCCAACAGGCTTGGCACACACAGATTTTAGAGTCACCTCTCTTCATGGAGACATTATTAACAATCAGTGATTCATCAATCCTCTTCAATCCAAGCATGAGGAGAATATTGAGAGGCTGAAGCCACTAGTCACATGGATGCCATTTCTTCACCCTTATTCTCCAATAGTATTCTCCTGACAGTAGATCCATGTACTAGCTCTCCTGAATATTAAAAATTTCACTCTAAATTAACATCTCCAATGTTGAAACTACCAAAAGCTCTAACTGGCTTATCCCTTAACAACTAGTCACCCGGGTGGGAACCTCTGCAGGGAAACTCCAAAGAATTTAAAGACTTTAAACCATTCTACCTGACCCTTCCACAGTATTTTAACTCTTATTAAAGTGCATGATAGGCGCATGGGCTACGGTGAGATAGTGAGTGTGACAGATGTTTGGTGTAAAGAGTGTCTACATTTGGTTTCGAAACAAAGAATTTCCAGGCTCGTCCAAGGCCTCTTACCCAAAGATTTAATTCATCTCTAGCAAGTTGAGAACCAATTGAGGATGGTGAGATTTGAGTTTCCTTGACTACAGAGTTTATTCTCCAGCCTCTCATCTTTGAGGACGTGTGTATTCAGGTCTAAGCAGTAAAGGCAGCCCCGAGCTGAGCAGCACCTCCAGGCAGGCTCAGACTTGGAAATGCTAGTGGGAGTAGGACCCGTAATGAAGGGGACTCGAAAGAATTGGGGTCTGCCTTTGCTTTCACAGCTCACCAGTGACTCGTTTGATGACTTTAAACTGGGTTGGGCTTCCCGTGGCCCAAAGGACTATTTGAAATCTCCCTTGAGGGGGATACCGACTGAGAGTCGGTGGGGAGCTGAGCAGTTCCCTTCCGAACTGAGAAGACGTCTCCAGGGACAGTCTCCAACCCGCTCAGAAGAAGTTCACTTCTCTGCTCCTTAGTGAAGGACGTGGGAACTTCCAAAGAGGTCTCTCTCCAGTTGAGGGAAGCCCGCAGCCACCGAAGCAGAAGAAAAGGCAAAATCCTAGGCAGCAAAATGTTCCAAAGAGCTGGACTTAGCTACCCTCTGTCCTGACAAGCTCAAAAGATAGTTCGTGTAAATCTAGCTATACAAAATTTCGCTGTATTATAAATACGGTTGATTCTGTGTTTAGAGATTATACGGTTCTTGAGAGGAGAATGTTGAGCCAACTTTCTTTTAATGGGTGTGGTAAGGTCAGTGACTTGAGACTCCCAATCCCCATTCTGGGGCTTGTTGCTAGGATACAAACAAGTAAATCTCGGCAAAATTTCAGATTACAAGAGAAAATTTTTCTCAAGCCCATATCCCCCAAACTCTCATTTGTAGTTAAATTTTACCAGCTTCTCTTTTCCCCTGGAGTAACAGGAACAATATTCCCTTCTTTATAGTTTCACAAGATGTTATTTATTCCTGATACCATAGCACTTAACAAATACAGCCATTTCAGCTCATTTTAAGCTTGATAACACTTGAGTCAGTAATTCATTTTGCAAAACATTGTTCTAGGGAAATAACATTAACTAAAGAAAAACATTTGGTGCACAAAAACAGTTATGGTATTTTTTAAAAATTGATAATGATAGCACAGATGAAATTACAAAGATGTCCGACAAGGAGGAATATTTAATTAATTCTTATTTCATCTGACTGGTGGAACATTACAAAACCACTAAAATGATATTTGGGGAGCTCCTAAGAATGCTAATGATATAATACTCAATTAAATTAGTAAAATACAAAATAGACATAAAAGCAGCCCCTTACATTTGGGAGCTGACTTGGTATTATCAGCTAGAGCTTGAAGTTCTTTTGAACATAAACAGTTTCACAGAACACCAATGTCAGTCAAGGCTATTCTGTGACAATGGTAGATCAAGAAAAATTAAGATCACTTTGTAAACTTGTTTGAACACAAACACAAACATGAAACACACGCCCATCCATGCACAAAAGCGACGTTAAAACCACGAACATGACCCTAACTCCACTTATCTTGATCAATATACATGCCAAAAAATGACTACAGCTTCTTTAACAATTATAGCATTGCTCTATTCTTTCTTCCTCTAAGATAGGATTTTAAATCCTAACCCTAAATTTAAACTGTCCAATCACAGAATCACAGCCCCACCGCACCCCACCCCCACCCTTACAGACAGCACTCAATCCAAAACAAAGTCCATGAGATGAATATTTTGGGTATAAATTTAGGAGCCTAGGGACACAGAGTGAGGGGATCCACAGGAAGTTTTCATTTTCCTCTCCCTCCACCTTAGATACAAATCAGTGGGAGCATTTCCCTCCCTGAAACCTATTAAGCACAGTGTCATTCAACGGGGAGGCTGAAAGTTCTAGCAGAAGTGTTGGCGCTACTACCCCTAAAACGGATTACGCTCATTCCACCTCGGTGTTGAGTAAATTTGGGTTCCGGCTTTGGAGACCCCCAATATCCAGCACGAACCCAACTCATCCGCCAGGGAGGTAGGCGCTAGTAGGTGAATTGACCTGAACTTTGTTAGAAACGAAGATACATGTATTGTGAGTACTCTCATTCTAGTGCTCCTAAATGTCGGGGGCTGCCGGAGAGTTTGGCCTCCCTCCCCAAACTTTCATTCACCTGAGGGTTTTTGCCTAATTCTTTACAAACACTTCTATCTAAACAAGTCTTAGCTTTAGCTCTACCACATTTCCTTTCATAATCTGAGAAGATGTTTTTCGTATCTGTAGTCGTGGCCGAGAGGTTAAGGCGATGGACTAGAAATCCATTGGGGTCTGCCCGCGCAGGTTCGAATCCTGCCGACTACTGTTGAAATCTAAACAGGTTCTAGACACAGATCTCCCTCCGAGAAGCTTCACCGTACCTTGCGGTGCAGAAGAGCACGTTTCGTTCTGTTCAAAGCTCGGCAAAAAGACCCTGCTAGAAGTTAACTACTTAAGAGACACGTTGGTGAAGGTTTTTTTTTATTTTATTTTATTTAAAAATTTTGTCATACAGTAAATTTGGCTGTCTGAAATTATATGCATACCATAATCAGGATTCAGAACAGTTCCATCAATCCATAAACCTCCCTTGCGTTATCCCTTAATATTTAGTCACCTGACTCCATACAGTTGACAGGTATGTTTTATGTTCCTATAGTTTGATCTTTTTGAGAATGGTATGGAAATTGAATCATATAGAATGTAACCTTTTAAGATTAGCTTTTTTTCGCTTGAACTAGAACACGCCTTGAGATTTATGCAACTTGTTGCATCAAAATTTCTTACATTTCTTCAGCTGAATAGAATTCCTTTGTATAAATGTATCAGTTTATTTCTTCAACCATCTGTTGTAGGACACGAGGGTTGTTTACAGTTTTTGGCAACTGCTGGGGGTGGGGGAAGCTATTAACTTTAAAGTACATAAATTTTCATTTTTCTTGGATAGATTCCTAGAAGTGTGATTGCTGGGTCACATGGCAAGTGCATAACTTTATAAGAAATTGTCAAACTCTTTACCAGAGTGGCTGTACTATTTTTTATTCTCACCAATGAATGAGATTTCTAGTTCCTCCTCATCCTTATTGGCCACTGACATTGTCTGTATCTTTAATTTTAACCAATTTAATAGGTGAGTAATGCTACCTCATTGTTATTTTAATTTGCATTTCCTAATGGTTAGTGATGTTGAACATCCTTCTGTGTGCTATTTGCCACCTTCATACTCCTTCTGGTGAAGTGTTAATAACTTTATTGTGGTAATCATTTTGCAATATATACATATATCAAATCATTACATTGTATATCCAAAACGTACATAATGTTATATGTCAATTACATCTCAATAAAATTGGGGAAAAATTAAAAATAAAATTACCATATGTTCCAATAATTTCACTTCTGGGTGGCTATCCAAAATATTTGAAAGCAGTGACTCAAACAGATATTTGTACACCCATGTTCATAGCAGCATTATTCACAATAGCTGAAAGGTAGAAGCAACCCAAGAGGATGAATGGATAAACAAAATGTATATACATAAAATATAAATATACATATGATAAAAAAAATAGTACTTATCAAGGAATGTACTGCATGGCTAGAAGTATACTTACAGGATCCTTTTATTATTTTAAAATAATTTCTAATTTCTTTCTTTTTTCAACATTTGTATCGAAGTATAGTTGATTTGCAATGTTGTGTAAAATAGTTCCTAATTTTGATTGTGATTTGTTCTTCAAATCATAAACTAGTTAGAAACACATATGTTATTTTGTAAACATACACAAATTTTAATGTTTATGTTTTGGCATAATTTTGTTGCTGTGAAATAATAGCATGTATCTAATCCTGTTATGTTTTTGGAGACTTGCTTTGTGGCCGGGTAAAGTGTCAAGTTTGAGACAATTGCATGTGTGTTTGGGAAAAGTTTGAATTCTGAAATTGATATGTGCACTGTCCTCTCTATATGTAAATTACATGAATTGCAGTCCTTCATTTTATGGTTTTTTATGTATATTTTTTATTAGTTACTCAGAGAGGTATACTGTGTAAAAATATCCCACTACAATTGTGGTTTTTATCTTTCTCTTTGTACTTCCATCAATTCCTGGAATTTTCTCTCCATTTCTTAAACTTCTAGAAGCAAGAAATTCTGCATAGAGCATTATTTCTGTAACTGCTATGACTTGGAGATACCAGGTGCTACCTCCAATTGAATAACTGTGACAAAAAAAAAAACAAAACAGCAACAACAACAACAACAACAAAAAAATCAAAAAAAAACAAAACCCTTGGAGGAGAGGAAATCTGTTTAATTTATACAAGCTTTAGAATATCCTCATTTAAGGGGGACAGATCTCCTTCCACTGCATTAGAAGTCATTGTGCAGTCGTAGGACAAATCCTATATACATCCACTGGGACGAGTGCTGGGAAGGCAGCCAGCATCCCTGGAATTCAACCAACACAAATTCCAAAGTGCAACTCGGCTAAAGCTCTATTGAAATGTTGATAGAAACTTGCTGCTGAGAGACCTCAGCGAGTGCAGCCGCATGGAGGTGAGCTGAAGGAGAGAGACGGGCTCTACTGCACCGGTTTGGAGGCGGAGGAATAGACCTACCTCTTCTAGAAACCTAGTCTTTGAGGAAGCACGCTGGGTCTAAGGAAAATGTGTCTGCGGAATAGCAGTAAACAAACAAACAAAAAACAAACAAACAAACAAAAGTTTTTATTACAAATTGGCAGCCTTCACTGGACACCTTCTTCTTTATGAAGACTAGTATGATGAGTCTTTGATCCTGAAATGCCGTATCTCTGATTTGCTCCTTGCCCGAGCACGATCGCTACACGTGACAAAATTCAGACTTCTTCTTCAAGCATACCTTTTCCATTTTCTCAGAAACATAGTTTCTCTTGCAAGTTTTCTTCCATGAATGTGCCAGAAATCGACACATTAAAGCTTGCGTTTCTAGAAGCAGTGGACCTGGTAACTGAATAATCTATGTGGAGAAAAATATCACCTAGCTGAAATTGAGCAGAAGTGCAGATAAAAGATATGAAATCTCTAAGCCTCAGTTTTCTAGTCTTTATAAAGACTAAAAATACTTTAGTAAGCAATAAATATTAAATCATACAATAAATATAAGACTTTTAATTCGGTGCTGGTGTGTGTAAGAAGTGCTCACTGTTTTTCTTAATGAAGAAAGCAAGTACTAGGCTCACAAGTAGGGAGGTGGGGCAGGTGGAGGGTGGACACTCTATGGATTCCTATACTTGGCAAAAAATAAGATAAAAAATAAAAATAAACAAAATAATCCCGTCTCAGGATTTTCTTTGAAAGAATGTTGTGAATAGACGTAGATTAAACTTTCTGACTGTTAAAGTGCTTTCAGTAGAGTTACTATAACACATCATGGATAATTATGGAAAAACTTTGCTTATGTGTGGTTCCATGGTGTAATGGTTAGCACTCTGGACTCTGAATCCAGCGATCCGAGTTCAAGTCTCGGTGGAACCTACCTGATCTTTTCATCTTTGATTTTCCCGAGAAAATACTGTCCAACTAAATGAACAAAATCAGTTCTCCCCTGATATCTCCTGTGAGTTCCTGCGAGTAGCGACACATCTATCTGCATCTGGATGAGGTGGTGGAAATGAAATTCCATCCTACTTTAATGGAGTTTATTTTATAAGGAAGAGAAGAAGTATCAGAGGTAAGTACAGGTGGAAGACCCCAAAACCCTACACTCTGCTGCCACTAGAAAACCAACTCTAATAAAAAGCAATAATGATTTTTTTAAAAAACTTTATTTTCTGTGCACATTAAAAAGAATATTTGAAATTGTTTAGTATTTCAAACATAGGAAATAAATACAGCTAATAGTGTTGGATAATGATAATGTACAGTTAATAGCAAATTTCTTTTCTATCCATGACCTCTACTTGCACGATTTCTGACCCTCCTCCACATGGCCATCGAACCCAATTATATCTATAAAATACAGGTAGACACCACACACACACCACGCACACACACACACACACACACACACAGTGAGAAACAAAATGTGGAAAATCTGAAAGTAGGTAACTCTAAGTAAAAGGATATGTAAGACTCATTATTATGTTTTTAAAATATGTATGGATTTAACATATTTCAAATTAAAATGATATTTTCATTGTACTCTTCATCTGGTCGTTGTGTCACCCACAAAATACCAAATATCCATTTTTCTCAGATAAAATGAGTGACTACGGCTATTTCTTTACTAATTATATTCGTTGTATACGTTTTACTTTTTTTCATTTGTTTTTGTACTATTTTGCACAGGTCTTAGGAAATTTTCTTTTTAGTATAGTATTTTTCTTGGACGAAGTGAGACATATTTTGTTTTCCTGGATTAGAAATTTGCAGGCATTTCTCATGGACTAGGTTCTCAGAAGATTCCACCTACCCCACCCGCAAAAAATCTCTTTGTGATACTAGGTTGTGTGAGGGTTGTTGTTTTTTTTGTTTTTGTTTTTGTTTTTTTGTTTTTTAGGGCTAGGTGCAGAGTTAGTGCTAGGTTCAGGATTAGGGCTGGGAGCAGGGTTAGGGGCGCTTCAGCATTAGGGCTAGGTTAGGGGTTAGGGCTAGGTACAGGGTTAGGTGTAGGTGTAGGGTTAGTGCTAGATTCAGGTTTGGGGCTAGTTTCATGGTTAGGTCTAGGTGCAGGAATAGGGCTAGTTTCAGTGTTAGGGCTAGTTTCAGGTTTAGGGTTGGGTTCAGGTTTAGGTCTAGTTTCAGGTTTAGGGCTAGTTTCAGGGTTAGGGCTAATTTCAGGGTTAGGGCTTGGTTCAGGGTTAGGGCTACGTGCAACATTGGTGCTAGGTTCAAGGTTAGGTCTAGGTTCAGGGTTAGGTCTAGGTTCAGGATTAGGGCAAGTTTCAGGGTTAAGGCTAGGTGGAGGATTAGGGCTAGGTTTAGGGCTAGGGCTTGGTTCAGGGTAAGGGCTAGTTCCAGGGTTAGGGCTTGATACAGGGTTAGGGCTGGTTTCAGGGTTAGGTCTAGATGCATCGTTAGGGCTAAGTTCAGGTTTAGGGCTAGGTCAGGGTTAGGGCAAGGTTCAGGGTTAGGGCTAGGTCCAGGTTTAAGGTTAGGTGGAGGATTAGGGCTAGGTTTAGGGCTAGGGCTAGGTTTGGGTAAGGGCTAGTTCCAGGGTTGGATTTTTAAACAGCTTTTTAAAATCACAGCCAACACATATCACTAACTCCAAATGTAGTTACAGTAAAGATTCTCCCCTTATACACTAATCTTATTCATTGTCTGCTTCCTCTCAGCATTGCCCCTTTTTGTAAATTGCTTATTCAAACATTCATATTCAGGTTCTTTTCCATCACAAATCAGTTCTGTGAAGTTCCTACTACTACATGTAAACACATTCCATCGTTCAAAACCGGAGAGTGTTGGTTTTCTCTCTCATAGTGTGTCACTAACTATAGAACGCAATGCATTCGCCCCCACCCCAAGCACTGTACTGGGAAAACACTATTTATGATCTTGTTACACCCCTTTGATCTTCACAATATGTAGAATCTACTCTTCATACTCCATCATTAATATATACAGATCACATTTAGTTTGGTCAAGATTGAAGTTTAATTTATTTTTTCTTATATTCCTAGGTACATAAAGTTTCTTTCCCAGGTGAAAATGCAGAAAATGCCTCTATTCTACAACTGTAAAACTCTGTCTTTACTGCACACCTTATTGCTATCAGAAAACTGCACGAGTGAGTTGAAACCAGAAAATTTAAAGAAGATATGGTCAACAGATACTTTCTCTGTACTCAAAAACTGGCAGCCATTGTTGATTAAAACCTATAGCCATATGGATTAGCCTGATTGTCATAAAAAAGGGGAGGAAAGACTGGGAATTCTTTCCCTTTCTTGTTTTCTTTATTAAGCCTGAGAAGACCCAGCTTAATTTAAGAAAGAGGAAGCCATTAGTGTAGTAGGTGAATATATGTCCAGAGAAATTAGCAAGAGGGGGTGCAGTATGCCACAACGTTACCCCGTGGTAAAACCGTAGTCGACAGGATTCGAACCTGCGCGGGGAACCCCCAATGGATTTCAAGTCCATCGCCTTGACCACTCGGCCACGACTACCAACTTGATGTCACGTTAGAGGGCTTAAGTGAACTAGTGGTGAATGTGTGGCCCATTCACCAACAGTAGGTCTGGCAACAAAAAGTTTCCAGAATGAAAAAGCTCATCTAGAGCAAATCAAGAACCAGCTCAATAAAAAGCTCCTAGACAAGCGACTCGGCCGTCGTGGGCGCTGGAGCTTGTCCACTAGCCGCTGACACTCGCGGACATGAACGATCACACCTAATTCTAGGGATCCGGCAAAGGCGAGTTATGAGTTTAGAGTGAGCTCTAAACAGCCTCAAGTCGCAAATACCAATGGGAGAAGGAGCTGGAATGAAAGGAACGTGAGACGAAGGGGCGTCATCTGTGTTTACTTCCAGGGTTAAACTCTAATTCAGGAATCCCTTCCATGGCGTGAAAACTGGCATATCCTTCCAAAAGAACTATTTAAATTGGACTGGGGCGGCAATTTGGAGTGAGAGGCAAGGAGAGAGCGGGACAGTTTTTGTACTAACTGGAAAAGACAAGGCAGGAGAGGTCTCCCACCCCTTCCTTTGGAGGTCACTCTTGTGTCCTAGTGAAGGATGCGAGACAATTCCCAAGTGACTGAAACCTTTAACACAATAAATTTATTTTGAAGTTTATTATCCTTGAGCAGTCTTATTAAAGTATTGTCCCTGACCAGCAGTGTGTGCACCATCTGGGAACTTATGAGAGATGCAAATTCTCTGGCTTGAGTTCAGATCTACAGAATTAAAAACTTGATAGCAGGTGGGGTGGGGTGTGTTGGGGAGATCCAGCAATTTGTTTTAAAAAGAAGTCCTTTGGGTGGTTCTGATGCCGACTGAAGTTTGAGAAGCACTCTCTTGAGAATAATATTAACAAAGAAAAACATGTACTGCACAAAAATCTTCATCTCTCATTGTGATAGCAATATATATATATATTAAAAATGGGTAAATGATTAAATTTTTTTGCCTCATCTACCTAATAGATCATTACAAAGCCATTAAAGCAAAAATTGGGGAGACTTTGTAATTGCTTTGGGGAAATGTTTATGATATAATGTTCACCGACAAGAGCAGGATGCCATAAACATGACTCAACTATGCAAAATTTTTATATGTGAAATACTAGGGGGAGAGGAGGAATACTTTAAAATGTTGCTAGTGTTGGTTTCTGGATTGTGGGATTATGTGTTAATTTTTGGTTATTTGTTTTCTACTGTGTAAAATAAGCATCAAGTTTTATAAGTGAATAGCAGAACAATGTATTTTATTGCTTTATTGGTTATTTATGGATATTGCTCAAAAGCTAACATTTGCCTCAAGTGGTCCTTGGATTAATCATCTGTCTTGTTCAGTGCACTCCATGGTGAAAACGTTCACCTCCAACTTGTTTCTCAAATAATAAATGATAGTTACAGATTGGTAGAATTAATGAAGACTTCTCCACCCCCTTGCTTGTTGGCATTTAACTGGGCTTCCCCACCTCCCACCTTGTCAGTTTGAAAGAATACTGCCATAGAGCACAGTTTCACATTTTTAAGGTTTGAAGAGCTGTTTTATTTGAAGTCTGCGCTATATTTATCCATATGCAGGGGATGCAGGGGGGAAAAGTGTTGAAGTAGGTGGGACAATCTTTTAAATCAAGTAGTTGTGAATTTTCTAAAACTGCTGCAGAATCTTCCACCATGTGTGTGTTCTAAAATTCATTTTATAAATTGATGGTCATTTCAAGGTTTTCAAGTCGTTGCTATGCTCATAATTCTGCAGCAAATGTTAGAGTATGTCCTAGTTGTTGGTATATGTATCTCATGAGTCCGCATCAGAAATTGACAGAGCAGGAATGTGGTCTCTTAGGACGTCTCCTGCTTCGTCTGCTTCGATCTGACCATCAGAATAAAGGGTCCTTCCAATCTGAGGAGGAAGTGTTACTTGTCAATTTGCCACAACAGCATATTTGTCTAAATGATGCCAAGGAATAAGAAGTTTTGCTTAATACAAATATACGCTCTGATAGAAAAAGTGACCTTTTGAAGAGAACAGAAGTTCCCTACGGCTACTTATGCTAGTGACTGCCTCACTTTCCATGTAGTCGTGGCCGAGTGGTTAAGGCGATGGACTAGAAATCCATTGGGGTTTCCCCGCGCAGGTTCGAATCCTGCCGACTACGTCATCTGGAAAATTCTATGGTAGGGAAAATTGTTCGGTTTGGGAAAAAAAAAAAAATCTGTGTTTGAGAGTCTGCTCTTACCTTTCTAAAGAAGGAAACTTGACTCTGATTGTCTTTAAAGTTCCCAGCTCCACACAATCCTAATGGAGTTTTCTTTTCCAGGAAACAGGAAGGCTGTTCACAACAGGAAGGAAGGCTGTTTCTTGCAATCTAAATTCTGCTTAGAATGTAGCTTTTCCTACAGAAAAAACTTGCCATGACCCTTTCTGTCTCCAAAGAATTGTACCCTTTTCAGAGCTCTTCTCCTATCATGTACATCCTTCTTCACATAGAAAAGGAAACTCCAGGAAATCTTGGATCAAATATAAGTGAAACTCAAGACTCATACACCAAGTCACAAACCCAAACTAGGTATTCATAAGGAAACCACTACACAAGTAAAGAAATTAAGTAAAACAATTTTCTTTGTAATCCAACCAGATATGGTCAAGGATGTTACACCAGGCTGACTTCCTGGGATCAGGACTGAGGTGTAGAGAGAGGGAGTAAAAACGAGATGAGTTAAACTTACACAATGCTGTATGTCAATTACATCTCAATAAAACTGTAAGAAAAAAAATGAAGTGAGGTTTTTGGTGTATTCTAAGCACAGAGCCATACTCTTAGATGCACAGTCACACTGCATGATTAATAAAGTATGGTTAATCTATCGACCAAAGGAATGCTAACCATGGTAGAGTATCTTCCTAGGAATTTATAGGATTCATTCTGTCACTGCCTCCGCAGCTTAGGGGAGCTTGTCCTTGCCTCTTTTGCCATTCTGCATCTTCTTTTTTATTTTTGAAGCCTTTAGACATGCCATTCTCCTTTTTTTCCATTTCTGATAGCAGTTATTTATGCCTTCTTTCATGATTTGATCAGTTTATCCAAAAGTTTAGCAATTTTATCACCCCTTTTTCCCAGCTAAAAGTTCAATTTTGTAAGTCATCTGCATCTTATGTTTCTATTCTGATGCATTAAATCAGCCGTTTTCTTCATTATTTTCTTCTCTAAGACTTCCTTGGGTAATAATTACCGATTATTTTCTAATTTCTTCTACTGTATCATTAGATCAATGCTATGCTATTCAGCTTTTATTTTATTTTTACTTCTGTAACTGAAGATTTAACTATCCACCTAATGCATCTTTGGCTGCACAAAACATATTTTCATATGAATTATTTTCAATATCACTCTTTTCTATATAGTTTTAAATTCCCATGTAGATAATCTTCTTTGAATCATATGCATTTTGTTATCTTGCAAACATATCATAATTTTCAATTTTTAATTGATATTCAGCAAAATATATTGTGATTAGATGCTAACATTTATCTTTTAAAAGTGTTAGAATTTTGAAAACTTGCCTTATAGTCAGCAAAGCAAAAGATTTGTTTTGTTTTAGAGATTCTATATGTGTTTAAAAATGAGATTTGTCTTCAGAAGTTGAACAGTGTAGTGTTATCTATTTGTAAGTTAGGTCACATTTAGGAATAATATTATTTAAAACTTTTGTGTCCTTATGGGTTTTTTTTTTTTTCCCTCTCACTTCTCCCCCAGCCCCCTCACTCCTGCTTTTTTCTTGAGGGATGAGTACCATGCTAAAAATGTCTCATTGTGATTATGGCTTTACCTCTATCTCTAGTTTTATAAATTTTGCTTTACACATTTTAGAAATCTTCAACCCCCTTCCTTTCTGCATTTATCTTCCAAAGCAATGGCATTCTAAATAAAATGCTATTTTATGAAATATGTATGATTTGCAGATACTAAGTGTCATCTTCAATTGTACTTACAATAAATAAGAAGACATCCAGTGGGGGAAAACTCTAGGCTTAAATCACACAGAATTCAGATACTCATAGAGAGTTAAGAGAAAGAGTATTGCATTGCTTCTGCCGTATTTTTTCATGCTTCTCTTCTCAACAAGAAGGAGGTGATGTCATAAGTCAAGAGCTCACAGTAGGGTTTGAAAAGGAGGTTTCAACCACCATCTAACCAGCTGAATTCCACTCCATCCTGCTGGATGTATGTATGTCTCATTCTAGTGTCCCAAAGGTGTTTTGTGAATGATCCACACCCCATGAACCCTATAAAGAAAAAAAAAAAAAAAAAAAAAAACCGGAGAGAAACTCAAAGAACTGGTTTGACTAGGGTCTCAGCTTCAGGGAGTGGACACACTTGGCTTCCTAATTTCCAAGACTGAGATTAATGAATCACATGTCTGCAATTTAAAGGTGATATTTTTTAAACACCATCATGCTTAAAATCACAATTTGGTGATTTTGAATTTTATTGGTTAAGTTAGATTATTAGACAAGGAAGGGAATTCAAAATGCAGAGGATTCCCTACTTGGTGCTTATGGTCTTACACAGTTTTTGTGAACTCCCTGACGTGGTCTTCATAACTGTATGTTTTATGTCGGGGGACATCTTTCTGTGAGAGAGTTCATAAGTTTTATTCTATATACCTTGGGATTTTTAGTACCCTTCTACCCCCAAAAAAGAGAAGCGAGAAATCTATTTCCTAGTAACTTCATGACCATGAGGTAGGAGGGAGGAGAATTTGCCAGCTGATTTTTGTTGTTTTGGGAAATGTACAAAATGCCTGTAAGAGACTAGACAGACTCCAAACAGGTGTCTTCTAACTGTTTTGTTTTTGCTTTTTTGTTTGTTTGGTTTGGGTCAGGTATTCAAATCTCTGGAAATTCTCTTGCAGGGGTCAGGGGTTATTTTTTTGATCACACCCTATCTTTAGATTTGTCTGCAATCAATGGATTTAGATCTTGGATGCCCAGATTGCACGTTTGATTTTCTACAAATAGAGATATTGCACAATGTTTTCATAGTCAATTTATAAAAGTATAGAATCATTAGGATGAGCTAACGAAAACCATGACAACAGGGAAGACCAACACCATTCCAAAGTATTGTCTTGTAAGCAACTACCTTATTTGGTTTGTTGTTTTTCTGCAGTCATTGCAAGCTTAGAAATCCAGTACAGGACAGGAAGGAAGGATGGATGAAGGGAGGGAAGGAGGGAGAGAAGGAGGGATACTTGGCATTATTTTTCACACACAATCTACAATGGGTTAATTTGTTGACATTTGCTCCAGGAATTATTAAATGAGTAGCAACTAAGCCCAAAGGCAGAGATGGATATGAATATAGATGAATCTGCAAGTGGTTGTACATTTTTTTATTCTTAATTTACTGGGTCCCCAGAAATTCTCCAAGGAACAGCAATCCTCCAGGTGGTGAGTCATATCTGAAGGTGAGGCTGAAATCAAAAGGAGAAAAACAGGAATTTGGACCATAGACACTCAGATTAAAAGCGTCCTGCTTTATCGACTCAGTAGTCCATAATATGGAAATATATGGGTCTTTCCTAAGTGCTGGTAATTCCTAATTCCACTCAGGGCCTTGGGGATCCAGGAGAGGGTGGCAGCTGAACAGATCGTTGTTGATCTCTGCATTGTTGATAATAAATACTTGAAAGTGCAGAGTAAAAGTAGATCAAAGTCGGTCTGGGTACTTAGGATGAGATTGATTCGGAGAATTTATTCCTGGAAGCAGTGCTTCCACCTATATGAGGGGGTCGTTTTACCTCTGCAGAGTCAGGAAAAAAGCACTGAATCATACAAAAATTTGTGGAGGGAAACCGGCTGCCATTTGAGGAAGAAGCAGGGACAAGGTGACGCAGAGGACCAAATCATAAAATATCGGCTTGATGCCTTTCAGGTATGTAGTTGCAGGTCAGGAAGTCCTTGGCCCAAGTGTGAGTTCCCTCCTGGTCCATTACCTGAAACCAAACAAACGGAGGTCGAAGATATTTTTGTTTCAGTCAGTGAGGACCATCTTCCTCAAAATTCACATCGCTCCAATCCTGTACATTTCCCTTCCTTTCCTAAATTTCCACTCAACTGCTCCGCCTTTCCTTCTCTCATTGTGTCTTCCCTTTTGTCCACCCACTCTTCGGCCTCCTTTATTGTCCTCTCCCATTCTTTTTCTTCTTCTCTCTGCTCCTCTTCTTCTCCCTCCGTCACCTGGTATTTCCCAATTGGACACTTTCTCTTCTCCATGTCCCTTCCTCTAGGACAAAGTGGAATCACATTAATCTGCCTCTGCCTCCGCCCAACATATGGAGATTCTCCATCATTCCAGGTCTTTCTCTAATGCTTTCCTTCCATAGTTTCTCTTTACTTCAGCTCATTCAAAGACCGGGAGGACCGGCAACTGAGGAAATAGGTGTGGCCATGGTTATGGTAAGGCTTCTTTGATTCAACGTATATTTTTTGAGCACCTCTAAGTGACAGCCAAGCAAGCAGTGAGGAAGTCGGCAGTTGGGGCGGAAGACAAGTAAGAATGGATAGTGTTTTCCATTATTCTTTGAATGTAGTTGGAGCAGCGAAAATGAGTTAATTCTGTCCCAGGTATACAAGAGGATGAGAATGGTTGTGAAGGTGTCTCTGGTGGCTTTCTTTTGACAACCATTACTGCTTTGTGGATGTTTCAGTAGGTGAAGAAAGCAGGAAGGTCTCTGTGGGCATTTGAGGAAAGAAAGGAGAAAAATTGACGAAGCTAGCAGAGGATGGTTTCGATCCATCGACCTCTGGGTTATGGGCCCAGCACGCTCCCGCTGCGCCACTCTGCTCACGAAATGTGCTTTTTAATCTTGATTCTTACCCACTTCTCCAACATTTCAATGTTTATTAATATTTTTGTTTTCTCTGTCTTTTCACTATGTCTGCTACTCCAGTATTTCAAACACCCTTAGCAGGTCTGCAACTCCAGGATTTCGAATACCCTTAAGATGTCAAAAAAAAAGGTGCAGACCTGGAAAGGAATTAATTCATCGCTAATTACCAGCTGCTAATCCGCACGTAGTCGGCAGGATTCGAACCTGCGCGGGGAAACCCCAATGGATTTCTAGTCCATCGCCTTAACCACTCGGCCACGACTACACAACAACCTACCCGTTTATTAAACTAAATAGCTGTGCTGAAACTGAGTTCTCAAGCTTCATAACACCAAATCACATACCAGAAAGATCGAATTACGTATCAGAAATTGTATCTGCAGTCAATGTTTCCTATTTTTGACATCAGTAGGGTGACTATCATGCTATTGCACCATGTTGGAGAGTAACACTTTATCCTTAGAACTGGAAAGACTCCTTATGTGATGGGTTGTTGGAATGAGATCAGCTTCTGTTCTGTCAGCCCCTGGTGAAGACTCATGAAATATATTCTTGTCAAAAATCAGCTGACCATAGACATGTGGCTTTATTTCTGAACTCTCAATTCTATCTCATTGATCTTATATTACTTTGACACTGTCTTGATTATCATTGCCTTGTAGTTAGTTTTGAAATTGGGAAGTGTGGGTCCCCTTACTTTTTTCTTCTTTTCAAGATTGTTCTTGATATTCTGGGTCCCTTGAAATTCCATGTAAATTTAGAATCAACTCACCAATTTCCACAAAGAAGTCAGCTGGGATTCTGATGGCAATTGCATTGAATCTGTAGATAAATTTAAAGGAAAATTGCCATCTTAACAATGTTAAAATGCAGTCCATGAACATGAGACATCTTCCTGTTTATTTAGATTTTCCTTCTTTCAGCAATGTTTTGTAGTTTTCAGAGTATAAGTTTTGCCCTTCTTTTGTTAAATTTATTCCAGAGTATTTTACCCTTGTTGATGCTATTTTAAATGATGTGTTTACTTTTGACCCTTTTTTCCTCCCCTGTGAAACATGATGAGACTTTCTGAAGCCTCCCAGATGCAGATATCAGGTACTCAGAGATATCAAGGATAAAATTGGCTTAGTATGACAGCTTTTGTAGACAGCAAACTCCTAGCAACAAAGAAGCAAAGCTATGAAACAAACAATTTCTTTAAACTCAGATGGCTGGATTCAGAGACCAGAGTGCTAACTAACGATTATACTGCGGTACCACCTTAATTAAAAAGTCTCTTTCATATGATTCATGATATGATAAAATCCTATTCCTGAATGGAATTAATCTTATTGACTGTGGTGTAATAACACAAAGTTAACAAGACAAAGAGCATTATCCCTGCCCTTGTGATTAATGTCCACTAAGTAAGATATTTCATAAACATGCAAGTAACTATAGCCCACATATGGAAAATTTGAAGAAATTGCTTAAGACTGACAGCACAATGGCAGAGATAAAGTGGAAAGTATAAGTAAAATTGAAATCTGTAATTTTTAAATTAATGGGAGTTGAAGGTGCTGATTGAAAGAAAGTTTTGGTTGATGTCTTTGTACCTACAGGAGTAGCTTGTGGAATTATATCCTTAAAGTAGTGCCTATTTGTTCTCAGAAGCAATGCAGTAGTGAAATATAAAAGAAAAAGCTTATCAATGCCCTTAGCAACATGGGTCAGGCAAAGGCTTTGAAAGTTATTTACATTAGGTGGATATGTGCCTGTCTTGGTCTGTGAACATCAGAAATATTCAGAGGCGTGGAGGTAAGCATAGTGATTTCCAATAAAACATTCTTCCCTGTTATAATGGTGAATGTGAATTTGTCATTGGGAAGACAGCTGTTGGGTTCAAGTCAGATAAATCTATTACAACAGTTAGAAGGAGCTTGTTTGGGGCTGACGTATCTTTTCATGTCATTTTATGTGTTTCCCAAAACAACAAAATAGAGCTACCAAATTCTTCTTATCATCCAATGGTCATAAAGTTATTAAGACAGAGACTCACATTATTTTTTGGCTTAAATTCCCATGTATGTAAAATAAAACTTATTCACCCTCTCACAGAGAGATGGCCCTCACACAAAATTAACAGTTGTAGCAACCATATCAGGAAGTTCACAAATTCTGTTGGAGAACATAGACACTAGGCTGGGAACACTTTGCATTGAAGAATCTTCTTTATGTCACAAAACCTAATTTTAACTAATAAGCTTAACTATTACTAAACTGTAATTAAGTACAAAGTTGCTGAAGAAATATCCTCTTTGAAATATGGCTTTGTGAGTCATTAACCTCAATTTTGAAAAGTAGGAGGCCAAGGTACACCCATGCCTGAGGCTGAGAACCCTGTCAAACCAGTTCTCAGAGCTTCCCTCTCCTTTTTCAGAGAGCTCATAGGTGTGGGATTTTCACAGTACACATTTGGGACACTAGAATGAAGCATGTGTAGGTCCAACAGAGTGGAATGGAGCCCTGTTCTTTTTCAACCAGAGGTTATTGGAGCCTCTACCTCAGCTCCTTTTCAACCATTACTCTAAGGTCTCCACTGAAAAGAAGGCTTTGATTTGTAATATTCTCCCTTTCTTGTTGAAGAAGGAAGCATGCAAAAGGGAGACAGATGCTAGACAACGTTAGCTCTCTTAAGTCTAAATGAATATTCTGACTTCTGTGTTTTCACTGAAAGTTTACAGCAGTTGCTGTATAGAGGTGGCACTTTCCATTTCAAAGCCGTAGATGTCACATAAACAGCATTTAGTTTAGGAAGTTCAGTTACTTCTGAAAGACTAGCAGATATAGCAAATGAAATGACAAAGATTCATAAAATATATAAGGAAAAATGATGGTTTAATTGATCATCTGCTTTATTGACACCTTTAAGTGGTACCAAAAGAACAAAACAGTTGAAAGGACGCTCTAAAGGAATTTACTGTTTAAAGGACAAACATTAATTAGATCCAAAAATAGGGTTAGTTTCTACTACATTAGTTTACATCATTTACAGTGATTTAATAACTGACCACCTGGGCATTAAGGATTGAGAGAGGACTTACACAGTCTATCTCTTCAAAAACACACATGCTAACAGGCAGAATGAATGATAAATATAGAAATAGTTTCTTAGGAGATATATGAATAGATATGGAAGCACTAGTATTATTGTTGCATTTTCTTAATGTTATAGGAAGGACACGATAAGGGGCACAGAAACAGAGGAATGAAGGATGAATTTGAAGACTTTTCACAGTAGGAGACATGAGAAGGCAATCTTTAAGGATGCCCAGGATTTCAGGAGGTGAAGAACCTGGGAGTGAGACTCCAATAGTGGAGAAGCTAATATTCAATTTATAATTGAGGAACTCTACCTTGTCTTTAAGGATACTAAATCAACCAAAGAGGAAGAACCCCCGACACTACTGAAACAAACAAACAAAAAAAGAGACATTAGTGAAGCAGGATCCTGGCCTCTGCCTTCCTAGAAATAGAACCTGCAGAAGGCTAACTGTGCCCACAGTGCTGAAATAGGAGTTACCTATGATGCTCTCAAAGGAGCTGTCCTCTGTGCTGGGTCAGAAACGGGGAGCAACATCCGATGGACTTTCCCAGACACTCCTGGTTTTCTGTTTCTGCAGGGTTGCTAAAGGGAAAGACATCAGACATCGTAGTCGGCAGGATTCGAACCTGCGCGGGGAAACCCCAATGGATTTCTAGTCCATCGCCTTAACCACTCGGCCACGACTACATGGAAGTTGAAACGGTCATTAGTATAAGTAGCCGTAGGGAACTTCAGCTCTCTTCGAAACGTCACATATTTTCTCAGAAAGTGTATTTGTGTCAAGCAAATTTTCTTACTCTTTGGCATCATTTAGGCAAATATCATGCTGTTGTGGCAAACTGGCAGATAACAATTCCTCCTCAGACTGGAAGGACCCTCTATTCTGATGGTCTGATAGAAGGAGACTAAAGCTTTCTATTTTTATTGTTTTTTGCTTGTTTATTGTGCAGAAGCTTTTTAATCTGATGTAGTCTCACTTGCTTATTTTTGTCTTTGTTGCTTTTACTCTTGGTGTCAAATCCAAAAAATCATCACCAAGACGTACGTCAAGGAGCTCAAAATAAATTAAAGACTTGAATGTAAGACCTAAAACCATAAAACCACTGGAATAGGAGAAAATATTTGCAAATCATATATCTGACAAGGGATTGATATCCAAAATATGTAAAGAACTCATACATCTCAAAGGCAAGAAAATACACAATTCAATTTTTAAAATGGGTAGAAGATCTGAATAGATATTTTTCCAAGGAAGACAATATGGCCAACAGGCAAATAAAAGATGCTCAACATCATTAATCACCAGATGAATACAAATCAAAACCACAGTGAAATATCATTTCACACCTGTTAGAACATCTATTACCCAAAAGAGAAGAAATAACAAGGGTTGGCAAGGATGAGGAAGAAGGGGACCTCTTGTGCACTGTTGATGGGAGAGTAAGTTGGTACAGTCACTATGGAAAACAATATGAAAGTTGCTCAAAAAGTTAAAAATAGAACTACAATATGATCCAGGAAATTCACTTCTGGATATTTATCTGAAGAAAATGATAACATTAACTTGAACAGTATATATGCACCCCTATGTTCACTGTAGCACTGTTTACAATAGTGAAGATAAGAAAACAACCTAAGTGTCTATCATAGAACGAATGGATAAAGAAGCTGTGGTATACACACACACACACACACACACACACACACACACACAGGAATATTATTCAGCCAAAAAAAGAATGAAATATTGCCATCTATGACAACATGGATGAAATTTGAGGACATGATGCGAAGCGAAATAAGCCAGACAGAGAAAGACAAATACTTTTCATATATGGAATCTAAAAAAAGAGGGGAAAATAACAAGCTTACACACACAGAGAACAGATGAGTCTTTGCCAGAGGTGGGGTCAGGGGCCAGGGGAATTGGGAGAAATGGAGGAAGGGGATCAAAAGGTAAATACATTTTTTAAAAATAAATTTGGGACGCATCTACTACCATCAACCCTTTCTGCAAAGGACAGATACTAGAGAGCTTCGCAAGGAGGCTGGCACTCTCTTCACTAATCTGTATCTCAAGGTTTTTTGTGAAAGAAGCATCCTTTGAGCCCTTCAGGGAGACTGCAGAGGGGGGATTAGTGGGCATCACATGTGATAAATTCGTTGCAAGTTCCCTATTTCTTTTAAGACATTGGATAGTTTTCTCTACCTTATACCACAGAAGTCTTGACTTCCTCATTTACTGTAGTTCCACTGATTTCAGGTTGCAGCTAACCAATCAAGCACACTGTTAGACTAATTCCCAGTTATTCTAGCTAACACACCAAATCCAGAATCTCCATTAAGTGTACCCATATCAATAAATTTGACACAATTCTATGTTATGTTTCTTTCTTCCTGATCTAGAACTCCCACACATTACTCTAGTTTCTGTTGTTATGAATTAGCATGATCTTGCCATTCTTTCAGTATGTAAAATAACGATATATACTCAACCCTGAGTCCTGTAGCCAATGAGGAGTGTGGGAATGGATACTGAGAAGAATCAATATCCCTGTGCAAGGTAACTTCTTCAAGTGAGATATTTGCCTGATTTTCAAGCAAAGATAGGCTAGTGTTTTTGGATAGAGGATGGGCTGCTTCTGCTGACAAGTAGAATATTTTTAGGAAGGAACCATCATTGCACTAAAATGTATCCAAATAGACCCAAATGTCCCCTTTCCAATTCTCAGGTCTTGTTTTTCTAGAAGAAGATGAAAGAGAAGAGGAAGTAGAAAAGTAAGAAGAAGGAGGGGGAGGAGGAAAAATAAAATAAAAGATAAGATAAGATAAGAAATAAGAGGAAAGAGAGCTCTAGTATTTGTGGAGTGTCTTCCTTAAGTAAGATACTTACCATGGTAGAGCATAGTAAAGAAGGCCTTACGTTTTTTATCTTACATATAAAGAGACTGAGCTATAGAGTGGTTACATATCTCAAAAATTACACAGCTAGACATCCACAGAGTGAGAATTCAGTCCCAATGTATCCTTTTTCTGTCCTACCATGCTGGTTCCATTGTGCAAATAGAAGAAGGAGGTGATTCTCTGAGGACTACCTACAGCAATTGTTGACATTAAGTTAGGTTGTTTGTCTATTTTTTGAATTCAAGTACTGGAGTTAAGTTAGTTAATGTTTCATAATTGAAACCTGTTTTAAAAAATAGTGCTATGGGCATCTTAATTAGGAATTGGTGCCAATGAGGCTCTTTGTACAAACCTGTCAAATTTTCATAGCTTTATAATAAGTGCACTCAGGGAAGGTGAGAAAATGTACCCAACAAAGGATTTGGGGGCACCGTGCATATATATCAACCTGGAAGCAGTCTCTGATAATAGCCTCCATGTAGGGCTTTGTACAAATTGTATCGTTGGCAGAAATGAAAATATGTTTTTTTCCCATACTCCTGAGGAGTTAAGATTTCTGGTTGGTTAAGATTTCTGAAAATCGAATTACAGTCAGGCAGTTGGTGTCTTCATAAAACAGAATTATTAGTTAGGCTGAAGTATTAGCAATCATTAGAACATAGCAAAGAAAGAAAAGGTTTAAGTAGATGGGGTTTTTTTCCCTTTAGTTTAGCAATTTGCTTTTCCATATTGCTTAGTAACTGAAGATTCAGCTAAGGGGGGGAAAAGACACAGGATAAAGAAGAATTTCAGCTATTAAGCACAGAGTGAAATTTCCTTAGTGTGCTTTATATGTTGAAATACTATGAATCAGTTAAAGTGTGAATGGATTTTCATGTTTCAAAGGCTTTGGTAATTAATAATTTGGGAAAACTGTTAATTTTATGTATATTTATGTAATATTAATAATTAATAAAATTGAATTAATTAACATAAGAAAATTAATGAGAGAGTTCTTTAGCTAATAGCAGTAGAAAGAACATCAGACGCTATTATTCCCAACAAATGTTTAATTTTCATTAGAAAACAATGAGGAATAATAAGGATGTGATAGTATCTTAATTCTTCTCTTCTAGAATATTTTAAAATAAAGTTTAAAATTATTTTCCATTTTGGCTTTGAGTCTTTAAAGTTCTATTTGAAAATCCTTCCCATCTGGTCAATATAATTTAAAAATAGAATGTATGCTTTGCCATTTTAAACTTTCACAAGGAAGAAAAGCTCCAAAATTATGTATTATATCATGATATTCATTTATTCACGTTTAATAAAGTCTATAAAGAAAAGGAGAAATGTGAATCGGGGATTCCCTGCCAACCATTCTTAAAAAGGAAACTGGAAAAAATAGGTAAATAGATTAAAATAATTAAAAAGGAAGGACTTCTAGGTTCCACCGAGATTTGAACTCGGATCGCTGGATTCAGAGTCCAGAGTGCTAACCATTACACCATGGAACCCCGCAGTCGCGGCTCGTGTTAACACTCTATCCTGATAGAATATATCTTTATTTGTGAAATCAAGTAGTCCTTAGAAAAGCTGAAATTTGCATCTTAGTTTTCGCTATCTGCTTTCCTGGCACACGTCCCTTTTCTTGAGCGCACAGGGCTCCTAGTGCAAAACCCAAGAGCGAATCAGTTTCTAGGGATAGATACGGTAGGTCCGAGCTTTTTAGCGCCCCTCCGCCTTTTCTGCAGCTCGCTGGGCCGTTCTCCACTCGGCCGCAGTCAGCCAGGCTGCCCAGAAGCCGAGGCAGGCGGCTCCGACAGGGCATCAGCCGAGCCGCGCTCCCAGGTTGCTTTGCTGGAGAAACTGCGGGGCTCGCTGTCTCCCGAGTGTATGTCCACGTTGTCTTTTTCGAACGCAAGGGCCACTCTTGGAAGTTTAATTTCGTGACACATAAACTGGATGACTTCATTTGACGTGGTGTGCCAATCAGTCCTGTCCTTGCGGGGCGTTGCCCAGGGGTGATAAAAACCGGACGGCAAAAGATGCCGTATGCTTGCCAGAAAGCTTTCACCTCGTGGAGACCAAAGAGTAAAACACGATTAAAAATGTGAATATTTTCTAAGCAGGGTTTTGTAACTTGGTTCTCACTGAGAAAGCTGAGACCTGTCTCGTTTACGAGCAGCAGCTGTGAGCTTTTCCCAAACTCATCAGCCGTTAAGTTTTTCCTGGTGTCAAGGAGGGGACATGACCTATCCAGGATCGATTATTGTCGCCCCAGCAAGGTAGAGAAACGACAGGAGACGGAAGGATCCAGCTTGTCAACCCGAAGGGATGAGAAGAAAAGCAAACGGTCTTTACACAGTTAGTAATCGGGATTTGAATCTTACCAACAAGACCGCTGGAGAAGTATTGGCATTCAGCCAGGACAATTTTTCTTACATAAACACGTATGACATATGGGAGGAAATACTTTCGACTTGAAAAGTCCGCATCGTAACTGCTGGGTTAAAACTGGCCCCTCTCCGCAGGGTTCGTACTCTGTGACGAGAGCAACAGGCGTTGGAATGACAGACAGAACAGCTCCAAGTATCTTAGCCTCTCCATCCCCACCCAATTTCCTGTGACCCCGACCTACTCACTTACCAGGGGAAGACAGAATGAAACTCTTATGCCAAGTGGGATAAATAAAGGTTATTTCCAGAAGCCTTAGGAACAAGAAACACTATAATCATGGTCACTTTCAAAATAATTGAAGGACATCAGGTTCATGCAACAAACTTATAATGAGCATTTCTAAGGGCTAGAGCTTATATCAAGATCTGGGTTCTCTGAAAAAAAAGCTTTTTTTTTTTTTTTTTTTTTTTTAGTCTTTTGGTAAAATAATAGGCCTGCAATGGTCAAAGCTGGAACGATTTCAGCAACCACACATAAAATAGTATTGGATTATAACCCAAAGCATAGAATAAATACCCATGATTCCTCACTGACATAAGTAAATTATTGAATAAATATATAAATGTGGGAGAAGAGACATTTGGGAAGTAAATAAAATGCCTATGAGTGAACATGAAGACTACAAATTAATTCCTGCAGCCTGGTATCAGCAGCTTCCTTGATGTAGAAAGAACCACAGTCTCTCAGGCAATCTCCTGTACAGAAGAGTTTC
The DNA here is from genome assembly GCF_036321535.1 of Camelus dromedarius. Classification (NCBI taxonomy): domain Eukaryota; kingdom Metazoa; phylum Chordata; class Mammalia; order Artiodactyla; family Camelidae; genus Camelus; species Camelus dromedarius. Next base: position 17,974,968 of record NC_087454.1, on the reverse strand, counting down.
AAATAGCATAACTCCCACTCCTTAACTGTGAGCGTTGCATAGTGATTGCTTTCCTAAAAGCACAGTATGGGAAACGGGAGAAAAGAGTAAGTAAAGAAGAACCCTGGCAAATGCTTCAGCCAGGTGACCAAAGTCAACATTAGCAGTGATAAGCCATTTTGATAACATATACCCTTGATGTAAAATAAATGATGAAAATGTCACTTTACCTTGGTCATCTTCCTCCACCTTCCTTCCTCCCCCAAATTCATAAGTCCTGTCCAATGATGAGAAAAACATCAGACAAATTGCAAATGAGATGTGTTCTACAATATACATAACAGTACTCCTTAAAACTGTCAAGATCATCCCGAACAGGAAAAGTCTGAGAAATTGCCACAGCCACGAGGTGCCTAAGAAGAAATGACAATTAAATATAATGCAGTATTGTGAATAGGATCCTGGCACAGAAGAGGGACTTTAGGTAAAAACTAAGGAAATCTGAATGACTTTTGGACTTGGATTAACAATAATATATAAATATTCATTTATTTATGACAATAAATATATCATATTAATGTAAGATTTTAATAATAGGGGAAACTGTGGGATATATGATAACTCTCTGTTCTATCTTCCCAACTAAGCAGAAACTATTGCTTATGGGAATAAGAATCAAAATGTGACCAAATTTAATCATTTCTTTAAAGCAAATTCAGAACTCTGGTTTGCAGCATGCCCCAGTACAATTCCCTCCTCTGTTAACTAATGAGCTACAACGTCAGACTCACTGGTAGAGTCTACACAGCCCACCACTGTCCTAAAAGGATATAGACTTGGAATTAGACAGGAGAAATTCTTATGCCATTCCAACTGCTGTGCTCAGCGCTATGGACGCAGAAATAAGCAGGATACCTAGCACTGGCTCTGCCCTTGGAGATTTTTGGTTTATAGTGATGAGATAGACTAAAAACTATGAATAAAATTACTCCCACATTGGGAAAGTTAGGAGAAACTACAGATGACTGGAGGCCAACAGCATATTCTTCAAATGAGAATAAAAACTGGATGTTTGAATGTGAGCAGAGATTGAAGATACGGTTTAGAAGGGAGTCTTGGCCCACACTTTTTCATATATAAGATGCAAGATAGGAGCATAGTCTATGGTAAATTGTAGTTAAAGTAAGAGGAGCTATGGAAACGTTTGATGGTGGACTGAGACCACGGTTCATGCTAGGGCTACAAAATTGCTTTAGAGTCCCAAGTGCCTGGTTTGAACTGTGAACATCAGGGAGCATGATGGGTGAGTTCAGGGAGCACTAGAGATTCCAACTGGGCTTCCACTCTCAGTATAATGGTGAGTTCTCTGCAAGATTCAGGTCGTGTCCACGTCAGAGAAGTTGCTGGTGTTAGTCTGTGGAAACTGGTTTGAAGTCTTCACGTTCACTTATGGATATTTTATTTATTTTCCCCAAACATAATACCTCTGGAAAATTCTTCTCCCCCCTTTTCTCAAGATAAAGAAATCATTAAAGCAAAGACTCATATCACTTTTTTTTTTTTTTTGGCTCTGGATTCCAGATCATGTTGAATTAAAATCTATGAAACCCCCTTCTCACAAAGGTGCCCCTAGATACATACACAATCATTTTGCAAACTATTTCAAGGTGTTTATGGAACACCTGAAGTCCATGGACCCTGACTAAGATTCTTCTGCATTTGATTTTCTCATGTAAGGTATCTAACATAGTTTTAAGTAAATAAGAAACAAATTCTATAAGTAGAAATTCAGCATCTTACTACTAAAGTAAAAATCATCTTTTAATTGTGGCTGAAAATTTCATTAATCTTAGTCTTGTAAATTAGGTCAAATTTTCATCCATGACTGAAGCAAGATACTAGTTAAACCAGTTCTCAGAGGGTTCTTGGGGTGCAAGTTCCTGATAGCATTTGGGGAGACCTGACTCAGACATAAGTAGGTCAGAAGGAATGGAGAGGAATGGGCTCATTTTTATCACAGGGTATTTGGAGTCTTACTACAGCTTCTCCTTGGCCCCTACTCTGCACTCTCCACTGAGAGGAATCCCTTAAATTCCGATCTTTATGTATCATTAAAGTAGGCATGTAAATGGAAGGTAAATGCCAGACAGCCATTTTCTTTCATGACTGTCAGTGAGTTTTCTAAATCCTATGTCACTTAAATCTAGATTCCTTGGGCTTTTCCTTGCCCACTCATGGAGGCACTAGTTATTGCCGCATCATAACTATTTCATAAACTATATTCTAGCCAGAATGTCTTACTGCTGCCTGAAAATTAAGAAATAAGGTAGGAAAGACCTCAGAGGGTTTCAGAGGGACTGAATTAGTCAAGTGCTAAAGACACACCTGGGCTACCACCCCACTGTGCTCTGAACTCATGAGTTGGCATCATATCTTCATTGTGAGTTATTTAAAAATTTTACCTGTCCTAAATATTTTACCACATATGTAAAATGCTTAGTGTTGATGGACTTCTTTATCCCTCTTTAACCCTAGGTGGCATAAAGGAAAAAAAAAAGATTTCTTGCAATCTACTTAAGTTCACATTCTAACCAAGTCTTAAAATTCTTTTTTTACCTTCTTATTAGTGTAAGAATCCACTACTGTATATTTAAGTGTCCACTATTTTTAAAAAGATAAAAGAAAAGATTAATTCTGACTGAAAAGAATATGACGTAAAAAAAAGGTAGTTTTGAAAAAAATATCAAAAGTTATGTCTAGAACTGAAAATTTAACTAATAAAAATCTAGAATTTAATTGATTTAAAAGAAGATTACTCCCAGATGAAACTTAAAGACAAGTCAGAAGAAAAGTTCTAGTTTCACGTATAGAAAGTACAATGACAGACATACACAAGTACGTAGAAGATAAAGTTAGCAGGTCTAACTAACATGCACTCATTGGAGTCCAGAAAGTTGAAGGGAGGAAAGGACAATGAAAGGGAGGAATATATGCTATGATCTGTAGGTTCACCACTAAAAGAATAATGAAAGAGTATGCCACTTTCAAGTTAATAGACAGGAAATAATAAAAATAATGTGTAGAACTATTCAATCAATACAAAAGAAGACAAGATATAAAAGGAGAACATAAAAAGGACAGGATAATGAACAAAGTGAGAATATTTGGAGGGAAAGAAAACTACACATAGTAAGATGACTATTTTAACCCAAAACATATTCAGTGATCTCTTGATTGGAATGGGAGAGAAGAGAGCTTCTGGGGTGCTGTCAAAGCTCTGTCTATTTCTTAACTTGTGTGGGACCACACAGGTATTCACTATGTGTTGAATCATTGCAGTGTGCATTTATGTCTTATTCACATTTCTACATGTGTTTTCACACACACACACAAAACAGTTTTAAAAAACCAAAAGCCCTTTCAGTCCTCAGGTTGTTTCACTGTGAGAATATGTATAGATGAGTAAAAATTGTAGCTTTGGGCTGTAATAGTGGTCCTAGGTGTCTTTGAAGCAGTTTATTCGGAGTTGATGTCCTGCCAGCACCCTCATGTGGGAGACAATTTTTTTATCTGTTTCATCACTCCACGCTCAAGTTTCATTCTCATCATGACTGTTTGCATGGTTCTCATTCACAGCCTACAGGAATCACTTTCTTTTTCTTTTCTTTTCTTTTTTTTTTTAGGAATCACCTTCTACTCCAAGTGCTATCCATGGCATGAAATGAGGTGGAGAGCTCAAGAGAACATCTGACAAAAAACACTGCTCTCCTCCAGACTCCAGCACTCTTGGACAAGTGCCATATTCAGCTGGGTTTTTGAAACACTGTTTCAAATTTATAATAAAAAGTTTCCTAAATAAACAAGGGAAGGAATAGAAAACTTTATACTATAACTGAGATACTCTGTTATAGAACCTTTTAATGGTTACTGTTTAGTGCTGATTCTTTTCTGTTCAAAGGAGCAATGTAATCCCTCAACAGTGCAATATATACATTCATTCATTGAAGACTAATTCTCAAACTCTGAACATCAGAGAGGAAGTCTCTTTAGGTCACAACCTTCATCATTGTATCTAGTATTGGACTCCAATATCCCAAACTATTTCTCATATTATTAATATTATTATTACAAATTACACAATACTTACCTTTAAAAGCTAAATGAATTGACAAACCTATTTTTAAAAAATGAACACACATTGTCCTGTCTCAAACCCTCCCCTAAGCTGAATTCAGATTTAAACTCAGTTGTTTTAGCTGCTAGTTCTGTGACTTTGGGCAAGGCACATAATCTCTCTGTGTTCCTCTTAGTTTCCTCATCTGTAAAACTAGAATCAAAAAAAGCACCTACCTCAGGAGGTTAATGAGAAAGTTTGATGAGCTCTTTGAACAGTATGTGACACCTGGTTAGCACAAATGGTTATTATTATTGCTGTCCTACTATTGCTTGATTCCTCAGTCTTAGACATTGTGCCACTTAACATCCAGGTCCTCTTGCCATCATTCTTCATCTTGCTGTTGGGCTGAGGGCTGATCATTATGATCATTATCCATGGGCTCCATTATCCTCTGGCTTCCAGTTGAGTTAAGTCAAGAGAAAACCCACAAGGGATCTGGAGGGAAGGTGAAGAGTGAGGTTGACATATTTATCCTCTGGTTCTGCTTCTCCAGAGCTCACTGCAGTCTGTCCCGACTCCTGCCAGGAAACCTCTCTGCACAGCCCTCTCCAAAGAATTCCAGGTCCTCAGGCTCCATCCTAAACTCTTCCAGTTCAAGGGTAGTGAGGTATTACTAGCTCTAGGACACCCTACTATTCTTGTCATTGCCCTGCCTTTAGTTTGGATTACCCCCCTAGGAGAGTTTTATCCAAAATGAATTTACCACATGAAAGGGAGTAACCTCTTGCATGAGATTTTCTTGCAGAATTTAGAAGTACTACAGTAGCAAAAAGGATCTTGTTCCGAGCCCATTTAAAAAAAAAAAAAAGAAAAAAAGAATCCTGTTCTATTTAAGTCTCTAAATCCAGAAACAATTCTATTAATATAGCTAGGTTTAGTCTGGCATTCACCACCTTGTGTGTTAAGAGAGAGAATGTCCTCAGGCTGTGCTTTCCTCTCTAGGGAAGGTGAAGAGGAATGAGCTTTTCCTGAGGGAATGGAGACCTTCCCAGCATCTTTTTCTTCAGCTCCTGGACCCTCCCACCCCCCTCACCCCGCACCCCGACTCAAGTAAGGTTTCAAACAGTTCTTTTAAGGCAGGGAAAGGGCAAAGCAGTTGGAAGTCATTGAAGATATTTCTGTTTTAGTGTTTGAAAGCAAATGAGGCTGACTCCAGTTTCTGAATTCCCCAAACTTCTTCCAGTCCGTTTTCAGTCCCATTGGCACTTGCAGGTCTGAGGCTACTAGGGCCACCCTCAGCTCTAAATTCCCTTTCTGCTAGTTTCTGACAAGTACTTGTGAACAGGTGTGTCGACGATGACCCTAGTGTGGCGTTCGAGGGCATAGAAAATTCGAATCTTTTATCTCAAAATTGTTCTTTGAGGAGAGTGGGAAGGGATAGACGGGATTTCAAAACTGTAGAATAGATAAACAAGATTATACTGTATAGCACAGGGATAAATACACAAAATCTTATGGTAGCTCACAGAGGAAAAAATGTGACAATGAATATATATATATTCATGTATAACTGAAAAATTGTGCTGAACACTGGAATTTGACACAACATTGTAAAATGATTATAAATCTATAAAAAATGTTAAAAAAAAAAAAAAAGAATTGTTCTTTGAATTCTATCTTCCTCCGCTGAATTTCAGTTTGCTGTGGTTGACTTATTTCACACAAGTGTGAGAAGCCCTGAACGGACATAGGGAATTCTTTGTTCCCAGACCTGACAGTTACGTACCAAAACAGCTTTCACTGTATTTTAATGCATAGGGACTAAACGCAGGGCTGCTCACTGTACTTTCAAAGGCCTTAACAAGTAGACCCTTTGTATAGGTAGTCGTGGCCGAGTGGTTAAGGCGATGGACTTGAAATCCATTGGGGTTTCCCCGCGCAGGTTCGAATCCTGCCGACTACGGTTTTAACCTCTCCTAAGCTAGACTCCTTTGCATACTTCACGCCAATGTCAACCAAAACAATCAAAACACTTGCCCGTTGCGTTTCCGTTACCTATTTCTCTTGGGTCAAACAACCTGCCCTCCAGTTCCATCGACTGTTGTGCCTGAAAGAATGACTTCAGCCTCAAAAGAATGACTAAGTCTACTACCTAATCCTGATTTGGGGAAGACAATTCCCTTTTCCTCAATCATGACAACTTGGATTTTCTCAGCATCAGTGTCACATTCCATCCTCTTCTGAGGTGGAGGTGCTTTCACTGTTACTATCTGCTCTAGGCAATTTAGGATTTACAAGACAGTATTTACTCTAATAGTTACCATTTTTGAACCCTTACTATGTCCCAGGCACTGGATTGGCATTACATGCATTATCTCACTTAATCACTGAAATAATCCTATGTTATTTTAAAGATGAAGAAACTGAAGATTGATTTGCCCAACACTGCACAGTAAAATATCTAAACCACTAGCTTTCTTAAACTTGGTTGTGAAGTCACTTTTCACAAGTAATACAGGGAACACTATTTTAGAACCAGCAGTTAGCAGACTCAAGCCTAGTGTAGTTTATACATAGAAATAATTTTAGTATCAATTCCTATTCATCAGTGACTTATTACATACATATTCTTTAAAGTGCTTTGTGTATGTTAACTTGTATAATCCTCACAGCACTCATATGAAAGAAATACTACTATTATTCTCATTTTACTAATCTGGAGACTGATGCCCAGAGGAGTAAAATAATTTGACCAGGGTTACCCAGCTTGTAAGTGGCAGAGCTGAGCTTGAACTTTGTCTGAATTTGTGTCTATAGCAAGGGAGCTCTGTATGAGAGAGCCCATTTGCTCCAAAACCTTGATAATGCTTGGTATTATCTGTCTTTTGTTATTTTATTTTAACCCTTCTAGCGGGTAAATAGTTGCGGTGGTTAGTTTTATGTATCAAACTGCTGGGCCATGATGCCCAGATATGTGCTCAACCATTAGTCTGTGTTTCTGTGATGCTTCTATGAGGGCATATTTGGATGAGATTAACATTTAAATTAGTGGACTTTGAGTAAAGCAGATTGTCTTCCATAATATGGGTGGGCCTCATCCAGTTGCATTAATAAAATAAAAGACCGGCCTCCCTTGAAAGAGGGAATCCTACAAACAGACAGCCTTCAGGCTTGAACTGCAGCATCAGCTCTTCCTAGGTGCTGGCCACTCTGCAGATTTTAGACTTCCCAACCCAACTAAATCTCCGTTACATATCCTATTGGTTTTGATCCTCTGGAGAACTCTGACTAATACAGTAGTGGAATCTAATTGTTTTACTTTTCACTTTTTCTGATGACTAATGAAGAAGATCACCCTTTTGTATGTTTATTGGTTATTTTGATATCCTCTTATGTGAATGACCTGTAGAAATCTTTTGACCACTTTTCTAATGGATTGTCTGTCCTTTCCATATTCATTTTTCTTATTCACATCTATCTGTACCTATACACGTTGAGAGTTTAACTAAGCTACTCCATAGTATTACTGCCTTAGCATCCAATTTGTTTGGCCAAGTGACCTGCAGGGACTTTGAACTTAATACTAGCCCTCTCATGCAAGCCCTAGATAGCAGCCTACAGAGTCACAAGCAAATGTAAATTCCTGATATGATCTCCCCAACAGCCCTTGTGATCAACAGTCATCCCTGCCTCCCAGGGCCATTCCCTTTTACACCTCTTAGATTAGACCCCTTTGGAGCTTACCAAAACCTCTGTCTTTTGGTTTGAATTGACCAATCTGGCCTTAGCCTGGGAGCCCCAAAACAGTTCAACCACAGGCCCTAATAAGACATGTACCCCAAGTTCTATCACTCTGTCTATACTCTGCCTAGGCCTCCCCACGTGGTCCCTTGAAGTGTGCAGTGTACTTCCTCCTGGCAATAATAAACTCCCCTATTTTAAATTCTCTTGTAGTCTGTGGTTGAACTTGACTGACTCACCATCTGGCACCCTGTGTTCTACTTAACAAATGCTAATTTAACAAAATCATAATAATGCATCTATATCTGAATCTATATTCTGGATCCAGTTTTTCATTAGGTATATGTAATACAAATATATTCTCTAAGATTTCCCTTCTACTTGCTTACTGGTGACTAGTAATGAACAATAGTTTCCAATGTTGAAGTCTAATATATAAATACAGCTTTTCTTTTGTGGTGACTGCTTTTTATGCTCTGTTTTAGAAATTCTTGTATACTCCAAAGTCATGAAAATATTATCCTAAGTTATCTTTCAGAAGTATGGCTTTCCCTTTTATGTTTAAATATACATTTCATCTGATTGAGTCTTTTGTATGTTGTGATTCATTTATTTCTGTAATAGCCAATTGAACAACCAATTTATTGAATTTCGATTTATTGAAAAGTATTGTCTTTCCCTAGTGCACAGCAGTGTCACCCTTGTTTTAAATCAAGTGACTGTGTAAGTGGGTCTGTTCAGGATGCATTCTTCTGTTCCATTAGTTTATTTATCCATCCCTGAGGGTTCTTTTTTTTTTTTTTTTTTTCTTTCAGAAAGCTTCAATTTATAAAGTCTGATGTACATTCACAAGCACATTACTTGGAGCTTCAGATCTTGTTGAAAGCATCAATGTTGACACTCACATATCCCTAGAACTTGGGAATCTTCTCTTCCCTCAAGTCTGGTATCACTTTGTCTTCTTCCTCCACACATTTTATATGCGTCCGGGGGGCATTGTTTGGAGTTGCCCAGACCAGCCAGCTCAGCTAAATGGAGCAAAAATGAGCCCCCAGCCGCGTAAGCTTTGTTGGTATCATCATTTCAGGGTTTGAAGTCTCGGAGGATGGAGGACTCAAACATGGGCTCTTTGACCCTATTCTTGTCACTTTGCCCCAGTAGTTCTTTCTGCATGCAAATGAAAAACCGTTGCCAGACAACCATATTTTTAACTCTCAATGAGCATTCTAAGTCCTGTGTTACTTAAACCTTGATTCTCCTCTTGGCCTTAAAGAAGCTGTGGCTTTGACAGTTTAGAATTGCGCTGAAATGTTTCTCTGATCAGAGCAGCCAGGACTAGAAGTGACGGAAGCCGAGGAGGGTACGATTGTTGTGAAGAACTGACAGGTTCCGGTGCAGTTCAGTTCTCAGTCCCAGAGCCCAGTAGTGGCCATCGCAGAATGCACTCCAAAATTCAGAAGCCGCAGCAACTGCCACAGAATCTGAGGTCCACTACTCAAGACTGCTGATGAGAGTGAGTTCAGCAGTTTTCATATTAAACAAAGACGGAATGTAATACTTGATTCTAGGAAGGGACAAGATAATAGCGGGGAATTCCAAAATGGGTGACAAGACAGAAAATTGGACACAACCTCCCCGTCGGGGAATCGAACCCCGGTCTCCCGCGTGACAGGCGGGGATACTCACCACTATACTAACGAGGAAGGATCCTGCTAAACGTCCTTTAAGACATCTGATAAACACAAATACTACTGTCCACGTCCTTTCAGCCTACAGATTTGTGTTCTACTAGGTTGATTAATCTTTCGCAGCTCTAAGTCTGAACTTCCTCGGACTCTTCCTCAACCAACCAAGTCTCGCTCCAGCCCTTCTCTCGGCCCTCTCGCTCCACCCACCTCCGCCCTAGAGGCCCAGCAGGACACCTGCTCTTTTGACAGTGGTGGCGTCAGTTTCTTTGACGGTGTTTCTCGTACTAGATTTGTAAGCAACGAATCCAGGCTACCAAAGTAGTCAAACTATCGATATCACGGAACCTCTCTGCTAACTGACCGAAGACTACGACCTAGGAAACGAGGCTCATGTCCGTGGGGGAAGAAAAAACTATAAAAAGTTGAAAATATAGGCTTCAAGTAGGTTTGAAAGGCAGGGAAACTCAAGGTGACCCAGAGAACTGTGTGACGGCTCAGCTGACGGCAAAATGATTAAGGCTCTAATTATGCCAGTTTTAATTTTAATTTTTAAAAAAGTAATGGAGTAATAACTTCCATTCCCCATAGCCGTGTAATTTCAGCTTGGGCAAAGAGCAGAACAAGTTAGGCAAGGATCTTGTACGTCATGGCTCCGTTTTAATTTTTTTCTCTCGGCTGAGAAATTCCCAATTATTTTCACTTGGTAAAAGGCAACCATCGTAGTCGGCAGGATTCGAACCTGCGCGGGGAGACCCCAATGGATTTCTAGTCCATCGCCTTAACCACTCGGCCACGACTACACGACTCTTAACTGTTTTTTTCAAACTATAGACAAAATTGCAAACTAGGGTAAACATTGCCCGGTGTACAAGAAAGTAGGTTTTTGAGAGTTGAACACAAACCTTCAGATAATATAAGGATTTAATAAAAAAAAATTTTTTTAAAGGCCAGGCTCTCATACCACCTAGGCAACTGAGAGCACTGGCATGAGAGTCCTCACTGCATGATCATCGGCTTTTCAGGCAAACAAGTTATTTCAGTAAATACTGAGAGAAAGCCTTCCGGCTCTGGAGACTAGGCTGTGATCTAAGATTGGACTACAGAGTGTCCACAACTAGAACTAAATTTTGCTTACTCCGAGGTGGTCACGTCCTAACTTTCAACCCCCATTGACCCCTTGCTTTTGAACGACTCATCGCTCTGTATCACAAGAATAAACCCTACTTGGTCAAGGCATATCATCCTTTTTAATAATTGCTCAATTCAATTTGCTAAAATTTATTAAGAGTATTTGCAACTATTTCATGGAGAAACATTGGTCTGTAGTTTGTTTTTCTCAAACTGTCATCTGGATTAGATATCAGGGTAATGTTGACCTCATAAAATCAATAAAAAAGTGTTTCCTTTTCTATTTTTTGGAAAAGTTTATGTAGCTGTGGTGGTATTCCTCCTTTCAACATTTGGTAGAATTCACCAATAAAGCCATCTGGGCCTAGATTTTCTTCGTGTGAATGTTAATTACAAATTCTATTTTTAATAGGTATATGACAATTCAGACTATTTCTTATTGAGTGAGCTTTAGTATTTTGTGTCTTTTGAGAAATTGATACATTTTATCTAATTTGTCAAATTAATTGGCATTATGTTTATTCACAATATTCTTTTGTTGTCTGTAGAATGTGGGTAAATGTTCCCTCTTTCCTTCCTGATACTGGTAATTTGTAATTTTTTTTCTCCTGATAAGTCTGGCTAGAAATTGATACTACTCACCATTCAAAGAACCAGATTATGAATTTCATTGATTTTCTTACTGTTTTCCTGTTTTGTTTGATTGATTTTTGTTCTTCTCTTTAATATTTCTTTCATTCTGCTTACTTTGAGTTTAATTTCCTCTTTTTCTAGTTTCTTAAGGTGGAAGTATAGGTAATTGATTTGATAACTTTGTTCTTTTATAATTTAAGCATTCCTTGCTGTACATTGCTCTCTATACAAAACTTTAGCGGCATCCAAGGCATTTTGTTATATTTTATTTTTATTTTATTTTAGCTAAAAAGTTAAATTTCCTTTGTGATGTATTATTAGGTCCATAGATTATTTTGAAGTATTTTGCTTAATTCCTGTTACTGCTTTCTGGTTTAATTTTGTTGCATTCGAGAGAATATATTGTCTATGATTTCAATCCTTTTAAACTTAATGGGATTCTTTTATAGCATAAATTATGTCTGTCTTGGTGAGTATTCCAGGTGCACTTGAAAATAATGTATTCTGCTGTTGTTCTCATTTGTTTCTCATTTGTTTTTCTTCCCCCAAGTTTCAAAGTTAGTCACTGTCTGATGTTGCTTACAGTCTGAAGAACCTTGTTGCATATACTTTATTCAGTTTTCTAGTTTAAAGTGGGAGAGTAAGTCCCGTCCCAGTTACTTCACCATGGTGGAAAACAGAAGTCCTTCTGGCATTGATCATTGTAAGTCAACAAGTTTGATTTTAAATCTTGGTGGAATATCACCCTTTCCTTTGTGTAGGGTTTATCCATTCTTTTTATACATGATCCTCTTCTTGAATATACACATTGCTGCAACTAATTTTGTTCCTGTAAAGACTGAGAGTTAACAATTGGAACAAGTTCATGAAAAAAAATGCAGCCAGGGTTCAATAATAGAATTAGAACCACTGGGATGGATATATACATTCCAAATATACATGAGATTTGTAGGAATTGAAGAAATAGTCTCTATAATGCTGAAGCTTGAAGGAAAGTCATCAAGAAGGGAAGATGGATGGAAGGTGGGAACGATTAGAAGAAGCTGGAACCCACAAGCATGAACTGGAACCCCATGTGATGGACTGAAATCTGTGTCAGCTCTGGTTGCTTCTGACTTTGGTGGTGTAGGTGTCTTTCAGAAGCTAGAGCTTCATTTGGAGCCAAACACACATTTGGCCCAGAAATGAAGGAGGCAGAAAGAGGATCCAGAGGGGAAAGTGAGTTGATTGCAGGCCTAACTGCTGCCTCATGACAAGGTAAGTCAGCAGAGGAGGTAATGTGAACTACAAAATGGCTTCTACTTGACCTTCTCCCTCCAAATCTCCTTCAAGAATATCTCTTGGGGACCATCCAACAAGAAACACACAGAAAGGGAATTCTAGGGAATGTATTCAATCTGGCTAAGTGGGTATCATAGATAAGAAGACAATGTATTGGTATTTACTTATATATAATAACCAATAGTTTACTGTCTTAATTACTGCAGATTTATAAGTAATTACATATGTCTTGATATATGTATTGTGTAAGTCCTCCAATTTTGCTACCTTCTTCAACATTTTCTTGTTTTTTTAAGTTGCTCTACATATCCAAATGTGTTTTTGAAACCCTGAGCTAACTTTCATAAAATACATATTTGGAGGCTGATTGGGATTTTATTGAATCTATTGATTAATATGGAAATAGTTGTCATCTTGACAAAATTGAATCTTTCAGGAAAATAAACATAGTGTTTTTCTCCATTTAATTTCTGCCAGTAATATTTTGTAGGCTTCATGCATATCTTCTGTTAGATTTATTCCTAGACATTTAAGATTTTGCTGCAAATGGAATATTTAAATTTTAATTTCCACTTGTTATATATATTTACATTTTGTATATGGTCTGTAATGAAAAGAAAAAACAGAGACAATATTTAATCTTAGCTGAAACTGATCATCTAGCTATTACTTCAAATGTGAAGTAGAGAGACTGAAGAAATAATTTAGTGAATAATTCTGTTGTACAATGTCACTCTTTTATATTTTAACCACTAACATTTAAATAATATAATGGTAATAATTAATGTGTAAATTAAAATGTTGATTAAATTTTCAGGGTTTTTTTATATCCTAGAAGGGTGTTTTCTTCATTATGAATTTTGATAATAACTTCACAGAAAAGCTGATATAAACCTCAACCATACAATGCACTTCTTATATTTTCACCTGATACAAAATCATTAGACACCCAACATGATTTTATTATAGTGACACCCTCCAACCATGCATGATACTGCTGTGTAATACTTCCATCTTTTACCTATGTCCTAAATATCAGTCATTATTAAAAATAATGTTTACTTCCTTGCTTACCATAGAATTTTGCATACTATTCTTTTATTAGGCCTAAATTTATATTTAATAATTTACTTATCATTTATGTTGTATCTAATGTTCAAATTGAATTTGGTTTTATTTCAATAAATGTATCTTCATTTATTGTTCTATTGGTTTCTTTTCCTCTTTCAACATTTTATTTTGACATAATTTCAAATTTATAAAAAGTGCAAGGATAATACAAAAATTTTTAATAAATCCTTTACCTAGACTCACCACATATTAACAATTTATCACATGTGCCTTATTTTTCTTGACAGATGGACTTAGACAGATTCACATATGTATAATTTTTTTCTTATCTATTGAGAATAAGTTTCAGACAAGACGTTCCTTTACCCTTAAATATTTCACTGTGTATTTTCTAAAAACAGAGACTTTCTCTTTCCTAACCATGGAACAAATATAAAATCAGGATTAAAACTCTTACTTAATCTACAGACCTTATTAATGTTTTACTATCTGTGTGAATCCTTTATTTGAAGAAAAATACATTGCATTCAGTTGTCATGTCTCTTTAGTCCTTTGATCTGGAAGAGTTCCTCAAACTTACTCATTTATTTCATTGACATTTTGAAAAGTCAGGTCAGATATTTTGTAGGATGTCCCCTCAATTTGTTTCAAGTTGATGTTTCCTGGGAGTTAAATTCAAGTTATGCGTTTTTAACAGGAATACCACACAAGTGAGATTGTGTCCTTTGCAGTTCATCATATAGAGATGCACATGATGTTGAATGTCCTGATACTCCAAATGCTAACTATGATCAATTGACTAAGGTGGCATCTTTCAAGTTTCTTCACCGCTGAGCTACTATTTTCCTTCCGTGTTACTTATCACATGATCTATTCTGTTCACTTCTTTTTCATTATATTTGATTGCCTTGAAAAGAATAAGTTAAAAGGAGAAGAAACTTAATATTTGAATAGAAGAACAAGAACAGTTTGTCAAAGCCACGAAATTCAGAAAGATGACTTAACTATCCTGTCTGGGAACTGAACCCTGTATTGCAGGTAACAGACATGTGCACATGTACTAAAGGAAAAGCACATTATACTAAAGGAAAAGCACACAGTGGAAAGTACCTCTCTTTTCACCTGTATAATAGACTTTTGGACTGGGTCATCTAGTGAGACATTATTGGTTTGCTTGCTGGTGTGACGATGCTTACTAGAATCATACATGGTTCTCAGGTTCGATACCTTGCAAACAAAACAGTGAATCAAGGATTTCATGGAGTTTACCTTTCTAAGTAAGATATATCTTTTTGTGTTCTCTCAAAATGTAATTCTGTGGAGTAGAAAATCCGGGGTTTTCAACGACAGGAACCCTGCCAAGTATAGCTTGGAGTTGTTTTTGTTTTTGTTTTGTTTTGTTTTGTTTTTTGCCTATGTAGGCAATTAAAAAAAAAAAATCATCACACTACAGGGGCTGCGTGCACCACAGCAGGACAAGTTTAGTCAAGAAGTCTGCACTGTCCTAGTGAGAAATGTTGTTTCTTTCTGAGTAACTTCGTATTGTCAAACTGATCAGTTGAGGTAATGAAGGAAAAACAACCCGTAGTCGGCAGGATTCGAACCTGCGCGGGGAAACCCCAATGGATTTCTAATCCATCGCCTTAACCACTCGGCCACGACTACATCTGTGGGATGAAGGTGCAGCGACATGAACCACGTGGCAGGCTAAAAACAGATGGGTAGAAGCCTGTATCCTTGGTGAATTTAGTGGAAACGCTGAAGTGAAACGAGAATTAGGAAGGAAGGCCAACCCGGGAATCTTGAGCACTGAAATGAGAGACCGAGCCCTCACCGCATGAGCGTTAGCTTTACCAGGAAACTGCAGATAACACACTCCGGGACGCTGCCTGCTGGGGGTGGGGGTGGGGGGACCGTGCAGACCTTTGCGGGGTTCTATAATCCCCACCATTGGCACCAAACCTAGCCCAAACCGAGGGGAAGTCAGGACCTAACCGTGTTCTAGTCCAGAATGTTCGGGCTTCCCGAAGCCCAAGGTTCCTCTATGAAGAACTCTGTATGAGTTGGGTTCCAGGCAGAAATTTGCTTCCGCTGATTTGTGTCCCAGGTGGACAGCGCGAAAAATGATGAGGAAAGCAGCCTTGGTATTCCCTCTCCATGATATTGCTAAAACTTCAGGCTCATAATCTGGTTTGATTCTTGGACGACGCAGGGGCTATTTCTTTCTAAATTTAACCAACGCAATAGTTTGTTTGTTTGTTTGTTTTGTCTCCTTATATTTCGACCTTAGTTTCTCAGTCAGTGTTTTCCGAAGTCCTGAAACTGATTTTGTCTAACCTGCTTAGAAGGTTTTAATCTAATTTTTAGAAGAAGGTAAAGGACAAGGACAAGGAGGAGGATAAAGAAGAGGAGGAGAAACCCAAGACAGAGGGATCTGTCGTGCAGTCCAAAGGGGGATGAGGAGGAGAGGGAGGGAGCAGTGTGGTGAAGAGAAGAGTGAAGCGGGGAGCGCCTTGAAGAGGGATTGCTTTTCCCCTGAGATAAAATTAACTCTAAGAAACCCCAAGGTTTAATGGAAAGGTGTCTGCTCTGAGATGAATATTAAAGCTGAATTTTGGGTAGAGAAGTCATATTCCAAATTTAGCTGAGCAGCCTAGTACTCGAACTGTCTTTCCTATCAAAATGAAAATCAAAATGAAAGTCTCGCAAACATTCTTTAAAAATCATGGCAAGTTCATTTGCAGCAACTTGGATGTTCCTGGAGAATGTCATTCTAAGTGAAGTAAG
Source organism: Camelus dromedarius (assembly GCF_036321535.1). Lineage (NCBI taxonomy): Eukaryota > Metazoa > Chordata > Mammalia > Artiodactyla > Camelidae > Camelus > Camelus dromedarius. The sequence goes on along the minus strand of NC_087454.1, from coordinate 17,958,543 downwards.
CCAGAAAGAGAAAGAAAAATACCATATGAGATTGCTCATATGTGGAATCTAAAAAAAAACAAAAACAAAGCATAAATACAAAACAGAAATAGACTCATGGACATAGAATACAAACTTGTGGTTGCCAGGGAGGCGAGGGGTGGGGTGGGGTGGGAAGGGACAGACTGGGATTTCAAAATGCATAATAGATAAACAAGATTATACTGTATAGCACAGGGAAATATATACAAGATCTTATGGTAGCTCACAGCGAAAAAAAATGTGACAATGAATATATATATATGTTCATGTATAACTGAAAAATTGTGCTGTACACTGGGATTTGACACAACATTGTAAAATGAGTATAACTCAATAAAAAAAAAGTTTAAAAAAATCATGGCAAGTTATACCACAACTAATTGCAATTTGAAAGTAAAAAATAAGTTGTGATACATGTGTTGCTATAATTAGTCATATCACTGCCCTTTTATTTGGTCTACACATTTTTAACAAACCTATAATATTTCAAGTAAATTTCTTTGAGACTCTGGATTGAAGGAAGTTAAATACTGAAGAAAAAACAAACGTTTTACGTTTTCAAAAATCTCAGCCAAAAAAAAAAAAAAAAAAAAAAAAGATGGCTGTGATTAAGGTGAAATGAATTTAATCAATTTTCTTTTTTTCACTTAGAATAAAATAAACAGAGATCCTTGAAAGTTTCAACCTTGTTTATTTTCCTCTCCATTAATATGTGTGGACTGAAAAGAAAAAGCATGGTAGAATAAGCTCAGATAAAAGAAATGAATCTGAGTTCATCTTCATGAAACAAAATCATTCTACCCATTTTAGTCCCAAACTGGAAACAATCCAAAATCTGTCAGCAATAGAAAAGATAAATGATTGCTTTTTATACAAAGGAATAGGAGAGCAATGAGAATAAATGAATTTCAAATACACACAAATTGAGAGTATCTCACAAACGGAGTATCGAAGTGATGCCAGACATAAAGGCATACATATCTCATGATTCTGTTTATATATAGTTGGAAACAGGCAAAACAAGTCAGAAAGGTGAGTATTAAAAGTAGTTACGACTGAGAAAGTCTATGATCTCCAGCCTGCTGGAGATGCGGGGAATGGTTCTGTTTCTCATTCTGGGTGCTAGCTACCTAAGTGTGTTCACTTTGTGGAAATTTCTTGAGCTGTAAAATTATGGTTTATGAATTTTTCTGTATCAATATTTCATTATATTATGTGTCAATAAAATTTTACTTAAAAACAGAAAGTCTCAAAGTAAAAGGGGATTAATAAAGAATACAAAAGCTTACAGAATTTTTGGCACAGAGGGATGAAGGAAAGTGCCAGCTCTAATCCAACCCAGAGGAAATGATTCCTGTAACAACCTTGTAGAAATAGTCTCCCAGAGCATCTGCTATTGTCTCTACAATGAAGAAAATAGGAAATAAAAATGCTGCTGCTGGAATCGTTGATTTCAGGCATCTATTGCCTGAACTGTAGTGTAGAGATCTGGAGGCCTCTGCAATAGCAGTGTTCTCTCTAGGGCTGTGGCTCTCAAAATTTAGTATAAAACCTATCTATCATGATGGAAATTAAGTCAGCCAGGGATTTGTGCCCAGGTCTTAATTTATAAAGGTGAGTGGGAGATGACAGTTGGAGGCCAAAGACATCATTGAAGTAAACTTTAATGTTACTCACAGTTTCCCCAGAAACAGTTCCTCTAGAAAGGAGAAATCACATAGGGCCACAGTGAGGAAGTGGGGAGCAGCAGTGTTGGTTAGGAGGCAGGAAAGAGTAAGGGAAAGGCACAAACTACAGTCTACATTGGGATTTCCATAGGAAAAGAAAGGCAGGTCAGAGTAAACAGTTTAAGATTAGCTACTTTTACTAATTCCAGTGAACTTAAGGGGCATAGACCCTGTGCCTGGGTATCTAGTACCTGGCCCTGGGCTTATTTAGGGCAGGAGAAACATTGGCTTGTTGTGTGAGAGTTAGATAAAGGAGGTGGTTCATTATGTGGGCTCTGGATAGCAGGAAATGTAAACAGCTCTGGTGGTTAATTTGGCCCTGTGATTAATGGGTACCAAATAGAATCTAAGAAAACACAGAACAGTCAGAAAGCAATTTACATTTCTAGGCAAGTTGCCAAATGCTGCTGCTGGTGCTGGTCTGGGGACAGACTTTGAGATCCACATGTTCTGGGTGGAGTATGCCATATCCCTTAGATGTGAATTAGCAAAACAACTGATGCCCCTCACCTTGGATTCCTCTGCAGAAAATCCCAATGTGTCCATGACAATGCTTGTCAGCACAAAACAACAGAAGTAGATGCCTTATTTACACATTTGAAAACTCTGAGACAGCTTAAATCACATCTAGCTGCAAGGGAGTTAGGAAAATGTAGTTTTAACATTCAAACCTCCGTAGTACAGGAAGGCTCACTTGGAAGAGATAGAAATAGGTGATTACTGGCAATCTACTAAACCCTGTACAGACATTGAAACTGAAATGTTCTGTCAAAAAAACCAGAGGCCCTTCCCAGAGGATTAAAAATAATGTGCCTATATTTCACTGAGAGGAAGCTGACTGACACTGTCCTTGAAAGAGGACCCCTCATTGTTAGTGACGAGCTTATCAGCCATTGTACCAAGAGATACTACCCAGATTTCCACCATCTGATTTACTACCTCTAGTCCTCCTTTTTTCTTATTGATTTTAAGAAGTTCTGTATATATTCTAGACATAAATCTTTTGTCAGATATATTTACTACAAACATCTCCCACTCTATCTTTACACATTGTTAGTGTGTCTTTGGATGTACAGAAGTTCTTAAGTTTAAAGAAGTCCAATTTATCAATCTTTTTATGGTTGTTGCTTTTTGTGATTATTAAACAGGAAATCCTTAGCAACCTAAAATTCATGAAGATAATTTCCTATTTTCTTCTGTAACTTTTATTACTTTACCTTGCACTTTTAGGTCTTGAATCCATCTTGAATTAGTTTAGGGAATAGTTTACCGAAGAGGCCAATGTCCACATGGTTTTTCTTTGTATACCCAGTTGACCCAGAACCACCTTCTGAAAAATCTATCATTCTCCCCCTTGAATTGCAGTGACATTTTGTTTCATGTATGTGGTTTTGTATGGGCATATCTATTTTGTTCCAATGATCTCTTTGTTTATCTTCATGCCAGTAATACCTTTTATTAATCAGTATAGCTTTAGAATAAGTCTTGTTATGTAGGAATAGAAGTTCTCCAGATTTGTTCTTCCTCTGCAAGATTTCCTTGATTATTCTAGGTCCTTTCCACCTGCACATATATTTTAGAGACAGTTTATCAATTCTATCAGAAGTCCTCTTTGAGCATTTTATTTCAAATACATCAAATCTGAGTCCTCCAATTAATGAATATGATATATCTTTTCATCTATTTAGATATTATTAAAAATATTCTGCACAGTGATTTGGAGCTATTAATATAGCACTCTTGCACATTTTGATTACATTTAGTATTGTATTTATTATTAGGATATTGATAGTTCTCCTGCTATTGTAAATGACAAAAAATTGTCTATTTTTGCCAGTATATATGAATACATCATATAGTTAAATATGGGATTTTGTATCCAGTAAACTTGTTATTTTTACTTTTAATTAAATTATTAATTCTAATAATTTATAGATTTGGGGGGATTTTCCAAGCACTTAATCATATTATCTGAATTGATGACAGTCTTATTTCTTCATTTCCAATCTTAGTATCTTCTAATTCTTTGTCTTGTCTTATTTCATGGCCTAAGACCCCACAATACAATGTTGAATTGCAGTGGTGATAGTGGTCATGGTTGTCTTGCTCCCAGTAACTGGGAGAAAGTGTCAAATATTTACCATAATTAGGATGTTAGATGTAGAACTTTGCATATATGTGTTATGAGATTAAGAAATTTCCTTTCTATTCCTAGACTGCTGAAAATTTTTAATGAGTGACACTGCACTTTTTCAAATGATTTTCCTGCATCTACTAATTTGTTTTTTCTCTTACATTTTGTAATAAATTTAAAGTGATTGATTTTTTATATATAAAATAAATTTCATGTTACTAAAACAAGCATTATCTTTTATTTTGACTGTTCTCTCTCTATAATGCTGGATCTGATTGCTGTAATTTTGTTTATCGGTTTTGCATCTAGAATGTTTAACACAAAGTTTGACATGTAATTTCCTCTCTAGTAGCATCCTTATTAGATTTTAGTGTGAAGATTATTCTGGCCTCATAAAAAGAGTTGGGAATTGTTTTTACTTTCTCTATTTTCTGAAAAAGTATGTATGTGATATTAGCTTAATGTTTTAAGATTTTTATGAAGTCGTTTTTGCATAGTGTTCACATTGTCAGAAGGTGTAGTAGGCTAAATTGTGTCCATTCCCAAATTTATATGTTGAAGTCCTTAACCCCCGAGTACCTTGAAACGTGACTGTATTTGAAGATAGGGCCTTTAAAGATGTGATTAAGTTAAAATGAGGCTGTTAGGATGGGTGCTAATTTAATCTGACTAGTATCCTTAGAGGAGGAAATTTGGACACACAAAGAGACACTAGGGATAAGCACGCACAGATGACAGACTGTGTGAGGATGAAGCGAGAAGGTAATTATCTGCAAGCCAAGAAAAGAGGCTTCAGAAGAAACCAAACCTGTCAGCACCTTGATCTTGGACTCCAGCCTCCAGAACTGTGAGGAAATTAATTTGTATTGTTTAAGCCACTCTCTCTGTGGTATTTAGTTATAGCAGTCTTGGTAAACTAATACAGAAGGTAATTGTGATTTTAATTTCTTTAATGAACTTCAGGCTATTTAAACTTTCCATTTCTTTTTGTGTCTGCTTTGGTAAGTTGTGTTTATGAAGGAACTTGTAATTTATCTCCTATTGTCAAATTTATTTCCCCAAACAGTTCATTTTATCCTTATTTGTATAGAAGAATTCACAAGAGAATCTATCTAGGCCTGGAAGTTTATATGAGTAACTTTTCAAATTGTGGATTTAATTTCTCTAATAAGCATAGGACAATTCAGATTTCTTATTACTTTTTGTCTATTGTGATATTTTTCAAAAAAAGTATCAATTTAATCAAATGCTTCACATATATTGACATAAAGATGTTTATAATACCTTCTTGTTTCAAAAATATATTTATAATACATATGAATGCCATATATTTCCTTCCTGATGTGGTGTTTTGTGTTTTATCTTACTCTCTTTTCTTCTTGGTTAGTCCTGTTTAAGGTATATTTTTTTAACAGTCTTTTCAAAGAACCAACCTTTTACTTTGTTGATTTTCTCTGATGTATGTCTCCCTTCCATTTATTGATTTCTGTGCTTATCTTAATAGTTCCTTCTATTTTTTTGCATTTAAGTTCCTGGCTTTTTATAGCATCTTAAGTTAGATCATTGACTTTCAACCCTTCACTTGTTCTAATACATGCAATTAAAGATAAACATTTCCTCTAAAAATAGGTTTAGCTACATCAAATTATGATGTAGCATGTTTTCATTATCATTTAGCTCAAAATATTTAAAAATTTCTATTGTGTTTTCTTCTTCGATCCATTGATTATATAGACATATATTTCCTCCTTTCCAAACATTCAGAGTTTTCTGGTAGTCCTGCTGGAATATACAAAGATTGAGCTTTTGTTATGGTCAGTCTATGTTACTTTTCCTTTACTCTGAAGACATAGTCCTTACTCCTTTTGTGTGGGCTTTACAGCTGGGTTTGTCACTACTAAGGGGTAATGCTTCTGAAGTCTTAAATGACAGCTGATGGTGTTTATTAAATTTCCTCCAACTTTGGGAGGCATGAACTTTAACCTCTATTTCTCCAGAGCTATGCAGCTCCTGAATCTCTACAAATCATGAGCCTTCCAGCTGATTTTTCCTGCAGAGTTTTGGAACATGTTCCTGTGTGTGTGCAATTTAGAAATCAGCCAAGGATGTAAGGATATTTTATACTTGAGGAAACTTGAGGTTCCTTCTCTGTGGTTCCCTTATCACCTGAATTTTGACCCTCTGGTCCTAAGGATTTTGGGAGCCCCAAACTCTGACAAGTGTCTCCTTAGTCCAGTGCAACTGCTTCTTTTCACTTGAAGTCTATTCCAAAATGCTGCAAAATAGAATGTGTCTTCAAGGGCAAGCCCTTGTGCAACTCATGTGTTTCCCTTCCCTCAAGGCTTGTGGCCCTTCAAACCCTTCTTGTATTGATTGTTTATCAGTGCCTTTATAGTTCTTATCCATGATCAATCATTTTTCCTTTAAAAAATAAAGAATATTTTGCCTATGATGAAAGGAAGTAATAGAGACAAATGAGACTCAGTTTTAGGTGAAAATGAATGGACATTGATCACTCAACTGTGCAACAGAATTACTGAAGAAATAATCTAGTGTCTGACAGTGCTGCACAATTGTGTTAACCTTTAAATTTGACTACCAAAAATTGATGACAAAATGTAATAATTAAAATTTCAAATTTATTCCTATATCTTGGAAGGATGTTCTTTCATTTGAAAAAAAATAGCAGTTTGGCTTTGAACATGGCTCACAGAAATACTGATTTTAATACTCATCCATTCAGCAATTGGTCCAAAGTATGTATCATGTTTTGAGTGTACATCTAATTTTAACCTTATTCATAAGGGAGCATAGAATGGTTTAGATTTGGTCATACCTTCCCATCTTACATATTATTACTGTTTTGATTTATAGTACCATCTTATTTTCATATCCCACAATGTAGTCATCATTAAACAATATTGCTTTAGGCATATACTCTTTACTTAGTTTTTCTCATGTGTTATGAATACCCTTGCTAACCACAGCAGTTTGCATCCCATTCCTTCATCAGTTCTAAATTCTTATTCATTAATTTACTTCTTATCTCTTTCATATCTTTGGTTCATACTACATATCTGTGCTTTTAAATGTCAGTGAATATATTTTTCATTTATGGTTTTATTAGTCTTTTTTCTTTTAACTTTTTATTTTAAAATAATTTGATTTTGAAATAATTTCAGACTGACAGAAAAGTTACAAGAATATAGAGAATTTCTGGCCACCTCATCCTCTAAGTGTTAGCATATTTAGCATATTAGTGAATTTCCTTTTCCTTTTTTCTCTCTGTCATATACATGAGAGAAAAGCACATATATATACTTAAAAGAATATACTCTTAATAGTATGTATACATTTTTTAAAGTACGTATATACATGTAAAATACATATTTACATCACTCAAGAGGTAAATATCACATCACGTCTTTGCCCCCAAACTGGCTAGATCACTCACTAAGTGTGGAGAGGCCATTTTTATCTTCATATTACTTATAATCCTTGGCGTTTAACTGGAAGTACAGAGACAAATTTCAACTTGTCTCCCCAGCAGGAGAATCGAACCGCAGTCTCCAGCTTGACAGGTAGAGACGAATGTTACTGCACTAAAGTAGAAATAAACACGGTGCTTTTCTGGAGGAATCCCCGTAAGGTTGCTCACTATTATCTTTATTACTTCACTGTGCAGACTATGCTTCCTGCTATCAACCATACATAAGGCGATTCAGCGTCCAAGCCGAATGTTTCCACGGCTAGCCTTGCGTCCACTCCAGTCCCTCCCTCACTTCCCGGAACAGGCAGCGCAGTGGGGCGGCCGGCGATGGCACTATGTGAGAACCTTACGATAAAAGACAAAAAGGAAAAATTAAAAATGCTCTCTCAGCTGCCTGTGCTCTCTCTAGCTGCCTTTGCAGAGCCATGATCTGAATCCTAGCAAAACAGAATGTTTGTAGTTGCTAAAATCTAAATGGTGTATCCTTTGATGCAGAGGCGAAGAAAATGACTGTCGCAAAACCCAAACCCACGGAAGAAAGTCTGTCTCCGGCATAGAGATAACCCAGTTTTTAACCTTTATTTGCGTTTCGCTTTTCTCCCTGAGGGTTACAGTCAGTCCAAGAAAAACAACCCGTAGTCGGCAGGATTCGAACCTGCGCGGGGAGACCCCAATGGATTTCTAGTCCATCGCCTTAACCACTCGGCCACGACTACACGAATAACTTGCTTTTCTGTTTAAATCCTTACACAGAAATTTCACTGGTTGCTGTAAAGTAAAGGCAAAAGGGGGAAAAAAAAAGATTAAAATGAGCTAAAGTGCAGGAAAACGTACTCTGCAAATTGGAATATAAACCCTCAGGTGAAGGGCAAATTTCACATGAAGGTCAGCCTCTCTCCGGCAGCTGCAGGAATCGAGAGCACTTAGAAAGGGAGTCCTCACTGCTTTGGTGACAGCTTTTCCAGACAACTTGAGGCCTCTGTACTTTTCTCACCTGGAACGAAACTGACATCCCAACGAAGTGGAATTAGACTGTCATCCTAGTTACAGGCCTGAAAAAAACCCTTTGCGTTTTTCTGTGCACATAACAGAAAGCAATTAGTTATGCATTTGAACTAAATGTATTAATCAACAGGTTGTTTGTTTTAGGGTAACAGTGAACAGAGACTGGACACAGCTGCAACATTGCTTTAGTAGACAGAAAAAATTTTAAAAACGTGTCAGAATGGATCTCAGTGAAGGGAGAGCCATGATTGAGTTATAGAAAACAAAAAGTAGTCTAGTTAGTACTTTAGGCAGGAACTGGAAACAACCCAAATATTCGTCTACAGTAGAAGAGACAAATTGTGGGGTTTTTCAATGTAATACCACACCACAAAGAGAATGAACTACAAGTACACGCAACCACATGGATGAAATCTCACAAACTAACATTGAGTGGCCAGACAAAAAAGAATATACACTATAGTGCATTCCAACTTTTGAAAGTTCAGAAACAGGTGAAACTAGTGTATGGTGTACAGTAGAATTCAGGGTAATGATTACCCTTGGGAGGTAGTGATGGGATGTCCCACTACCCTCAGATGGGTTTTCTGGATTCTGGTAATGATTTTGGTTCTCAACTTGGGTACTGGGTACATGAGTGTGCTTGCTTTGTGTAAACATGTTGAGTGGTTCACTTTCATATTTGTGTTTGTGTGTGTGTGTGTGTGTGTGTAACTATTAAGCTTCAGTAAATATTTTTCTTTCAAAAAATTATTCATCAGTATGATGTAATAATTATGCTGCTGCTAAAAGGCATGTTATGCATGAATATTTATTGACAATGTAACAAGATATTCATTAGGTATTTTTTGAGTAAAACAATCTGGTTATTACCAAAATTCTAGTCGTTGTGCAATAAGATACATTATTAAGGCAGGTTGTATCTTAAATTATTAACTTATGCATTTTTTGTGAATTTCCATCTTTTTCTGTTCTCTATTTGGCACCCAGAGTTAAGTAAATGAATTGATTCAAGTAAAGTATTTAGAGTTAGGAACCAAGTAAAAATTTAATAAACTTTGGTTTTTATTCACTAAATTATACCTTATATACAGATAGTATTTCCTATTAGTGCTTGGCACATAGTAGGTCATCAAATTAATATTTTGCCTATACATTCAGAGAGTACCTACATATGGTTGCTTTCTTTCTTATGTGTACACTCAGGTACTAAAACTACACAGAGAAGTCACTGAAGACAGAAATTTTACATATGTATATTTCAATACATGTGTATTTCAATTTGTATTGAAAGCCTCGTTTGTACAAGGTGTAGCTGAAAATTTTGTAAAAAAAAAAGAATTTTTTAAAATGGCTCCTTTTTGGTTAACAGTTCTTTCCTCAATTTATCTCTTTCCTCACATATTTTGTTATAAACAGCATGAGAAACCATGATGCACTTTCCACACTTTGCTTGGAAATCTCCTCAGCTAAATATTCAAGTTCATTGCTTACAAGTTGTTTTTCATGCAATTGTAGAACACAATTCAGCCTAATTCTGCCACTTTATATCAAGAATCACTTTTCTTCCACTTTCTAATTACATGTCCCTCATTTCTTTCTGAGACCTTACCAGAAGCACCTTTAACAATCATATGTTTTTAAAATTAATATACTTTTAAAAAAAGAAACAGTTTTGGGTTTACAGAAAAACTGAGCAGAAAGTATAGAGTTCCCATATACTGTCACTGCACCTCTCCTCAGTTTTCCCTATTACTGTCTTGTGTTAGTGTGATTCAGTTGTTACAACAGAAGAGCAAATATTGATAAATCATTATTGATTAAAGACCATTGTTTATATTAGGGGTTCACTATGTTGTCCATTCTATGGGTTTTGACAAATGTATAATGGCATATATCCATCATTATCATACTGTACAAAAGAATTTCACTGCCCTGAAAATCCCCTGTGCTACATCTGTTCATCCTTCCTTCCCTTCCCCAAACTCCTAGCAACCACTGATCTTTGCCATCTCCATAGTTTTGATTTTTCCAAAATGCTATATAATTGGAATCATACAGTATGTAGCTTTTATCATTAACTTCTTTCACTCAGCAATATGTATTTAATATTCCTTTGTGTTTTTTGGTAGCTTATAGCTCATTTCTTTCCATTGCTGAATAATATTGCACTCTGTGGATGTACCACAGTTTATTTAGCCATTCACCTATTGAGCAACATCTTGGTTCCTTCAAAGTTTTGGCAGTTAGGTTTTTCCATAGGCATAAAATTTCAACTCATTTAGGTAAATACCAAGGAGTGCAATGACTGGATCATATTGTAGGAGTGTTTTACCATTGTAAGAAACTGCCAAACTGTCTTCCAAAGTAGATGCTCTGTTTTGCACTCCCACTAGCAATGAATGAGTGATGTTTTCTTTCTTAAACCTGGGAAATTGTTCATCTCTTTACTATTGAGTCTGGTGTTAGAGATTAAAAGTGAGAGGTTGGTACTAAATTACTAAGTTCAAGTCTTAGTTTCCCCATTTATTGGTTATATGACCTTGGGCAAGTTACTCAGCTTATCTGTGCCTCTGTTTCCTTTGTAGTAAAGAAGAAATAATAACACAGAAATGATTTCATTAGATTGTTTTAAGAATTAAATACGTTAACAGGTACCAAGCACTTAGAACACTGTCTGGCACGTAGATAGTGCCAAATGATAGCTGATTTCATGTGGTCTCTTCTCCCGATGGGCAATCATCCATATGTTGGCTTTCCATCCTCCGTCTTTTACATCTACCTATCACTTTCTTCTATTTCATTCATCTTTTTCTTTTAAATCACACAGCTTTAAAAGAATATTCATTACATACCTGATTCACTTTTCCATAGCATCAATTCAGTTCTCCTCCATTATGATTTTAATTATGTTCCTACATTTAAAATATTCTTGCTATGTGTTTTATCTTTTTTCATCTAGTGTCTTTATTTCAGCCTGTTCTCTCACATTTTTCATTCCTGTTTCATGTAGGCCACGTCTTCTTGCAATCTATTGAGAATACCAAATTATTTCCTGAAATTTTCTAGTTCTCACAGTGTATCTTTTCTGAAATCTGCTTCTAGGTATTATTCCCTTTCCTTTGTAACCTTGTTTTTCATAAACTGTGTTGGGATTTCCAAGTTTAGTGTTTTGTCAGCCAACAGGTTGAGTGACTTGACCTTAGCTCCACTATATAGCTATTGAGACGTACAGAAGCACAGTAAAATCTGGGCCACACATCAAAAAATATAAAAGCCTACTGGCTTCTGTTGGATTCTTTTCTGCCAAGGACACACTGACAGACTGGCGTTGGGCTCCACTCGCAGCTATGTGCTGGCTGAAATAGGCACACACAATGCACTACTGTAGTGCAAAACATGGTAAGACCACCTCACGATTTAAAAATGTGGGTTGCGACCCACCTGAGAGTCATCAAAACAATAAAGGGTCACGACCAGAATTTTTTAAACAAAAGAATAATACACTAAATACAATGCAAGACAGGTAATAAAGGTAAGCCATGCATTGTGAAATGCATGTTTGCGTTTTTAAATTATATACGTGTGTAAATGTGTATTCTTGGAATCAGTCTGGTCACACGAGCTTGAGGGTTCCCCGCTCTAACGCAGACTTTCAGCTGACACACTCAGGAACGAAATGACTGGCGGGTGGAACGTTCCGCCCGGTTCAATGGGACCGTACACGTTGGCTGAGGCCTCTGGGAAATGCAGTTTAGCGCCCTGAAGCATTCTGGGAGTCGTAGTTCTGCGTGTCCGCGGGTGCGGGTTTAACGCTGGCGAGCGGGGGCGGGGTTCTTTCTGCACGACCGGAAGTGGCCGTTGAAGCCGGCTTTAGGCGTGAAAAGAGGTTGGCGCGGGGGAAGTCCAGCTGCTTTGGCTGTCGTCGGTAGGTTTGGTGATTGTCCCAGAGCTTCCGGACCCGGGATCAGAGAGTGTGGATCACTCTAGAGGGAGGGAAGCCCAGGTATCACTATGGCAACCACCAGCCCTCCGGCCGCGTGACGTCACCCCCGCTCTTTGCTGGAAGAGGCCTCTACGGGAGGGAGCTGGGGAGTCCTCGAAGGGGGCGCCCCTCGTTTCTTGCAGTGCGGGGCTGTTCCGCCCTGATCCCTGGGAGGGCTTTGTTCTTTTGTTCTGGCCTAGGAGGAAGGACGAGAGCCGGGCCCCGCCCTGTTTATCCACCTCCCAGCTTTTCCGCTCGGCAACAGGTGTGTCTTCCTGAGCCCTCGGGAGTATGAGCCCTCAAGTGTGCGAAAAGGTAACCGTCTGGGTAGGTGGGCGCCTCTGGCCAAATTCTAGGGTAGGCACCGGGTTTTTTTTTTGTTGTTGGTGGTGGTGGTGGGTTTTTTTTTTGGAATCTGTGGCTGAACCCGTGTACTCGATCTCCATTCTGTTTTTGTTCAGCGGGAGTGCTGCATGACTGTTTAGTGCTCTCTGCTGGCACTTCTGTTTTCCAAGGACCTCTTAGCCACTGTGCAAAACTCTTGAGGTGTGATTGTGTGACGGTTGCCGCTGACCTCATCCTGTGTCTTTTAGGGCAGCCAACTTAAGTGTGTGTAAGGGCTCAGACTCCTGCTGGACATCTGGGCTCCAGACCGAGGACCCAGCTGAAGAGTCGCTGCTTGGGAAGCCCTGGTGTCCAAATTCCAAGAGGAACGGGATGAGCACCTGAGATGGAAGGTAGTGGGGACGACTTGAGGGAGAGTGGGATGATGAAGGCAAAAGAACAGCCATTACCTGAAGATTAAATACTTGACAGCTGGGAAAGGTGGAAGGAGGGAACTATATATATATGTATCTAGAAAAGAAACAATTACATCATAGAGACACTTATGTACATTATAGGGAGATACTTGGAAGAAGAGTTAATACTGCCTGGGTTTGGAGTTGGGAAATGAAAAGGAGCAATGATTCAAAATGTCTGTGATCCTCACATGACTTCTGTTCATTAAAAATTAGAATGATAATCTTGCAGTCAAAAAAATCTTGATAATCATCTCAATGCAAAAATCAGTTCTGAAATATTCCTGGCAGATGGCCACCTGTTAAGGCTATGCCTGAACAAGTGTGGCATTAAACTCCCATTTTGGGTGCAGACTATTCCCTTGTTGGCTTCCTTTTTTTAGTTCCTTATATTAGGCAGAAGTGCTTTTCCCTGCAACTTCTGTGTTGATCTTAGTTCTTAGTCCACAAAAGCAAGAGACTGCCCTCTCTTTAAAGTGCTGCCCTTCAGATATATGAATTCAGCTGTTAGAACTCCTACTCACAAATTCTTTTTCTTTTCTAAGCAAAATACCCTCAGTTCCTTTGATGGGTCTACATGTGATATATCTAGACCTCTTCTCTAAGAGCTCTACTGCCTGACAGCATGTTTCTGAAAATGCATTATCTAAAACTAACCATACTCCTTTAGATGTGCTTTGAAAAATACCTTAAAGTGTGATACGCTATTTTGATTTGAATTATATTTCTGCTGTTTAGTATCAAATTGTATTTGCTTTTTTAAAAAAAGTGATATTATGCTGTTAACCCTAGATCTTTTTGCATAAAATGCAGTAAACTAGATTTATATCATCCTCGTATAATAGAATTGTTTTTTTATCCTTAATGTCAGGCCTTCACATTCATGATCAATTTTTTTTGGCCAATGTTCCAGCTTGTCAGAATAATTAAGACTGTTAATTTGGTTATTCAGTGTTTTAACTGTCCTTTCCAACTTTATGTCACTAGCATATTTAATGAATATTCCTTCTGTTTCTTCCTATATGACATTGAACAGGTCAGAGTCAGGACAGCCCTGTGATATGTCACTATAGACTTCCCTCTATATTGTCATTGTCTTTACCTTCTTGAGGTATGGCTATGCAGTCAGGTTTAGTTTAACCTGTTATCATATAGTCCTTTTGCTTGGATTTGTTTACTATCATTAGAAGTCTTAACATTATTTATATTATTTATTTAGGTTTGAGGTATACCTTATATTTGTCCTCAGTTCTTTTTTTCTAAAGGTATAGAGAATCTCTTTTATTTCTTACAACTGCATGTTTATCTACAATTGTCTCAAAACAAAAAGTTTAATTTAAAAAACCAACTCTCATTTTATTACCAATAAACAGTTGGAAATTGTAATAAAACTAATAACTCCATTTATAATGGCATCCAAAATGTGAAACAGGAATATAAACCAACAAAAATGTGCAAGAGCTGTACACTGAAAGCTACAAAACATTGCTGAGAAAATTTTCTCCAGTTTTATTGAGATATAATTGACCCTGACATTGTATAAGTTTAGGTTGTCCAATGTGATGATTTGATACACCTCTATATTACAAGATGATTACCATAAAGATTACTTAACACATCTGTCACCACATATATTTGCCTTTTTTTGTGTGTGCATGTGGTGAGACTGTTTAAGATTTATTCTCTTAGTAATTTTCAAGTGTGTAATACAGTATATTAACTATAGTTACCATGCTGTACATTATATCTCCAGAATTTATTTATCACTGAAAGTTTGTACCCTTTAACCAACATCTCCCCATTTCCCCCACCCTCCAGCCCCTAGAAACCATTATTCTACTCTTGGTTTCTGTATTCAGCCTATTTAGATTCTGCATATAAGTGAGATCATGCAGTATTTGTCTTCCCCTTTCTTATTTCACTTAGCATAATGCCTTCAGAGTCCATTTACATTGTCCCAAATGACAGGATTTCCTTCTATATTATGGCTGAATAATAATGCATTGTATATGTGTATGTATGTGTATATTCTCACAGTTGGTGGGAATGTAAATTGGTATACTCACTATAGGAAACAATACAGAGATTCCTTAAAAAAATGAAAAATAGCACTACCATGTGATCCAACAATCCCATTTCTGGGTATGTATTCAAAGGAAATGAAATCACTATCTCAGAGAGCATCTGCACCCCCACGTTCATTGCAGCATTATTTATAATAGCCAAGACATGGAAGCAACCTAAGTGTCCATCAGTGGATAAATAGGTAAAGAAAATGTGGCATACATATCTATTTCCATAGTGGCTATACCAATTTACATTCCCACCAGCAGTGGGCAAAGTTCCCTTTTCTCCACATGCTTACCAACACTTCTCTCTTGTCTTTTTGATAATATTCATTCTAATATATGTGAGGTGATATCTCATTGTGGTTTTGATTTGCATTTCCTGGATGATTAATGGTATCAGGGACCTTTTCTTACACATTGGCCATTTGTATGTCTTTGGAAAAATATCTATTCAGGTTCTCTGCCCATTTTTAAGTTGAATTATTTCTTTTTATACCATTGAGTTATATGAATTCCTTACATACTTTGGATATTAGCTCCTTATCAGATACATGATTTGCAAATATTTTCTGCCATTCCATAGCTTGTCTTTTCATTTTGCTGATGCTTTCTTTTACCCTGCAGAAGCTTTTTAGTTTGATGTAGTCCCACTTGTTGATTTTTTCCTTTTACTGCTTGTGCTTTTGGTTTTATATTGTAAAGGTTATTGCCAAGACCAGTGTCAAAGAGATTTTTCCCTCTGTCTTCTAGGGGTTTTACAGTTTTAACTCTTGTTTAAATCCTTAATTCATTTCAAGTTAATTTTTGTGATTGGTGTAAGATAGGGGTTCAGATTTCTTCTTTTGAATGTGATTATACAGTTTTTTCACTGCCATTGTTGAAGAGACTGTCCTTTCCCCATCAAGTATTTTTGGCTCCTTTGTCAAACATTAGTTGATCATATATAGGAGGCTTTATTTCTGGGCTCTCAATTCACTTCCATTGGTTCATGTGTCTGTTTCTATGACAGTACCATATTGTTTTGATTGCTGTAGCTTTATTCTTCTTTGTCAGGATTGCTTTGGCTTTTGGGGCTCTTTTGTGATCCTGTACAAATTTTAGAATTATTTTTTCTATTTCTGTGAAAAATGCCATTGGAATTTTGATAGGGATTGAGTTGTATGAGCCATATGACAGTAAGTATCTAGGGACAAAATTGTGACTCTTAAAATAATGCTTTTCTTCCTAAGCCTACCAATGAAAGTACCAGGGCCCTTGTCAGCAGTTACTTTGTTTCTTTTTTTGGATTTTGAAAAGTAAAGGAAATGGCATAGTTCCTGCTATTTTCATATAGAAAAATAAGTGGATTTTACAGATTGCCAGGAGCAGCTAAGTTAGACAAGAGTCATTGTGGTTTCTTTTTCCTTCTCTAGATCTGTCGTCTCCAGAGTCTGCCCTTCTCCAAGGGGGACATACTTTACTCCCATCAGCTAGTTTTCAGGTAAGTTGGGATTTCCTGAAATGCCATTTTAGTCCTTAGAGTGAGATTGTGTATTCTTTTGCTGTGGGGTATGTTTATCTAAAATCCAATTTTGGCAGTTCATTGTGGGGCTTTTAAGATTTCCTAGGTAAACTCAGACCAGCATTTAGTCTAAGACTGTTTATTCCCCACTCCTGAGGCAGGATCTTTTAGAGTATTCTACCCAATGCCTAAAGAATGATAAAGTTTTCCTGTTTGACTATGGGAAGAGACTCTTATTTCCAGCTATTTTTGAGCACCAGTACTGTTCCCTTAAATCCTTTTGGATGATTCTTACCCTGCCTCTGATAGTCTCATCACACCCACAATTGCTTGGTACCTTGCTGTATACTCAGTGGGAACTTCGGCAGTTCTTGCTTCTTTCCTGTGTAGCTCTTCTCTACAGTACTCTGTCCTGAGACCCCTGTCACCTTGACTTCCCCAAACTCTCAGCATTATCCTTTGGTTCAGGGAGTCTGCTGAGTGGCTCTTGGGTGCCCCATCCCTGCACCCCAGGCTGGAAACTCTCAAGGCAGTAAGCTGGAGGAGTTGTAGGGCTCACCTCATTTGTATCCTGGTTTTGGGGAAGCCCTGTGCTTTTGTTATCTGAGATTCAGTGCCTTGGAAACTTGTTTCATAAATTTTGTCTGGAATTTTTTTGTTATTTAATTTAGGAGGGTAAAGCCAATCGTTGTTAATCCCATCTTGGCCACAGCTTGATCCTTTTTTTTTTTTTTTTTTAGTGTTTTTTTTTTTTTTTTTTTTGGTGGGGGTGGGTAATTAGATTTATTTATTAATTTTTATTTTAGAGGAGATACTGGGGATTGAACCCAGGACTCACGTGCTCTACCATTTTGAGCTATACCCTCCCCCTGAGGTTTGTTTTTGAACTGTAAGCTTTGCTAGGGCTGATCTAGTAGTCTTACTCTGAGACTGTATTTTGGGGGGCCTATGACCACCCTTTAGTTCAGTGATTTGCTAGTTTGACTCACCCAACCCTGTAGCGTAACTCAGGGATACAGATTATTACAACACAGGGTACAAAACAGGATCAGAAGAGAAAGATATTTATAAGCAGAATCCAAAGAAATCAGGTGCAGGCTTCTAAGTCCTCCCTCTGTGATGGTCATACAGACACACTTTCTTCCTAGCTGTTGTGCACAGAGACGTGAAAAATGTCTCTACCTGGGGAATTCTGCTTGAGTTGGAGTCCAGCGTTCTTAAAAGGGAGCTGATCACATTGGTGTGATTTGCTCTTGACCAGACAGTCTGAGGTGGTGCAGACCTCAAATCAGGCACCATATGTGCATCTTAAATCTTGCTGTATACTTTAAACAGCGCTGACAGTCTGGTACATCCTGCCCCAGTGCTCCAGGCACACAATAACATCGTCCATCAGTGACTCTATAAACATTAAATGTTTTCAGAGCTTGCTTAAGGTTCAGAAACATGAATCCAAGTGTCCCTGGAGATTAACAAGGATTGAGCAAACCAGATTTGCTGCTTTAACTCTTTCCTCACAGGCTAAACTTGCTCTGCTCCTGAAGTGTGCTGGAACTGTCTGGGGAAGCTGATTGTGCATATCTCTTCTTAACTCTGGGTTCAGTCACACCATATTGGTAACTGATGTTGCCCATGGAGATAGTATTTACAGCAGACTTTTGGAGCTCCTTCTCTATCTCCCTTTTCTCCAGGATCTACCCTGTAGATTCCCTGCCTCCATAGTCCCGAGCTGCCACCTCTGTCTCCTTAGTTCAGTAAGACCACTGTGCTTTGCTCAGGTTCTGCCTCCCTACTCCGCAGTCTGGAGATGCCTCCAGGCAGGAAACTGAAGGGACTGGGACTCCTGTAATTGTCTCCCTTCTCTCGGGGAATCACAGTTCTGTCCTATCTGCTGTTCGAAGCATGAAAACACTTGTTTCAGATATATTTTTTGAGTTTTATGGTTATTTACACTGGGAGAGCTAATTCAGTTGCTCTGTTGTGGTTAGCAGAAGTCCCAATTTATTTATAAAAACAAAATTAACTCGCTCAGCTTCAAATACATAGTAAATAAAGAAAAAGTAGGAAGTTCGCCTGCATTGCCTCTGATAATATTTGGTAGTGTATTCTTTTAGCTTTTTCTCTGGGCATTTGCATATTAACTTTCCTATTTGTAAAAATAAAGATGGGATAATACTATGTATACTATTTTTACTATGATACATATTTCCTAATGAGTACACATAGAGATACTTTATTTTTAAAATGTCTATATAAACTGCTTTGGTATGGATGTAAATTCTTTAACCACTACCCTATTAATGAACATTATAGTTTGCTTTTTTTCCCCTCACCAACAATGTTGCAAGGGCATTTTTGCTTATGTCTTTGCACCTGGAGGTGTTACTGAAGGATCAATTCCTACAAGCTATAAAACTGGATTGAATGCCATATGCATCGGAAGTTTTGGTAGATCCCAACAGAGTGCCCCCAGATAGACTGCGTTAGGGTTCTGATCCTCCCCTAATACATACGAGCACTTTCAGCAGCGTTCACCAATCCTATGTCTCATTGTTTCAGGATTTTTTTGAGCAGTGGAGCATCTTCTCATGGTTTATTATCAGTGCCTTCGGTGAATTGCCTGTTTGGGTTGTTGGCCATTTTTTGTTACTGTTACGTGTTGTCTATCTTTCATCTTTTAAGCTAATTATTTGTTGGAACTCAGAATACTGCCTTTTGTTTATGGTTTCTTACAGAAGTTTTACACTTTTATGTGGTTATCTCACCAGTCTTCATCATATCATTTTTGCCTTCCATATATCAAGTTCATGAAACAATTTTTTGTCTTTTACTCTACTATTTTAGTTTTGGTTTTTCTTTAAAATTTAATCTCTAATCCAGTAGGTATTTTTGTGTATGTCATGAAGTAAGGAACTCACCTTAATTTTTTTCTCAAATGGATAGTCATTTGTTATGACACCATTTAGTGACTAATCCAGCTTTTTAAAACTAATTTTAAAGTTGCTTAATGCCATTCAGTTCTGATAAACATGGCTATATTTTAGGGTTCTCTGTGTTGTTTCATTGAGTTTTAGTTCATACTAGGCCACTCTGTTTTAATTTATCTTTATCTTTCGGTACATTTTGGTGTGTTGCTTAGTGTATTTTGAAACGTGATTGGGCAAGTCTCCTCCTCAAATTCTTTAAAAAACATTTTTGGCTTTTCTTGCACTTACAGGTAATAAAACATGTTACTGATGTTAGTAGATATTTTATCTTGGAACACAGATGATGATGATGGTTATGAAGATCAGCAATGGCCAACATTGAGCACTTGTTATATGCTAGAGCCTAAATTAAGCATTTAACATTGAACATTTTCTTATTTAATTCTGAATAATCCTATGAGTCAGGTTCTGTTTTTATAATCATTTTACAAAGGAGGAAATACAAAATCACTTTTCAGATAGCCCATAGCTTGCCTTACTTCTGTCAGTGTTGCTCACTTGACCAATTTCCTAGGTAAATGCTTTATGGCTAAGTAGAAATATGTTTGGTATTTTAGGAATCAGTGACCTTCAAGGATGTGATAGTGGACTTTACCCGGGAAGAATGGAAACAGCTGGATCCCGTACAGAGAGATTTATTCAGGGATGTGACATTGGAAAATTATACACATCTGGTCTCTATAGGTAAGGATGACGTCTCTGAGTTAATATCTGCGGGTGTGGAGGGAGGAGGGTTCCCTTGTACTTAAGTGAGTGCCTTTAAGTTCAGGAACCAACGATTCTTAAATTTTGAAAGGTTTTTGGAAAGGTTTCTACTCTCTAGCAAGTAGAAGGACAAATTGATCATTTTTCTGAACCCAGATCAGTTCCCAAGCTATACCACATCTGGCAATGTGTGACATTGAAGCTTTATGTGCTATTTATTCCTGTCGAAGTCCACATATCCTTTCTTCTGAAGACAAAGTCGTGAGACTGAACTCCAATATGGCACTTTTCTCGTACTGCAGATGAGTAACTTTTTTTTTCCACCTTCATGAGCAGGGCTGCAAGTTTCCAAACCTGATGTGATTTCCCAGTTAGAGCAAGGGACAGAGCCATGGATAGTGGAGCCCAGCATTCCAGTAGGTACCTTTGGAGGTAAGTAATAGATACTGGGCAGATGAGTATTAACTCTAACCAGTAGCCTGATAAGAGGATTTTATGTCTGAAATGTAGATGTATCTGCTTTTCTTTACAGTGTCTCCTGTGGAGAAATGGGAAGGCATCTGGACTCTCTTACACTTTGTCAAAACACTAAATGTCTCAACACGTGTTCTATTTTTATACTCCTTTCAAAGGAGGTATCCTTCCTGCTTTTTTCTAAAGGCAACTTCTTGACGTGGAATCTGGATTCCATCCTTTCCTAATAACCTCCTCTGAGACCCTGGTCTCATAATTATTACCCCACTTTTCAGCCCTGACAGTTTTCTTCTTGAATTTACAGGCTTCATTCCCAAGACCTTCAAACAGATATAGGGAACCTAAATTCCCAAACACTTTTGTTCAGCACTGCTAATCTTTCTGGCCACCATCCAGCCTGCCTTCTTACTTTCCCAACCAAACCCTGCAAAAGTGAGTTCCATACCTGTAGCCTTCGTTTTTTCATCACCTATTCCCATCTTAATCTCAGTGTGTAGCTTCTGATCCTATCACTTTATTAGACTATCCTTGAAATTATGAATAACTTTCTTGTAAACCATCAATTCCCAAACTGCACAAAGAGACTTCTTCAAAGATCTGACCTTGAAAAAGTGTGCAAACTGAGTCACTCTAGGTAAGGAATATATATATCTCCAATTTTAATGTAGGAGTAGGGATCCTTTTTTATGGGGAGGAAAAAAAGTATGCCATGTTCAAATTTGGGAAGTGCCAGATTAGCTAAAATTTTAGCAGATTTCTTACTGAAGGACCGCTCAGAGTTTTTATCTAATATGTAGTTGGGCATTACAGATTTCCAACAGGGCTGTGTAGAGTCTAACATTTCTCTTTCCCATCCTCCTAACTGTGATTCCTTTTTTTTGGACTGCATGTTTAAAATCTTTCTCTTAGATGATGGTTTCATAGAACACAATTTTAAGAACTAATTTTTTTAAAGTGAGAGCTTTAATAACTTGTTTGTTACAATTGTTAACTTTGTTAACAAGTTGTCAAGTTTTATTTCAAATTAAAAAGGTTTTAAAAATTTCAACTTGAACAGAGAAAACAATATTTTTAAAATTTTTTTTCTTTTAGAAAGTTTTTTTTTTTTTTAATGGAGGTACTGGGGATTAAACCCAGGACCTCATACATGCTAAGCATGCACTCTACCATTGAGCTACACCCACCCCCCAAAAAATAATTTTTAAATATTTAAATGTGTATTGAAAAATCCCAGACTTTCCCCAAAATACTTTAGTTATTGCTGAAAAGAGACTTACTTAGATAAAAATAATAATAAAAAAACCCCATGTTGCATAGATAACATAGATAGTTCCAGTGATCTGGTCAGTACACAGAAGATAATCACTTGAAGTATTAAGCTCCATCGTTTATTTTTTTATTGCTGGAATGTGACCCGATGATGGTAGTCTTGGTAAGCTAGCCCTTGGTCCTGCCCTTTTCAGCTCTTGGGAGGAGACTTATTCATAGCTGGTGACTTGGCTGCTTTTATTTCTGTAAGAATGATTTATAGTTTTTAGGCATCTGTACAGGTCATTGAAGTTGTGATAGTACCTACATTGAGGTGGCCGCTGACCCTGGACCTTGTCTGCATCATTTTCCTCTCCTCTTTATTGCCGTCTTCTGTAGGCTGTCTTGGTGACTTGGCCCCTGCAGAAGTGATTGTATTCTGATATATATTCTGTCTTTCTGGCCTACCTTATTCTTTTGCAGTCTGAATGTCAGCATCCTCTATTATCTCTCTATGCACAGTCAGTGCTCATAGACTTCACATATAGTAAAGTGAGAATTGCTTCCTGCAGTCGGAATGGTGCTGTTCAGCCTGGTCTTCAGGAATTTTCTCCAGTCCTTAATTCATTGCCCTACTCCTGATATTCTGGTAACTGTTGGTTAATGCATGGTCAGTATGACAGTGTGGATAATATTGGTCACAGTCTGTTGCATGTTTATTGCTTTCAACTGGAACTCCAACCTGGGCTAGAGATCAGCCACCTCCACGCTCTTTTCACGTTTAACAGCATCCAACTCTGTGGTCTCCATATCCTTCAGTGGGGAGTACTTCCAGGAGGTAGTCTTTATGGCTCTCTGCTGTACAAATATATCCTTCTTAGTGTCATCTTGTTGATGAAAACATATCCGTTTCTTATATTGATTGGCTTTTCCCCAAAACTTGTGTTGCATTGATCTCTTTCTAAATTTACTGTCACCTCAAGTGGAGTTCCCTTACTGATCTTGTCCCTGCTGGAGAAGTACTGCTCTTACGAGGCTGCCTGCACTTACGCATGCTGCACCATTACCCATGGTACCAGGGATGAATGGGGTGTTAGGCAGCTTGGGTCTCTGCCTTGCTCCTTGTGCTGACTGTGATAATGATGGTGATAGTCACCGGGCTGGCAGTGCAGCAGAGTCACGGTTCTCTGGGAGTCTGCTCTACCCTCCTGTTACCAGTGGAACCAAAGAAATGCTGTTTTAAACACAGCCTTTTTATCTTTACTGAATCTGCCAGCTTTGACTACTCTGTCATCTTTCTTATCTTGGGACAAGACAGGCTATCTCAGAATAGACAGTAGAGTAGTAGAACTCTACTTCCTGATTGTGTACTTTTCAGGGTTTTTGTATTTCATGTTCTTTTGTTTGCTTGCTGAAAAACTGCTTTCTTTCATTAGTATATTTCATCCATCCCATTACCCTAAACAACCGCAAGGATCTTCCCCCTTCTCTGCTCTTTTTTCACGTACATTCTTATGGCTTTAGCTATACTTTTCCTTCCTCTTTTAAACTGATACTTTCTATCCTGTATTTGAGCATTTTAGTTATTTTGCTACGTTTGGCATCTTTCACCCCCGCAAACACGATTATAGTATAGTCTTTCATTTCTCTTCCTAATTCTCAAAATGCCTAGTATTGAACTGTTGTCTTCCTCTACCTAAATTATTTTCTCTGCTATTTACAACTTGCTCATTTCTAGCAGTGATAAAACTTCAATACTCCAAGCTAAAAACCATGGAGCCTTAGTCATGTTTTGTTTTGTTGTTCATTGGCAAGGAATCTCAGCTCAGACCTTTAGATTCCATCTATCTCTGTCTCCTCCTAGCTGTCTCTGTGGCCACTTTCTAAATTTACTATTACCTTAAATGGATTCTGTTACTGGGTCTTAGAGATTATCTGTGGAATTGAATTAGACATTCTTTTGCTGTTCTCATATTTTATTTCTCATTCTTCTTGGCTCTCCACATTTCTCCCCAAATTAATAGGGCTATATTTGCAAATCCTCAGAATTTCTCAAGGGATTTATTTTTAGTTTCATTGGGCTATTCTCACAACCGTTTTTTTGTTATTTTTGGTTTTTTCCCCCCTCTAATCAGAGGGGGAAAATGGCAGTATTACATTTTCTTTCTCTTTCAGACTGGGAGACGAGACCAGAAAATAGTGTATCAGTCCCAGAGCTGGATGTTTCTGAAGAAGAGCCATCTCCAGGGGCAAGAGTGGAGAAGCACAAAAGGGATATTCCTTGGAGTTGCAGCTTCTTAGAAACTTGGGAATCGGAGGGCAGTCCAGGGAGGCAGGCGAACGAACAGACACTGCCAAGGGAGAGAAAAATAACTGAAAAAACAGTACCTACTTTGGAGAGAGACCATGTAAATAACGACTTTGAAAAAAGGATCAATCTAAGTTCAGACCTTCTAACACAAAAAGAAATATCTCCAGAAGAGACCTCTACTAAAACAAGCGTCAAACGGAATTTAAACCCAGTTAAAAAAGAGAAATCTTGTAAGTGCAATGAATGTGGGAAAGCTTTTAGTTATTGCTCAGCTCTTATTCGTCATCAGAGAACACATACTGGAGAAAAACCCTATAAATGTAATGAATGTGAAAAAGCCTTCAGCCGGAGCGAAAACCTTATAAACCATCAAAGAATTCATACTGGAGATAAACCATATAAATGTGATCAGTGTGGCAAAGGCTTCATTGAGGGTCCGTCTCTTACTCAACATCAAAGAATTCACACTGGAGAAAAGCCCTATAAGTGTGATGAATGTGGAAAAGCCTTTAGTCAGAGGACCCATCTTGTTCAGCATCAGAGAATTCATACCGGTGAGAAACCATACACTTGTAATGAGTGTGGAAAAGCCTTTAGCCAGAGAGGCCACTTTATGGAACATCAGAAAATTCATACAGGAGAAAAACCTTTTAAATGCGATGAATGTGATAAAACCTTTACCAGGAGCACACACCTTACTCAACATCAAAAAATTCATACTGGAGAGAAAACCTATAAATGTAACGAATGTGGGAAGGCTTTCAACGGGCCCTCAACATTTATTCGGCATCATATGATTCATACTGGTGAAAAACCGTATGAATGCAATGAATGTGGGAAGGCCTTCAGTCAGCACTCAAACCTCACTCAACATCAGAAAACACATACTGGGGAGAAGCCTTATGATTGTGCTGAATGTGGGAAATCCTTCAGTTACTGGTCATCCCTTGCTCAACATCTGAAAATTCATACTGGAGAAAAACCTTACAAATGCAATGAGTGTGGAAAGGCCTTCAGTTACTGCTCATCCCTTACTCAGCACCGGAGAATTCACACCAGAGAAAAGCCCTTTGAATGCAACGAATGCGGAAAGGCTTTCAGTTATCTCTCAAACCTTAATCAACATCAGAAGACCCACACCCAAGAGAAAGCTTATGAATGTAAGGAGTGTGGGAAAGCCTTTATTCGGAGCTCATCTCTCGCTAAACACGAAAGAATTCACACTGGTGAGAAACCCTATCAATGTCACGAATGTGGAAAAACCTTCAGTTACGGCTCGTCTCTTATTCAGCACAGGAAGATCCATACTGGAGAAAGACCTTACAAGTGTAATGAATGTGGGCGAGCCTTCAACCAGAACATTCACCTTACGCAACACAAGAGGATTCACACAGGCGCAAAGCCCTATGAGTGTGCTGAGTGTGGCAAAGCCTTTCGACATTGCTCATCTCTTGCTCAGCATCAAAAAACTCACACGGAAGAAAAACCCTACCAGTGTAATAAATGTGACAAGGCTTTTAGCCAGAGCTCCCACCTGGCTCAGCATCAACGAATTCACACCGGAGAGAAGCCCTATAAGTGCAACGAATGTGACAAAGCCTTTAGCCGAAGCACCCATCTGACTGAACATCAGAATACTCATACTGGAGAGAAACCTTACAACTGTAACGAATGCAGGAAGACTTTCAGTCAGAGCACTTACCTCATTCAGCATCAGAGAATCCATTCAGGAGAGAAGCCTTTTGGATGTAATGATTGTGGAAAAGCCTTCAGATACCGTTCGGCTCTCAACAAACATCAGAGACTGCACCCTGGCATATGACTATTCTAGGAACATCATAAATGTAGGGGGTGCATTTACTCTAGTCTGTCCTTTTGTTAAAGTACAGAAGAATTGGGGTGGATCGAGAAACTGCCTAAAATATTTTTACTTTTCACTGTCATACTGTGGAGTGGAAAGTACTTTGGGCTGAAGTAATCCAGTTAGGTTGTTAAGCAACTTTGTAAACATTGGCAAATTCAACCATTTTAAGCTTCAGTTTGCTCTGCAAAATGAGAGATTTTGAGTAGGTGATTTCAAAGATCGTTTGGCGTTTTGTATTCAGTTTTGTATACTCACAATATATTCTTGAGTAGGATTATTACACGTCAGCATTTTGCTACATTGCATCTAGAGTGTTTGTATTTATGCATGTTTTGTCAGTAGAGGAAGCATTTGTGTTTCAGTAACTAGACTGGAGATCTATTATTCTCCTGTTCTAACACATTTTAGTTGTTTAAGTAATTGGTTCCTAATAAAAAGAATTGTAAAATACCCTCAAATTAATAGTTCAGTAGCATAAAACGGCTTAACTCAGTACAAGTATTAAACCTTCCTATTATTGTCTCTTCTAGTATGTTTTAACGTTTTGAAAGTTTATCACAACTACAGAGATCCTCTGCTACAGCTTAAACCCATGTGATTTAACCCAAGTTGCATAGTGGAATCACGTCAGGAACTTTAAAAATTCTGTTGCCACGACCCTACCCCCAGAGACTAATTTAATTGGTCTAGGGAGTGGGATCCAGGCTTCAGTATCTTTTTTGAACTCCTAATGTGTACCCTGGAAAGAACAACTGGATTAGCTTTCAGGGTTCACTCCCTTAGTAGCTTCTTGTGGCTCCTCCTAGAAGCTCACAGATGAGCTACTCAGTACACATAATGTAATTTTGACTGCCACCTTATTTTGTAAATTGGGTTCTTACAAGCTTTGGTAGGTAAGGTCCATTTGTTTCTCCACCAAAGTGCTGAAATTAAATGGCTGAATAAAATAATAAACCTTTTTCTGGCTTTTCCTTGGCCACCTGATATCACAAGCAGATGACAGTATGAGTGACACCCCCGAAGATGGGCAGCCCACAGCCTGCATGGCCATTTGTGGCAGCCCTGGTCAAGATAACATGTGAGCCAGAAATGAATATGGCTCTAGCCTTAAAGAAATGGGCCTCTTACATTTTCTCCAAAAGCAGTGGACAATTTCCTAGCCTGCCCTTGAGAATGGAGAGCTCTGAGAATGGGATAGCACAGGAATTGGTCATTATTTATATAAAAGGAATTCTAGACTCTTCCCACAAGTGAGGTTTGGGAGAGTGGGTGCTGCAGCTTTTCACAAGTGAAAAAAATCACTTTTGCTTATGTGAATGCCAGTGACTTTCATCAGAATTCTGCCACCTCCTTAAGTGAAGATGCTAGACAGTAAAGAACACATAGAATTCAGGAAACTAGCCATGTAAATCTCAGGGCTTTTTGCTGTTGTAGTTTGAAACATCTATAAAGAAGTGTCATCCTGATATTTCTTAAATTTCTCATGGTTTCCACTATGTAGGAATAGCAGTTATCCCATTGCAGAAAGGTGGACACTGGCAGAGAGGAATGGATCTCAGATTATAGGATAAGCTTTGATGGGAATCTGAGCTCTTCTACAATGCAGGGAAATGTAAATTTCTATATCCAGGTGAAAGCTCCTATTTCAAAGGAGATCCCCAAGTAGAAAACACTAGTCTGTCTGTAATGGACAGGAAGACTCTTGTCCTTTGCCACTCCAATTCCTATGTGAAAGGACAGAATTTATTTGGGAATTTGTGATTAACCCTGAAAGGTCCTACTTTGTTCCATTAATTTGATCTCCATAGATACTATCAGATCAAACCTAGAGCACCAAGAATATGTGATCACTAACTTAATTCCCCTTTTACTCGAAAAACATCTGATCTTTCATGCCTTGCCTCTGCTTGCTTGTCTTCCTTCATATTCCCAGACTTTGGGTATGTGCTAACCACTCCCAGGTAACACAGGCCTGGAGCAGGGATAGGCAGTGAATTGAAGCTCCAGGACTTAACATGATCTTGGTTTCTGTATCTCCTTTATGAGTATCTCAAAAACGTCTCTGCTAGCCATCCCACAGTTTTCCAAAGTGGGTGGATTTGCAGTTGCTGCTCTTTCTTAGACTTGTCAATCTGATTATACACTGTGGTTAACTAAGGTTTGTCCTTTATCACCTCACATGTCCCTTAGCCATGTACTTACCTTCTTTCCTTACCTCTATTTGAAGAACAGAGAGGAACTTAAGTAACTATTTAGGGTTTTTTGTCCCTTAATTTTGTGATTAATATGCCATAAACACCTAATATAACACTAGTATTACTTCTTTAACGTTTCTCGTACTGAGAAAGTGAGTTCAATCCCTAGTGCTTCCACTAACAAAAACAAACAGAAGACGTATAGGGGAGAATTGGAAGTTAGAGGTTATAGCTTTTTCCCTGAAGATAGAATTAGTCTAGAAAAATAGCAGAGGGATTCAGTTTATCTTAGCAATTTAACACTCATTGACAGACTGTTCAGAAATAAAGCCACAATTCTTTATGAGGCAAATCATTCTCTAGTATTTATTTTAAAATTCTAGTATTTTCATATATATCTTTGGATGTTTCAATGTCCAAGACTGAGTATTTAGTGACCAAGCATTTTCCTCTAGGTCCTATATTGGCAGTTTTTTAAAATCTGCCACTAGATTATAGATACTGGGCTACCCAGGTTTTTGTCAAATAACTGGGTGGAGGGAAGAGGAAAAGGGAGGAAATATCACATAACCTAGTCACTCATTCTTAAACATTTAGGTCTTCATTAAAATCCATTCAATCACAGCCAGTTCATGTGAGGTACCTGACCTCATAGTGGTTGGAGTCCAGAAGGGGACAAAATCAAATATCTGCTTTCACAAAGCATCCCATTATAAATAACTGTGTTAAGTGCCAAGTGGTGATAAGTGCTATAAATAATACCAAAGAAGCATGAAGGGCTTGTGAGAAGTCACCACCAGGGGTTGTGGTGCTATTGTAGATAGAATGGCTGGGAAATGCCTTTCTAATGAAGTACCATTGGAGCACAGACACAAGGAAGTAAGGGAATGAACTAGGTGGCTATCTGGGAGAAAAGCGCTCCAGGAAGAGAGACTAGTGGCCCTAAATGTCCTGAGATAGAAGCATCTTTGGCAGTTTTAGGAACACTGGCTGGAGCACAGTGAGTGAGTGGTAGGAGATGCAGTCAGAGGCAGCTGGAATACACTTCATGCAGTATGTTTTGCCATGGTAAGAATTTGGCACTTTATTCAGAATAAGATGGTAAGTCATTGAAGGGTGTTGACATGGGAGTGACATGATTTTAATTATGTTTTAAAAGGGTCACTTACTGCAGTGTACAGAAGAGATTATAGGGGGTCAAGAGTGCAAGCAGGACTCTGCTTGGAATGCTACTCCAATCATTCAGGTAAGAGCTAATGGTGACTCAGAGGTATTAATGATAAGTGGTAGGAAGTAGTTGGATTGAGGCTGTATTTTGAAAATACAGCAAGCAACATTTGCTGATGGTTTGGATATGAAAGTGTGAGAGAAAGGGAAACTAGAATGGCTCTAAGGGCTTAGGCCCTGAGCAACTTGAAGAGAGGAGCTGCCATGTACTGAGAAGAGGAATACCAAGGAAGGAGCAGGTTCACAGAGGGGCGGAGGAATCTGAATTCAGCTTTGGAACTCATTAAATGAAAAAACACAAAATATAAATGTGCAAAGTGGACACATCTATGTAACTATCATCAGGTCAAGACAGTAGAAGAAGGCACAAGCCCTTGGGCATATTGCCTCAAACAGTGGGCAGTCAATTAGTATTTATAATTGAGTAACTAGCTGAAGCTTAAGTAAGGCAAATACATTATAAGGAGGGAGAGAGGTCAATATTCATCATAATGATCCTATTCTTTGGAGGGAAAGTAATCTTGGCCCACGTCCCTAGGTAAATTATAGCATCCAGGCAAGAGAGACTAGGAAGTGAAACTAGGAAGGGACTGAGAAAATAGAGGGACACAGGGTCCATGAATAAGTAGGGTGCAGGTGCGTTAAGGAGGCTTAAAGAGCTATTTTAGAAAGCAGGGATGCTGCTCCCTTTGCCTTTTAGGGCTAATAGAGTTTTTTTTAGAAAGAGCTCCTTGAAAAATTTTACTTGATCTCCTTTTCTCTACAATTCAAACAGCTGAGAGAAATGGTTTTATAAATACCAGACAGCATGTGGTACTCAAAATCATCCTTTACATCAGCTATTGGCACTCTGCCCTTGACACCTGGAACATATCCACTGTCACTTCCCTTAGGATGAGTTATTTTCCAAAAGGTTCTTGACCCTTCATGCAAAAAAACCCCCACTTGTATTTAAGAGTTTGTTTCTATTTTTAATGACTGGCTGCTGACAGCTTTCAAGCCAACCCTTCTCCCCTTCTACTTCCTCTCTGGGCAAGCTAATAAGTTCTGGGTGAGGGTATTCAAGCTGCACAATCCCTGACCCACATGCAGGAACCTTCATCCCAGTCCACGATAAAACCTACCCTAGGAACCCCTCTCTGCTCTTTCTCTCGGGCTATTTTCAGACCAGTTTGGGAGCCTGCCATGCTCTCCCCAGAAAGTCTTTATTTATGGATAATAAACGCTTTATGTCCTTCTGGTGCCTTTGTGGAGCCATCAGACTTGACATCTGAACCGAATTTTTGATGGGGGAGATCCATCCTGCTTCTGTGGGGGTGACCAAACCATCACCCCAATCTGAGTCTTTGCATGAACTAGGCTCAAATTTCAACTGCTACTCTTCACACATAGGTGTTAGGAATCAAATTGTTTCCCTGCAGAAATTCTGGCTTTACTACAAAAACACACCATAAAATTAAAGTCATGTCTACTTGCTGGATTGGAACATGATCTACTGTTAAACCATATACAATTACTTTGCTCCCTGGTCTTTCATTTTGTGGTCTATCGGGGCAGGAGAGTGTTGACAGTTGATAAAGGTTTTAGAAACATGGCCAGACAAGTTAATATTAAGAAAAAAATCAATCCATTAACTTTCCCTCGTTTAAAATGCAATTATTCAATTTTAGTGGTGGGCTATCTTTGTCTAGTTAATGGTAAAGAGTGGTTCCCAGGAAAAATAGTTTGATATGACAAGAGAAAAGTCAGGGAAGTTTCTCTCTCTCTAGATTTGTCCCTGTGAAGATGGTGTAGAGAGGAGAGGGAAAGAGGGTCTGATATGAATGACCTCACAATGGGATGGAACCTGTATTCTAGACCCTGTCTTGGACACACCCTCTACCTTGGATAGGCTCAGATGGGTCCCTGGGCCATGGATGACTCACCCTTGAACAGGAGTGAGGGCATTCATCTCAATCTTAGACTAGTGAGAAAGTATAAAAGCTCAAGGTCCAGATCCAAGAGATTGTATCATTACTGAGGCCTCTGAGAAATGTCATCCTGGGGCCAAGAGAAATCTAGAACCACAGTTCTGGGAGGTTGGTGGCCCAGCATTGCCCATGAAGACCAGGAAACAAAGAGTGGGTCTATTGGGGACTTATTTGGTCTCTTTCTTCTTTACTCCACCTCTAGGTAGAGTCCCAGGAAGACACCAATGGTCATACTCAAGCAGTTTAACTGAAGAAAATTTAACTAAGGAAAGGAACCAGCAAAAGACAGTGGAACACCAGCTTCTATCAGTCACAGGAAGACAGTACCACTCCTGAGCCTGAAAGAGTAAGGGCAAAAGAATATATTCATTTCCTATGGTTGCTGTAACAAATCAGCACAAATTTGGTGCCTTAAAACAACGGATTTATTTCACAGTTCTGGAGTCCAGAAGTCTGAAATCAGTTTCACTGGGTCACTCCTTCTGGAAGCTTTAGGGGAGAAGTCATTCTTTGTCTCTTTTAACTTGTGATGGCTGCTGACATACTTTGGCTTGTGGCTGCATTACTCCAATCTCTGCCTCCATTGCCTCCTCCTCTTCTGTGTCTGTCATCACATCTCTCTCTGCCTTTGTCTTATAAGGAAATATGTGATTGCATTTAGGGTCCAACCTGATAATCAGGGTGATCTCCCCATTTCAAGATCCTTACTTTAATCACTTCCGCAAAGTCTTTTTTTGCCATAAAAATAACATTCACACTTTCCAGGGATTAGGACCTAGATATTTTTTGACAGGCTATCATTCAGCTTACCACAAAGTGGAATACTGTAACCAGACCCAGTGGGGGAATAATATAGTTACCTCTTTCTTCTTCCACTCTATGCAGTCCACAGAGATCAGCCTCTTAGTGGCATTCAAAGGACTTAACAGTTAAAAAAAAAAATGGCTGAGGATTAGATAAGACAAAATGAGTGAAGTGCTTAGCACAGTGCCTGGCTCACAGTAAGCACTGTCCATATAAGATAATTTAGGTAATACTACTCTTCCAGTGTCCAGGCCAGGCTTCCCCAGCAAGTTCTACCCAACGTGAGAAAAAAACCCCCTAGAATCTGAGCAGAGACCCTCTGTGGCCACTATTGCAGTAGGAAAGAGCACACAGCCTACTTTTCTACCGACTCTTAGTCCAGAGGTTTATAATAGTTTGGACTTCAGTCAAATCTGAGGGAGGATTTCCTTTTAGTTTATCATAACTTTCATTTCTATTTTCTCATGTTATTCTCACAGGAGCTCTTTGAGGCATGTGGGCTAAGTAGTTATCTTCAATTTTGTTTAAGAATAACTGTGGCTCAGACCTTGTTATGTAACATCACATGACTAATTAGTAGTACTACAGAAACTAGAATCTTGGGTTCCTTGTGCCTGTGCCTTTTCCCAGACCTTGCCACTTCGTGAAACTCACGTCTTAGTTCTACAAAGCTATCAAGAAAATTATTGTTTGGTTTCTTTAAATGCTTCTTGAGTCAGGTTTTAGGAAACTATCTTCCATTAACTAGTGCAGTTTGGGTCAGATGCGAGCAGATGCAGAGATTCAGCACATGTGTCTTGTGTCCCAGACTTGACCTTTATCCACTGGGGCTTCATGCTGTGTCCCTGGTCCAACCCTAAGTCCTAGAAGGAGGTGGACCTTGATTTTCAGATGGAAGGAAGGGAGATTACAATAAACAGGCTGGTGATGATTTTTTTACATGGAAATCCTAGGAGCTTCTGAGTAGGACAGTTATTTCTCAGGACTCTGTTCTTCCGTTCTCTTTTTCCTACTTTCCTACTTCCCACCCAACATGGTAGCCTGTATAAAAAGTTGGATTGAAGGTGATGAGTGAGTTTTTTTTTTTTTTGACATATTAGTTTGTAGTGCCAACAGAATATTGATACAGGTCTGGAGACATCTGGAAAGTAGTTGGAAATGAAAGTTTTGAGCTCATGAGGAAGGCTCTGTGTGGAGGTGCAGGTCTGGTACACAGAAGTAATAGTTTAAGCTGCAGAGGAAAGATGCTAAATACAGAACTTAGGAGAATGTCCTATTCAGGAATAAGAAGGGTTGAAGAGAGGTAAGGAAAATTGAAGAATTAGGATTAAAGCTCTGAGCAGCTAGAGGAGAAAATTGCAAGGAATGATTGGTGTGTAGTGTAGCATGCTACTGAGTTAGGATTTTTACCAGAAAGATTCATGAATTTACAATTAGGGGTTAGTGTAGTCCTCAGAAAATTTAAGTTTGAATAGGTTAAAAACAGTCACATGGTTCAAATATCAAAAAAGTATTTAAAAATAACCCCCAAAACTTGTCACTCCTACTGCTGTCTTCCATCTGTCTAGAACCTCCTTCTCAAGTAAACACTTTAATTTGTGTACCCTTCAAGAGTTTTAGTGCAGATGTAAGCAAATATAAAAAAAAAAACACATTCTTGATTCAATTCCTTTTAAACACAAGATATAGAACATAGAATGTTATGCACCTTTTTTTCACCCAAAAATATATTCTGGAGATCTTTCCATAGAGAGTGTCTCCATCTTTTTTATAACTGAGTATCATTAGCGTACTTCAGAGAAACAGAACATATTGATAAAAAGAGAAATACAGAGAGATTTATTTTAAAGAATTGACTCACATAATTTTGGGGGTTGACAAGTCCAAAATCCATAGGGCAGGTCAGCAGTTTGGAAATTTGGATGAGTTGAAGTTGCAGTCTTGAGTCCAAAATCCCTAAAAGCAGACCAGCAGGCTGGAAACTCAGGATTTCTATGTTACCATCTTGAGGCAGAATTTCCGTCTGTTTTGGGAATCCCTGGGTTTTGCTCTTAAGGATTACAACTGATTGAATGAGGCCCACTCACATTATGAAGGGTAATAAACTTTACTAAATAATTTTACTACAAAATACCATCACAGAAACATCTAGACTAGTGTTTGACCAAACAATTAGGCACCATAGCCTAGCCAAGTTGACACATAATACTAACTATCACAAGCTACATAGTATTTCACTGTATGGATGGCTATAATTTATTTAACCAATTCCATTATGGAGGACATTTAGGTTATTATCAATATTTTTGCTATTACAAGTTATTCAATGAATTACCATATATATACATATGTCATTTTAAATATGTGCATATATGCAATAGTCAGATATTACCAAATTCCCCTTCATGGGGTTGCTCTCTACTACCAGCAATATGTGAGACTGACTTGTTATAGCCTTGGCAAAGAATGTTGTCAAACCTAAGAATTTTTGCCAGTCTGATTAGTGAAAATGATACCTTGGTGTACTTTTAATTTTCCTTATCCTATGAGCAGATATAGTTGAGTTTCAAGGGAACAGGTCAAATATAAAGGGCTATAGAATAAGTGGATGGTAAGGTGGAAAATGGAGGAAATATGTAGCAGTCTAAAGGGATGGAAATCTGGCCATATTAGGAGAGAATTAGCTTGGTGGCAAAAACAGCATATGAATTTAACGAGGATATTTTTAAATAGGAGAGACCTACTAGACTTGTTTAAAGTGATAATAAAATGAGTCACTAGAAAAGGAAAGATTGAAAAGTGAAAAGAGTGTGACAGGAAAGTCATAAAGAAGGCAGAAAGAAATAGTATCTCTGACAATGTTGGGATGGATAGAAGCTAAGCTGTGGGTGTGGAAAGTGTGAAGGACAGAAGGTTGTGGGTGGGGAGCAGATGGCGGGCACCTTTTAAAGGCAGAGGAGGAGGAGGACTTTTGGAACAAGAATTAAAAAGGAAGGATTAGATTCACCGATGGGTGAGAAAAAGCACAGGTAGCAGATGCTGCATCACCCACAGGCGTGGGGGATTCCTGCCTGCCAAGACCCCAGGGTTCCAGATAAAAGACAGAATGTTGCTGGATGATTCATCCATGTGGACACTGATAGAGTCAACAAATATTTACTAAGCAGTCACTCCATCAGGCATACTGATGTCACTCAGAATGAAATGAGACATGAAATAGAGCAGAAGGCTATAAGCCAGATGCTAAAGTCATGTATGTAGGGAAGATCAGGAGGAGACTGAGATGTGGGAGAGCATGAAGGTAAAAGGAGTGTTCCAGAAAGAGTTGAGATTTACTTTAGTTTCAGAGGTACTGTGAAAAAAACTAGTAAGAAGGTGGGTCCCAGGAAAAGGAATCAGTGAGCAGTACAGAGATGACAGTGGAGGTGAAAATTCTTCATTTGGGCAGTAGTCAAAGGATGGCTTGAACATAAGGTTGGAAAGAATTAGCTAGCCACATTGTTCCAAAAGAAATGCTTGTATACATTTTTTTTTAATTATAGAAAATTTCAAATGGACACAAATAAAAAAGTAAAATCAAGTGTATTCTTCACCCAGCTTAAACAATAATCAGTATTTGCCAACCTTGTTTAGAAATCCCTCCCTCACTCCCCACTTTTATTTATTCCTGGAGTGTTTTTAAGTAAGACCTAGACATCTTATCATTTGTCTTGTCAGTAAGTATCTTTTAACCAATAAGGACTTTTTCTTCCTTTTAAACATAACCATAGTGTCAATATCACAACTAATAAAATTAAGAATAATTGTGGGGGAGGGTATAGCTCAAGTGGTAGAGTGCATGCTTAGCATGCATGAGGTCCTGGGTTCAAGCCCCAGTACCCCATTAAAAAAAAAGTTGAAAGCAATTTTACAATATTGTTTTGACAACAGCAGACTGAAGCTTTTGCTAGGGGTTCTAATTAAAAACACTGTTTTTTAGGAAACCTGAAAAATGCTGATACAGGGACAGGATTAGTTCTTTGATAGTACCATTAAAAATTATATTGGAAAATATTAACTAACATGGGGAAAGTTCAAGATGAATGTGTAAACATTT
Source organism: Camelus dromedarius (assembly GCF_036321535.1). Taxonomy (NCBI): domain Eukaryota; kingdom Metazoa; phylum Chordata; class Mammalia; order Artiodactyla; family Camelidae; genus Camelus; species Camelus dromedarius. Next base: position 17,921,930 of record NC_087454.1, on the reverse strand, counting down.
TGCTACATATAAACTATATAATTTTTTTGTTATGTATAAACGTACATATACATAGTCCATCCCCATGTCTAGCATTGGTAGATACAGAGATATCAGAACAACAAAAGGCTGAAAGAACATTTACTAGTATGTACAGGGATTATCTGAGTAATGGGAGCAAGCATTTATTTTTTGCTTTTCATCCCCTTATACTTTTCAGGGTGTATAGGGGTGTGTGTGTTAGAGTGGGGGGTAGGGTGGCCTCTTTAATGGAGCTGAATAAATTTTCAGTGAAGAGAATGACTCATCTTCAATCTCACAGTCCACAAATCAAAGAATCAGATTAATACATAACAGGCAAGAAAAACGCATGTAAAATAAATAAAACCTAACGGAAAAGGGTGAAAGCTTCACTCTGATACACCAATGCTTTAGAAAAAGAAGCCACAGAGCTTCTGACTAGGCCACCAGCCCCAAACGAAGGCCACTGATACCCCCCATAGTACTTAGCGTGGCACCGCCCACCCGCACAGACTTTAGAATCTTCAGCGGGTCGTCGATGACGTCACACAGGATTTTCCGTGCGGGTGGGACTTGGCCCTAGGAATTCTGGGAAATGGAGTCTGGGCGCTGTGACGATTGTGCATCTCCGAGGTTTCTGGGAATTGTAGTTCTCAGACGCAGATTCGGGCCAGGCAAGGCGCGGTCTTGGTAGTTTGGAGTTTGCTCCGCGGTGTCCTCCCAAGGCCACCCACCACTGCTTTGGGAGGAGGGACGCATGGCTCCGCAGGCTCTCACCTGCTACTGAAGGGGGTGAGAGGTCCAGTCCTTGTGTCGATTATGAGCTCCATAATGGCAGCCACTGAATCCGGAGGGCGAGGGAGGAGGCTGTGCCCGCCGGGGTGCTGTACACGGAGTTAAGTCCCGGTATACAAAAGTTTCTATGAGATTGTGTCTAGTTTGACAACAGAAACAAGTAAATCCCAGTGCATGGGTCTGGGCAACACTGCAGGGAAGGGGTAGGACCGAGAAGTTGAGGAGACTGCGTGCCTGGTATTTGGGAAACAGGAATCTTTACCAGGAAAAACAAACCTGACTAACTTTTCAGCCTGACATTTTGGGGAAGAAGAAGGAAAGTCACATGAAGGAATATATCCTAAAGCTGCTGGGATTGAAGCTATTTCTGATTGCTTTACCAGGAAAATTTAGTATTAAAGTAAAAACCACAAAATTCTCTGTGACTATCAAAGAGGTGGGGAGTAGTGGGGTTTTTGGCTTATTTCAAAGTGTCAGAAGGATATGGATAGCAGAAAGAGTCAAGGGGGAAATAAATCAACCTCTGAAGTGTGGAAAAGGGAAAACCAGACATCTCAATAGGAAACTGTTTAAAAAAGGTCTAGGAAAAAAAAAATCTCTCTTGTTTCAGGGTGGAGTGTCAGCGGAATTCGTGGGACCTCTATAATGTCACCCTCACGTCAGGTCATCCAGACCACTTCTCTCCGTTAGGTTCTGCTGTGTGTGTCAGGATGGTCTTTAGGATTCCTAAGAAAATGGTTCAGGGGAGAGGACAATGCTATTACCAAATTCCTTTAGAGAGCCCACTTTCTGAGGGTGTGTTCTCTTGCAGGGAGGGTCATAAAATAGAAGAATGTGGTCCCCAGCCTCAGAATGCTGAGGTTCAAGTCCCAGTTCTGTAATTTACTTGCTGTGTGACCTTGATTTACTTATCTCAGCCTCAGTTTCCTTGTGTTTGTAATATGGATAATATTATCTTGGGCTCCATTCCTAGGGTTTTGTAAAGAGTCAATGAATTAATTCATGTAAAGCTTTAGAACAGTGATTTATACATAAACGCTCAATGTTATAGATAAGCACTCAATGTCTTTACAACATCACTTTATTGTTGTAAGTTATTAAATTACTGAGTATTTTGCTTTTTAAGCAGTTTCACTTTTAAATTTCTTATTGGAGGAGTTTTGTGGCATAAATGGAAATAATGGGGAAACTGAGACTCATGCTGAATGGCTGACTTGTGTTCAGGGAGTAAATGGCATTGTTGGGGCCAGAAGCCTTATCTAATGGATAATTCTTTTGACTGCAACCACATGATATCCTTGGTAACATTCTTCTAGTTTATATCTATGAAGCTTTGTCAAACCTCCTGCAGAATGATTCTGTACACACCTTAGAGTCAGGTAAGGGATTGGGAATTCAGGCAGTCCTCAATTTATAAACAGAAACTCTTTGACCTTTGCATTAAGGAATTGCTGGTCCCTCTTCTTCCTTGCCCATATCTAGTCACTAGTTTCATAGAACCTTTCCTTTACCAGCTCTTCATCTGACTACTGCTCTCTGTTCCCCAATACCACTGTTTTAATACTTCAACTTTCCATCTAGTTTCTACTGCTGTCTCTCTCATTCCCAAACCACATTGTCCTCTACCAAATTAATCTTCCCTCCTGTAACCAAATTTTATTACCATGATCAAAACCCTCCAGTAATTCCCTCACTGCCTAAATGATTAAATCCAAACACAAGCTAGTACTCAAGGCAGTCATCATCCAGTTATCCAATTCCAAATAAACTTTCTCATTTTTATTTCATTGAACTCCCTACCACAGACAATCCAGTTTGTCTATTGGAACAAACTGGGCATTTTCCCACCTCTATGCTTTTACTTACACAGTTCTTTCTTTTTCAGATCTTGCCAGGGTCCAGCTTATGAGGTCCAGTATTGGGGTCAAATCCTGAACCTTGAGTAAGTTATTTAACATCTGTAAATTTCAGTTTCTTCATCCCATTATGTGGTAAATTAAGTGACTCAAATGTGTGAAAAGAGCTTTCCTTCTGGCACCCAGTAAATACTTGATTATCTAATATACTCTATCCTCTGTTCCTTCTAACCCAACTCCGCCCCGAAAAGAATCCTTACATTTGCCTTTCTGAGCTACTATACATTTATCCACTGGAAAGCATACTATATGTTAGGTATTGAGGAGAATACATACTTTTTAGTTTTTGCTATCAACACATTGTATAATCACATGAAGGCCAATGGAGAAATTAATCTTAAATCTAACTATTAGGAAAACTTTGCTTTCCTTGAAGAATGGACATTTTGCCCCCTTCCAAATACAATGTAAGCAAATGACCATCTCACTTTGATTGCCAGAATGCTCACTTTGCATCCCTACCTGAATAACCATATGGTAAACCATAATTTGTCACGATGTTGATCTTCTATGCACTTTCTTCTTTCTCTAATGCTGATTTGTATGTATTTTCAGTTTTCTATTTTATCATATCTTGTAAGCTGCCTTGAGTCATTTTTGACATATAATAGATTTATAATAAAATAGATGACCATTATCTATGATGGCAGTTAGAAGAAATAGCTTCTAACTTATTTGATTATGATCCTAGTTTTCCATTTCTGTGGAGTTACAGACCCTTCAGGGATGAAATGAAACACTACGGGTAGATATGACAGAATAGAATCATAACAATTAGCATTTATTGAGCATTTACCATATGTCAGGCACTGTTTTCATCACTTTACATGAATAAACCTACCTACTCCTTACAATAGTCTCATGAAGTGGCAAGCCAAGAGGCCAACATCCCAGGAACTCTAAAGGAGAGTCAGTTCTAAGAATTAATGTACATAATTCAAGGAAGGACAAAAAGCACTAAAATATTTATGAGGTTATCTCACCATTCAAAAGAATAAAGTGACTGTAGTATTAAACCTTCCTGACTTAGATTAAAACTAGAGTTCAGGCCTGCATTGTACTAGGTATTAGATGGGGCTTCTAAGAGATTTAAGACAATTTCTAACTTCAAAAAAGTTCATGGGAAAAAGCACCTGACAGAACTAGAGAGCAGAGTAAGGAAGTATGTAACACAGGCGGATGATGTAGATAATCACTGTAAAGGACGTCTAAGCAGGTGGGGAACTGAAAGTACCGCAGAGGAGGCAGGGCCTGAGCAGGGCCTTTTATAAAGGGTGGATAGATTTCTGGAGACACAGGGAAGAAAGTAGGGCATGTAAAGGAGGATAACAATGGAATAGTCTGAAAGGAAGCCCAGTGTGAAGAGAAAGGGTTTAGTGGAGACAAAGGACAGGCCTGCCCAATTGTACTGGGGAGTGATGGAAAATAAGTAATGGAAAATAGATCCAACTGTGGAAGGTCTTCAAGTTAAAGCCATTTGAACTTTTTCCTGGGGACAATGGGAAACTGTGGATTCTTTCTGAACAAAGAGATAGTTCAGTCAGGCAGCTAGATAAAGACAGGGAGACAGGCGCAGCAACAGTGTGTTTACTCTGGTAATCCCGGCCCAAACCTCCCAGGACTTAGTAGTGGCAGTAGGACTAGAGAGAAAGAAATCAACTATTCAGTCATCTCAAATAGACCCTAGCAGACTGATTACCCAGGATAAAGAGGAATCAGGAATAATTACGGGGCATTTAGTTGACTCTTCAGCACTTGGTGATGTTTTATAGGGATCAGAAACAAGATTTCTGTCTTTAGTAAGCTTACAATCTAACTGAATAACCTTAAGTATTATAAGTCAATGAAATAAAATTATTCTGGTCCAATTCTTGCCCAAAGTCAGAGCTGATCATTGTTAATCAGAGAAATGCTGGGAGGTAGGAAAAGTACAGATCAGCACAGAATTGTGGATCCCAGAAGCTCAAATTTTAAGGCATAAGAGTGGCCGTAGTGCCAATTCTGCAAATGTCAAGTAGAAAAAGGACTGAGAAATAGGCACCGAGTTTGTCCTTGTTTGTAAGATAAGCCTTACAAGATTGGTGAGAGTCAGAACCAGAGGGTGTAAATTTCATGAAGTCTGTAAACGAAAGAAAATATTTAAAAATAGGGCAGTATTTTTTTTTAAGATAAGGGAGGAACTAAATGTCTGTAAGATTTTTTAGGACATTCTTGGTAAGGATGAGATAAAATAACACTAGGATTTGTTAGGAACATTAGTAGAACTATGAGTTATACTTTGAGGAAAATAGACTATAGCAAAAAGGGTGAGGGAGGAAGAAAGAAAAATCTGTCTTTATAAGTCCAGAGACTGAATTTGCCTTAATACTATTATGCCCAAGCTGGTGGGGAGTATTTTGTTTTCAGAATAGAAGCCAGCTCCTTCTCTTCTGCTCCTGGAACCAGCAAGCATGAAAACCATGCATGCGCGCGCGCGCGCACAAACACACACACACACACACACACACACACACACACACACACACACACACACACACACACACACACGATTGGGAAAGAGATGGTTTGCTGGTTGTTCAGGGACCAAGCTTCATGGAACAGATAAGGTGAGGAACTGCAAGTGTTAGGTAGCTGTATATTCTAAGATTAGAGTCCTACAGAATATTAGGTTGAATATGTTCGGTTTGTAAAGTCACCCTCTTGTTGGATTGATCACTCATTTGAACGTTTAGTTTACAAAATGAAAGGAAGGCTAACTTGAAACTGGCTTATAGCTAGCTAGTAGGGAAGGAAAATTCAGACAAGTATGTATGTTTCTTTTCAGTTGTGGGAGGTTATGCTATGTGTTCTTGTGCTAACATTAATGAAAGCTCAGATATTACTCTTTAGTGTGAAGCTGCTGATGTCTTATGAGAGTTGAACTCTGACTGAAGGCTTTCCCACAGTTATTACACTTATAAGGCTTCTCTCCCGTATGAGTTCTCTGGTGAATAATAAGGGAGGAGCTCCGACTGAAGCCCTTTCCACATTCTCTACACTCATGGGGCTTTTCTCCGGTGTGAATTCTCTGATGTTCAACAAGGGATGAGCTTCGACTGAACACTTTGCCACAGTCACTGCACTCATAGGGGTTCTCCCCAGTGTGTGTTCTCTGATGTTCAATAAGAGATGAGATCCAACTGAAAGCTTTCCCACATTCACTGCATTCATAGGGATTCTCTCCACTGTGTATGCGTTGATGCTGAATTATGGTTGAACGGTCACTGAAGGCTTTCCCACATTCATTACATTTGTAAGGTTTTTCTTGAGTATGAGTTCGCTGATGTTGACTAAGGTTAGTACTTCGGCTAAAGGCTTTTCCACATTCACTACATTCATATGGTTTTTCTCCAGTATGGATCCTCTGATGTAGACTGAGGTGTGTACTCCGGCTAAAAGCCTTTCCACATTCACTGCATTCATAAGGTTTCTCTCCTGTGTGAGTTCTTTGATGTTCAATAAGGTGTGTACTTCGGCTAAAAGTTTTCCCACATTCGCTGCATTCAAAAGGCTTTTCTCCACCATGACTCCTATTGTGGACAATAAGGTCTGATTGGTAACTAAAGGCTTTACCACATTCATTGCATTTACAAGATTTCCTTTGTGGGAAAAGTTTTTCGTGTTTAATTAAGTCTGAATTATCTTTCGAGTTTTTCCTAGATATGGGGGACCTAGTTCCCTTTGGAATTTTCTGCTGTGTATTAAATTTTGAGCTTAGACTAGATTCGGGGTCTCTCTCCCTAGTGAAAATTTCTTTGAGGGTCATTGACACTTTTCTGATTGCTGTTTTCTCGAAAGAAGATTTCTTCTGTATACGACATTTTGTCTGCCTTGATAACTGGCCCTCCCTTTTACAGGCTTCTTCATTTGTAGCACGTTGGGCAGTGTTCCCTCTGACACTTTCCATTGCTGACCCTGAATACTCTAGTTCTTCAGAAATAGCCTGATTGGTGTTGATGCTTTAGTTCAGTTCAAATCTCCCTATCTGAAAGACATTTAAAGTGCAAATGTCATCTGTGTCTAGTATGGAGAGCATGGAAAATAAACCAGCAGAAAAAAAAGACATCTAATTTGCAATTTATGCACACTAGCAACTTTATATGGGGAGAAGATAAAAACGTAACAACGAAAGAGAAGTGAATAAGGCCAGAATAGATAACAGACAGAGTTTTCACAGTGGACACAGTGAGCACAGAGACATCAAGAAATGTGGGTAGGGGACTGGGTAATATGCTGAGCCAAACAAATGGAAATGAGCAGACACACCAACTGATGAGCAAAGAATGGAGGATTAGAAAGTAAAACGAGCCATTAGCTATTGAAGCCAATTAGTTATGGTAAATGAGAAAAAGGAAAGGGGTAAGAAGAGTAAAGACTCTCAAATGTAGAAAAGAACCCCCCCCAAATGTAAAAAGTGAGGAAGACTATCAGTCTTGGATGCAACCATTTTCTTAGCAATGAGGGAGAACAGAATTTCAGAAATGCTAAGTATTACACTGCTATTTGATCCCCCAACTCTTCTTCCAACTAGTTGAAGTATTCTTCATAACAAGTCTATGACCACAAACTTCAGAGGTTTAACAGAGCTTACCTCAACAGACCTTAAGTTAGAGTTCAATGAGGCCAACTTGCTCATTTGATTGAGAGAAAGCAGATTGAGTAACTTAAGTCACCCAGAGAGTTGCAAGGGCTTAGAATTGTACTCGTGTCTCCCAAATTTCAAATTGGTGGTCTTTTCATGATACCACTCACCTAGACAGATATTTTTGGTCACTTCCCTCTTCAGCTCCCTGAAGATCCAGTATCTATAGTTGTCCTTCCTCCAATGAGGTGATCATGTCCAATTCACATGCTGGGGTTCCTGCTGATTGGAAATGATTTAACACAAGGCTATTGTTGCTGGAGACACAGGGATATTGAGAGCTCAACATTAATGCTTGGATCTATAGAAAAGATGGTATGAACTTTTACAGAGGCTGTGGCAGGAGGGGCTGGAGAAAGTGGGTATCTGAAAGGGGCTAAAATTGATTCCATTAGAAAGGTTATATGCATATGCATACGCATCAGAATCACTTATGAAACATTACTTCAGATACTGGGCATTACCTCAGACCTAGTGAGTTTGATGAGGCCCAGGCATTTGTGCTTAATAAGTTCTTATGTCTTGACAAGTTGAGTTGTCCAAAATGAACCTTAGAAACACTCTCTCGGTTGCCTGAAAAATGTACTAGCTGGGACCAGCCTTCCTACCCAACATTCTTCTCATAGTCGGAGGATCTAAAATATAAACCTAGCTTCCCTTCAGACAGGTGGCTTCTCCCTTCTGCCAGAAGAGCCAACACTTCCCAAAGATCTCAAGGTTCCCAGGTATTAGACAGCTAGCTTTCCCAGATGACTCTTCTAAAAAGTTGGCACTCCATATTCAGACTGCCTGGTACCATCATCCCACCCACAAAGTTGTTCTTACATTTGCCTTATAAGAAGGAAAAGCAGCAAGGCCCTCTCTTAGAATACTAATATACACTGGGTGTCCAGCAGAGCATCCTGTCTCTAGAAACCTTTCTGTTGGTAAAATGGGGAGGATATTGGAATCTGTACCTATTCTTCTTGCCCTTCTCTGGACTTTAAGTTTCCCCACTGAAGCTTTTTCTTTAATCCATTCTCTTGTAAATTCATGCAGAATCCTTGGGCATGGCATTAGGCAACAAACTATGTAATAGTTCCCCTAATGTTTCTGCTCACAGCACAATTTGAGATCCACTAGGTTGAGATTTGATCTGATTTCCCAAGTCTTTCCTTTCTCAGAGTTTGGGTACTTCCCAGATGTGGAGATAAACCTTGGAAGCCAAGGTTCACCAAGAAGCCATCCATGGAGCTTTGTGATGATGCATTTTTTATTTGAAGATCTTCATAAAGTGATTTGCTAGAACCATTAAAACATAGGATATCTAAAAGTAGGTAGGATCTCCTGAATAGAGAAAGAACTAGGACAGAGTTCAAAGGACAGAGCCAATTCGAAGTTGAGGGTTTAATCTCATGCTTATTAATATCTTGATGATTGGTAAAATATACTAATTTGATATAAGTTATCTATAATTTAACTAATGTATATATAGTGTGCAGTACAAGAGTTGTTTTTTGTTTTAAAGAAGCTCATGATATGTATAACTGTATTATGCATTATGTGTTTATATATGTGATACCTATGGACAGACACAGAAACCACACTGGGGAAATTTTCTATATTAAAAATAAGAACCCAACTGTGATTGGAACCTGACATGCATGTGTAGCCTCTGGAAAAGGCCCTTCTTTGGGTCTTTTCTCTTGGGCCTGCCTGTTCTAAGCACTTTAGGAATATTGATTCATTTATATTTCACAACACTGAGAGAGATACTATTATTATTTCCACAATACAAATGAAGAATTTGACATACAGAAAGAATAAGTAATTTGGCCCAAGGCCAAGTGATAAATCCTGGACTCAAACTCACTACACCGCATTGTACTTACTGCTTCTCAACAGGCAGGATAAGAACATTTAAGTCACACCTTCCATTCCTATGTGGTTCCTAAAGGGCCAAGAAACTAAACTTCACTGATCCCAGAACACCAGGATGACCTTGACTTCAGAACCGTGGAGGTTTAAAGAGTGACTACCTCTGAGAGGTTACTATCCTGAGAGGCTGCAATAAGTCTCAACCATGCTAAAAACTCTATCTATGTAAACTAAGGATTAAATTTCCTGTCCCCCACTAAAGTGGCACCACAAAGCGAGTGGCATCCTTGGCATAAACCAATGAAACATCAGGTAGAGGTCCCATGGTATAAACATTTACCAAGTAATCTGGATTTTGGCCACAGCTCCATTGGTAGCTAAATTTCCTTGGTTAAAAACTAAGGGGATAAGACTAGGATGATCAGACTCTTTTTCAAATCTCCAGAGACATATAAGAGCCTAAGGTCCACGTGTCAGATGAAACCATTGGAGAAACAGGCCAATCACCTAATGATAAAATAGAATGACTTAGTGTTGAGGAAGACATTAAGAGCAGTCAGCAGGTAAACAGGGAATAGTCCCACACTGGGCAAAATTTGCCACACTCACTGAAGAAGGGAAATTCTATGAAAAGAGAAATAAATGTCTCCACTTGGCAGGATGGCACAAACTTTCAGAAAGGAAGGAAGAATCATTAACTTACATGGCATACAGATCTTATAGTGAGTTAGAAAGTTGCCTTTCCCTCTTCTACGTCCTCTTGGTTTTCTTTTTGGTCAAGGGCAAATCTGGGAATAACAGGTCTTATCCTAAGGTATCCAGAATCACTGATCTAGTAATACCCACATTGGGTCAGGTGAATGCAACCCTAAGTATTAAAACAAATGCCCCAAAGTAATCCCATCTCCTCCCAGACAGTAGAAAATGACAGTAGGTATTTCTATCTGAGTTTAAGTCTCTAGTTCTTTATTGAGAAAAGGGAAAGGGGATGAATTTGGGCCAAGTCCCAACTCTCCCTAAACTCTCTAGGTGCTCTGAGCCACATAATCTAACCTGTTTATCGATTTCCTCACATGGGATATGAATTCAAAGTGGGTAGGCAGTAGTCCCTTACTTATTCCTGAGAGTCAAGATAGAAGGCAATGATATTGCTGCACCACAGGGCTGAACATCCCTGGGCAAATGACTCACCTTTTGGAAAATCTGGTCCTACACTGTAAAATGGCATTACTAGTACTTGCATGTCTTTTCACACAGAGCTTCTGTGAATGCTACAAGTTTGAAATGGCAAAGCTTATTATAAAGAATATCATATACAACAGAAGAAGATTATATTATTGCTGTGCTTACCTCAGATTAATAAATTCGGGGGGTAATTAGGCTTAATTATTTATTTTTTAATGGAGGTACTGGGGATTGAACCCAAGACCTCATGTATGCTAAGCTTGCACTCTACCACTGAGCTATTCTTCTCTTCATATAACTAACTTTCCGGCCCTCACAACCCTGACAACTTCCTGTTACCCTAACCATCTGAAATTCTTTTGAGCATGCCACTTCCTCTTATAATCAATTGCTGACCCAGGAATAATTTTCCCTTGTATCTACTCTTTTCAATATTAAGAAATTAAGAAATTATTTCATCCAGAAGGAAGCAGGATCTGAAGGTTCTGGAATAGCTTTTCTTCAGGTACTTCACTTCCTGGTATCAGCTGACTGCTTCCTAGAGCCTTTGCCAATACACAAGAGTCAGCAGGAGGGCCTAGGCAGTCTCCATTCAATCCTACAACAGTGATAGTCTCCAGGTCCTCAGACAACAGTGTTCATGAAAATTGGCTCAAAATCACAATAAATTCACAGATACTGATATTGAGAATTTGTTCATTAACCCCAACAACAAATACTTAACACCTACTATATTCAAGAACCAACCCTCATCATCAGAACTGTAAAATAAATGCTACTACTCCCAAGCTCTGTAACTTCAACTAAGGTACTTTACCTTTGTGTGCCTCAATTTTCTTATCTGTAACATGAGGATAATAATAGTACATCTCATGGGGTTAATGGGAGTATTAAATGAGTTAATGCCAGTAAAAACTCTTAGAACAGTGCTTGGGACACAGCAAGCATCTGGGAAACATCCTGGGTAAAGAGGCCCTTCCTTGCCCAGCTAGAGCCGAGCAGAACGCAACTCTGATCTTTTCCAGCTCCCAGGGGCGCACGCAAAGACCACCACCCGCTGTCGGTGCAGCCGAGAGACTAGGCTGTGCCCACCCGCAAGGCGAGCGCTGGGCGCCGCGCAGAGACACAGCGCCGCGTCCCAGCCAGCGGGACATCGCACGGTTGGATCTGCGGCCAGACAACCCGCGGCCCTCCAGCCGGTCTCCCGCAAGGGAACAAAGTGTTTCCGCAAGACAACTTCCCAGAGCTTCCAGGCCCACCCGTCCAGGCCCCAGATCCCGGGGCCCTGCGTGCCCCTCTCACCGGCCGCCTGGGGCCGAGCGCGGGACACACCCTGGGCCGGACCCGTGCTCAGACGGAACCTGAGTGCGTGGGACTTGAGGAAGCCGGAAGGATTAATGGCAAACCCTTGCGTTGCCCCATTGCTCCAGCGCTCACCAAGTTTCTCGGAGTCGCTGACACTCTTCTACTCAGACCGCTGGTTGTGTCCTACTCGGTATGCGGCGGTAGTCACTGCCTGATCAGCCGCCCGTACCTAATTCTCCTGGAGCAGATGACCCGTTAGAAAACCGAGCAGATCAGAAGAGTGGGCAACATACCAGAAGGGGCGGCTCTGCGCCTGCGCCCGAGAGTCTGGGACCGGCAGGCTGGGCTCCGACTCTCTTGTAGGTTTTTGCAAAGCGTAATATTGAGAGATTCAGAAGTTGATGCTAGAGGCCTGAGAAAACGGATTTTCGAAAAGTCCTGAAGACCTTAATACATTCTACAAAGTATAGTCCACACTAATGATTTATAGTTTTATACAGCATACCTGGAGAGCTGGTTGAAGTACAGCTTCCCAAGCTTCGCACTCATTGGTTTGAGGAAGGTCCCAGGAACGCTGCATTTTCAGGAGGCATCCCAGATAATTCTAATGCAGTAGTCCTCAGACCACCTCTGGAGAAACAGGCTTTTTTGCACAGTCTAGATGCGTAAATGCCATTAAATGCAGGACATTTCTCAAATTCCACCAAGAAACGTGAAGGTAAATAAAATCAGGATCCTACTCTGATCATGAAGATTTTTTAACCTATGTTTTATCCCAAGAGTTCTATAGTTTTATTATTAAATTTAGATATTTGGTATACTTTGAATTAATTTTTGTATATGGTGTAAAGCAAGGGCACAACTTCATTATTTTGCATATGGATATCCAATTTTCCCAGCACTGTTTGTTGAAAAAGACTGTCCTTTCCCAATTGTATGGTCTTAGCACTAGCTGAAAATCAGTTGATATATACATGAAGGTTCCCCAAGCTCTCTTTTCTATTCTGTTGGTCTATATCCCTATTCCAGCACCAAACTCTTTAGATTACCACTGTGCAGCTTTGTGGTAAGTTTTGAAAGGAAATATGAACCTTCTACCTTGCTCCTTTTCAAGATTGTTTTGGTTTTGAGGGTCCCTTGAGAGTCCGTATGAATTTTAGGATGCGTTTTTCTATTTTTGTAAAAGACATTGTTGGGATTGTGACAGGGAATACATTGAATCTGTTTGAGTAGCACTGCCGTCTTAACAATATTAAGTTTTTCAATACATGAACATTGTGTGTCTTTCCATTTACTTAGGTGTTCCTTAATTTCTTTCAGCAATGTTTTTAGTTTTTGGTGTACAGATTGTATGCTTCCTTGGTTAAATTTATTCCTAGGTATTTTATTCTTTTTGATGCTATTGCAAATAGAATTCTTTAATTTCCATTTCATATTGTTCATGGCAAGTGTATAGAAATACAACTAATTTTTGCATTAATTTTATATTCTGTAAATTTGCTGAAATCATTTATAATCTGTAACTATTTTTGTAGATTCCTTAGATTTTTCTACATATAAGGTCATATCTGTGAACATAGATGTTACTTTTCTAATTTGGACATCTTTTATTTCTTTTTCTTGATTAATTGTTCTGACTAGAACTACCCTGTTGAATAGAAGTCACAAAAGTGGGCATCTTTTGTTTCTGGTCTTAGGGGGAAATTTTTCAATGTTTTAACCATTGAGTATGATGTTAGCTGTGGGTTTTTCATGTGTGGTTTTTTATCATGTTGAGGAAGTTGCCTTCTATTGCTAGTATTTTTATTGTGAAAAGGTATTGAATTTTGTCAAATGCTGTATCTGTATCAATCGAGATGATCAGGTGCTTAATTCCTTCTAAAGTGGAAATTATGTATAGATTTGCAAAGTTTAATTATATCCTCAAATATTCTACTTTTTTTTTCCTCTTCTCTTCTCGGATTTCAGTATGTATATTGGTACATTTGATGGTGTACCACAGGCCCCCAGGCTCTGTTTACTTTTCATCATTCTCTTTTCTTTTTGCTACTAAACTGGATAATTTCAATTGTCTTATCTTCAGATTTGCTGTTGCTTTTTTTCTGACAGCTTAAATGTGCTGTCGTACTCCTTGTAGTAAGTTTTTTTAAAATTTCAGTTATTGCATTTTAAGCTTCAGAGTTTGTCCAGTTTCCTTTTTATAATTTCTCTTTATTAGTATTTTTATTTTCTTCAGACGTTGTTTTCCTGATTTCCTTTGTTCTTTATTCATGGTTTCCTTTACTTCATTGAAAATAATTAAGACAGTTGATTTACTGCCTTTTACTAATAATTCCAATTTCTGGGCTCCTCAGGGATGGTTTCCCTCAAATCTTTATTTCCTACAAATGGGTCATACTTTCCTGTTTCTTTGTATGTTTTGTATTTTTTTTTTTTTTGAGAATTGGTCATTCTGAGTATTATGTTGTGGTAACTTCAGAAATCCAATTCTCTTACTCCTCAGGGATTGTTGATTTATACTCATTGAGGGCAGAAGCCATTTGTTTGTAGCTCTTCCAGGCTCTTTTTGCAAAGTGTGTATATTCTGTTGTGTGTGATCACTGAAGTTTCTCTTCCATTGTCTATGTAGTCAGCCACTGATCTGACTAAGTTTTCCTTAAATGTCTGGAATGGATGAAGGAGAAGTACTATTTTTTTCAATTCCCTTAGGGAAGCCATTTCAGCCCTTTGGAGGTAAAAATACTGTTGGCCTCTGTGCTGGTTCCTCGGCGATCAAAAGCAGTGAACAGAAGTCAAAACATACAACTCCAATTTTTAGAATGCAAGGTCTTGATTACCCACCCTTGCACCAGCAAGCCACGCCAGGAACAAGGCCCACAGTCACCACTGACTGCCTGCCATAATGCTAGAACATGGGGGATGGTAGCCACCACATGGAACTACATGAAGTGATATTCACCAAAATTTACCAGTCTCTTTATCAATCTTTCCTCTGGACACTTCAAGTGTTTCAACAGACTCCAAAATTCCAAAAGAGTTGCTTCACACAATCTTGCAAACTCAATAGTTGTTTCCAGAGAGGGACCAATTCCTGGACATTCCTACTCATCCCTGTTCCATGACATAACTGCCATTTCCTTTTATAAATGATGGAATCAAGAGTGAAGTGACACAGACAGACACAAGACTAGAATTAAATTTTATGTTCTTTAAGGAGGAAGAGGTCTCCTGAATATAAGGAGTTTAAGCAATAAAAGGAGGTAAATTACTTGGAAGAAGAGGGACAAGAAAAAAATTTTTTAAATCTTAAAAACAGAAAAAATGATGAGCATACTTTCCACCTTTCTATGTGACTTTGGACTTGTGTGTTTATGATTTTTGAACTGCAGAGAAATTTAAAATCCATTTGCAAATAACTACTGTGAATTTTGAAATAGGACTTTTATGAATCTCTTCCAGACTTACCTTTAAGATTTTTCCTATTTGTATACCTGTTGCTTCATGTGAAAGAAACTTTCTGAAATTGAATTTAATAAAATCAAGCGCTCTTCAATCAACTACAAGGGATGATAGATTGACAAATCTGGCTATACTGTCTAGTGAAGGTGAATATGCAAACAAGATAAATTTTTGTCAGTTATTGAGAAATTTGCAGAAGACAAAAACAGAAACTATGAAGTTATTATTCATGACTGCAACACACTAATATGTAGGTAAGCTTTTTCATCTTTTTCCAAAAATACATTCATGTAATTAAAAATATCGGTCTACTATTTAAAAACTTTTTATAGACTGGAATTTCAAAATTGTAGAATAGATAAACAAGATTACACTGTATAGCACAGGGAAATATATACAAGATCTTATGGTAGCTCAGAGAAAAAAATGTGACAATGAATATATATATGTTCATGTATAACTGAAAAATTGTGCTCTACACTGGAATTTGACACAACGTTGTAAAATGATTATAAATCAATAAAAAATGTTTTTAAAAAAACCAACTTTTTGACCTGTATTAAAAACTTTTTAAAAAACTGGCATAATTATATATGGAGTACAATAAAGACTATTTCACTAGCCATTGTATTTTTCACTCCATTTCAGGATTATTACTGAAAAAAAAAATTTTTTTTCTTGTACAGAGGAGAGAAGTGCCAAAACATTATCCCCTCTGGATGTTAAATATGCATTGGTGAGGGTACCCAAGTTATCTCACTAAACAACATAAGTGGAACCTGAGATTATTCGGTTTTATGCAGGCGTTATTCTCTGCCGAGGAGCCGAAGGCGTGGGAGGATAAACAGGACCGCAGCTCCAGCAGGAAGACAGGCGAATTTAGCGCGCCAAGCTTGACCCTCGATTCCTAGGTCCAGATCAAAAGCCGCTGCCTTGACCGCTGGGACCAATGTGACTGTTACCATGGAGACGGCGGAGCAGTGAATTGCACACGATTCCCGGCGCCTCTATTGCGTCATTTCCCGTCGCCAGCCCTTGGCTCGGTCGCCCTGCTGGTATTAGCTGCGAGGCTGTTATCTAGTGGTAGTCAGAATTGTGTCTTCCGGAATGCTGCTTGACAGTACGCTTTTCCGTTTCGGAAAAGCTTTCTTATGGAGAATGCCCAGCTGTCAGTTAAGAGGTTGCAGCACCACCGCGCTCCGGACCGAGTTGTGGGAGCCTCTGGATGGGTCTAGATGTATCCTGGCAACCACCTGGGCTCCAGGTGAAGTCTCAAGTCAGATTTGTTGTATGCTTCATCCTCAGAAACTTAGGCTTTTAAAAATAGGAATGTCCCAACTGTAAATGGAACCACCCAAATAAAATTGAGAAGATGCTTTTAATTAGGAAGAGTATCTCAAATTCTGTATCTACAAATTCTATTCAGAGAAGCCGGGAATCCAAGTACCTATCATATGGGTCTTTTCCACCATAACAGAGACAATACCAGAGGACCTGTGGGAGCAGGAGGGTATCTTTTAAGTAACTGATCCCTTTAACAGACCAATTTCATCACTATGCTTCTTTTTACCTTCTCATCACCAATATCACAAGGTTTTATCTGAGGGGGAAAGACACATGGAAAAGAGAATGATTTTCAAGATTTACTTCAAAGAATAAATTTGGACAGGATGTAGGCATGTACTTCTTGAAGTCCCTTCTTCCCTTTGAACATACCAATGAACAAGTAGATTGGGAAAGAGACAGATACTGTATCTCCCAGCCTCTTTCTTATTACCTTGCACTTAGTTTACAAAGTACCAGTTCATTTTAAGAGACTGGGCCTTAGGTAGAAAGGTAAGATAATAGTTCAGAGTTCCCTTGAAATACAACATTGAAGAATAAAACCAGAAATGACCTAAACATGATGGAATTGGTAAACTTGTTTTACTTCTTGCTATTTCTTCACAGAAATACTCTGCTCCCTTCTAAAATTCATTTCTATTTAGTTTCAGTTGACTTAATCAGTATAAGTTCAAATACAGCATAAAATATACTCTGAATTGTATGGCATTGCAACAATACAGCCAACCATGAGAAAAGAAATAGCAGCAGTGTACAGAAATTATGAAAGGAAGGATGGAAATAGAAAAGAATTTTTTTTTTTTTTAATTAGCGCAGAAAAGGTGATTTAATGGTTGGGGAGGAGAACAGTGCAATCATTACTCAGCCAGCAGAGTGGCGCAGCGGAAGCGTGCTGGGCCCATAACCCAGAGGTCGATGGATCGAAACCATCCTCTGCTACGGGGTATTTCTCTGTTTTCTCTTTTTTTTCCCTTTAACATTTGTCTCCTTTATAAACGTTATTCCAACTAAGCTATAAACACAAAAACCGAATCAATTTCTATATCTTCCACATTCAACCAATTAAAATTCACAAGTTTGGGAATCCTCCTCTAGTTTGGGTTCTTCTTTCCCATCTTACTTTGAAATCCCACCATTCCTCCACTAGGCAATTCCAAAACTCTTCTACCTATGTGAAGTGGCACGCTGCCCCAAATTGTAAAATTCCTTCCATCCTTGGTGTCCAGCAGAGGAACAACTGGAAATATTACTTCAATTGAGGTGGCCTTGTATGTTATATGCGATTTCATGGAGAAGGAAGTGACAAATGCCACATTTATTTCTATTATGTCTCCCAGTAAAAGGGTTTTCAAATTTATTATCTGCTTATGTTTTGATTAATTCCATACTACTAGTAAATGCAAATATAACTTAAACCAAAAGAATCAACTACCATACAGATTTGTGGTCCCATCAAATATCAAAATTTCAGATTTCAATATTTATACCTGAATTTATATATTTATAAATACCAATATTTATGTATTTGGTGCGGACTAGTATAGTAGGATGATCGAATAAAGATTTTAAGCGTAAACATACGTTATATTGGCATAAAATTCTGTGGACATACTACTTCAAGGAAGAGAGACCAACAAAATGGAAAATATCTGGACCCACTTTTGGACAGTGTGGCTTTTGAAGGGAACTCGTTCTCCGACTACCTTCAAATGACCTTTCTTGGAAGAGTCGTATTCAATCCGTGCTAATTTTATTGTTATTAGAAGGAATTGTTTTAGAACACTTTAAATGTTATTTGTTTCTGAATTTTTCAGGATGTTAGTCACATAGTTTACTCTGGTTTAGCATGAATATTCAGCCTCAAATTAAATCTCTCACTTCTTTACTCCCCTCCGAGAGCTCCGATCCCACTGCATTAGGTGAGGATCGTGACTGGAGAGACTGAGGGGGTGGAATGAGCTACGAACTAAGCCGGGTGCCTGCGAAGGGCTCAGGTTCAGGGGCGATAGACAAATGCCTTCAGCCCCCTCTGGAACCTCGAGGCCCCGCCAGACTGCGATGTTACTTGCGTACTCAAAGTGCGAACAAAGGGAGACCTGGATTCAGCCTAGGGGAGGCGACCCTGGATGGGGCCCGGAGGTGTCTGCGTCAGGAGCTTGTCCTCCCGGAGGCAAATGACTGACACCTACTGGCTGCAGAAAGGAAAGGGCAAATGAAAAGGAGAAGTGAGGGAATCCCCAACCAACAAATTCAACCTCCAGTGTTTCTGGCTGTTGGCGCCACGAACTCATCTGGGCTGCATGGGTCCACCTGTCAGGGTCTCCAGTCCTGCGCTCCCGCGAGCGCAGCCCCCAGTCACTTAGCGGGGCTTGGGCTGCACACCCTCCTCCGACTCCGGGAAACAGGCAGGAGGACGGATCCGTGCCTGGACCGGGAGCATGGACCCTCCACGCCAGTCGCTGCCAGATCCTGGAGACCCGGCGCCCGCTCCACTGACTCGGTGATCTCGGACCGCGCGCTACCTCTTGAATCCCTCTCCTCGGGCCTCGTTGCAACCCGGAGAGGAGAGAACAGAGGCCTGAGCGCCCACCTTCGGCCTCAAAATAGTAGAGCAAGCTACAGGGACTGCCGAGGTCCCACGTGCCCTCTGTTTTCACCTGGCTCTGACCTTCGGATGCTGGACCTGGAGGGTGTGGAGCGCCCCGAGACCCTTGCACTTTCCTCGCGCCGGGAACCTAACCGTCATCCGAACACTGCGCACTTCGACGGCGGCTGAGTCACCAGACGTGAGAAACCTCGGGAGCCGAAACCCTAAGTCTAAGTCACCGATTCCGCCTCGTTGCTCCTCATGGGCAGTTACCTGGGCAAGCCGGGACCCCCGCCATCGTCCCCCGCAGAGGAGCGCACAGACTTGTCGGAGAGGCCGTTGAACCGCCGGCCAACTCAGCCCCTTCACCAAGTCCACCGGGTTCAGCACATCCATCGTGCCCACCCTGCCCCGCGGCACCGACCTGCGAGGAGGCCACCGAACTGGGATCCTACCAATCCCACCACGTGGGTAGTTAATGAGGCTTGGAGGCGCTTTCCCATGAAGAGGTCCCAGAATTCCATCATGGGGCCTCTTCCCTCAGACTGGTGGGAAAGTTACTTCAAGCGCAGCGTTTGGTCTCTTCGGCACCCCAGGGCCATATGGAGCCCGGTGACTATCAAGATCGCTCCTCCTGAGCGGACAGCGCCCCGCTCCTCTTCCCCAGTAGAGGTAATCGACTGTGCAGGGTCCTCACTCTCTAAGAAGCCCTCAGATCCATGTGCAAAAGAGACAGTGCTGAAGGTCCTCCGAGAGTGCAAGAAAGGGAAAGTAAGTTTGGAAGAACCACCGTTCCCTGAGAGCTTGGACCTTAAGAGAAGGACTACAGAGACAAGGCCATCTGCATTTAAGCCTCTGATAAAAAATGGAGTCCTCACTTCTTTTGTGCCCAGGCCTGGGCCTCTAAAGAGAAGCCTCCGCCCCTGGAGCTCAGATCACAGCCTGAATAAGAGACCCAGTTGCTACTCCATGAGCTCCTTGGCCAGTATACACACAGGTGGTCCCCTTAGCTCCAAAAGAAATGCTATTACAAGCTCTTACAGCTCTTCTAGAGGTTTCTCTGAGCCTTGGAAGAGAAGTGTTCCCGATGCATCACTCCAGATACCAGAGTGGCCATTAAAAAAGAAAGAAAAAGGTCATCTGTCTCACTCTCCAGTCCCAGTGGTATCAGAAGAGTCCCTGGAAACATCTGGCTGTTCTGGGCAGCAAAATCAGATTCCACTGCTTCTATCTAGCCGTGGGGACCCGCTGTCCCTGACTCTACCTCCCCAGCCTGATTATGCAGCCCCTGAAGAAGATCTGGCCTTAGGAAGGAAAGCTGGACTCCAATGGAGCAACAAAGCCAGAGGAGTTATGACTGAGGTCACCACAGACTCTGTCCCTGAGACTCCATCTGCTATTCAGCCTTCTGGGCCTCTCACCCTGCCTTCTTCAGGCACAGTTCCAAGCCAGGGCACTAATCCTCAGTTGGAAAGCTTAAATAAAACACAGAAGTTGCCAGGTCCACTGGCCTTCCCACAATCCACTGGGGAGGCAACCAGTGTGGCCCACTCACCCGTGAAGACAGCAAGCATGCTGGCCCCACTGCAGTGCTCACAGTCAGAGCCCCTTTCAGGCACCTCTTCAGACTCAAATCGCACAGCTACTGTCATCCTTGTGACCCCTGTTTCTCCCACATCACCAGTCACTGACACCACACGGCCACCTTCAATCTCTCAGGCTGCTGTGCCCCGAGACTCACCTGTCGTAATGCCTGCAGCACCCACTATGCAAAGTACTTTGCTCGGACGGATGAGTAGCCCAGCTCCCCATCTTTCTGCATCTGCACCTCCCAGTGCAACCTCTGCTGACCCCATGTCAAAATCCATCTTTGGGCTTCCAACCAATAGTGAGATTGGAGACTCCTTATACTCCAGAATTTCAGTCACAGCTGCAGCATCTTCAACTTCAGGTATCTTAACTCCCACCTTCAAGCCTATCTTTGACAGTATGAGACCACTTAAAACTATGCCCATGATAGCTCCTGTCTCTTTCAAGCAGACCCCTCCTCTACCTACTCCTGCTTCTACCCATCTCTTCCATGGCCTGGTCAAGGCTACCTCTGTAGTCATGTCCACCATCCCAGTCTGCACATCCAAAGATTCTTCTTTTAAACCACCTTTGGATTTTGGTGTAGTGAATGTTACCAGTACCCTGGGCGACACTTACTCCATCCCTTCCGCTCATCACACTTTCCTTCTTGGAGCTACCTGTGCCTTGAGAGCTAACTTTTCCCCAGCCACAGGCTTCATTTTGCCACCACAACAGTGTCCTACCATTCCTACTGTACACACAGTCACCATCTTTAGCCAGGTTCTTTCCAGTGCTGTCCAGATACCCCCTACCAGAAGCACTGCCAACTATAGGGTTATTGGCAACCCTCTGTCACCTTCAGCCCTAGTAACCAGCAACCCTCCTGCATTGTCATCCAGGATCTCCAATTCAACCTCAGCATTCACAGTTCCCTTAGGGTCAAGCTCAGGGTCACCTTTCCCACCATCCCTGGGAGCCACTCCCCAGGTGACATTTGCAGCTGCATATGGGCAGAAGCAAGGGACCCCCCAACCATCCCTTGGCCCAAGCTTCAGTAGCTCTTTCATTTTTGGAAACTCAACAGTGGCATCCTCAATCCCAACACCATCTCTAGCCCAACCATCCTTCAGCAGTACCACACAGTCAGCCTTTGGTGGTTTGGCACCATCAGCTTCCACCTTTCATGTCTCTGCCAGCTTCCGGACGGAATTTAGCAGCACTCCAGCAAGTTTTCCCTTTGGTCAAGCTAATACAAAGGGTTTTGGAGTTGTCACCCCAACCTGTAGGAGTGGGGCTTGTGGCCCAGTGTTTGGTAGCACAGCCCCACGACCTTTTGCCTTTGGGGGATTAGTGACCCCTATGGACTGTGGGGAGTCTGGGATCAGCATGACTGTCCCAGACATGAGCTCGAACTCTGGAGCATTCAGCATTGGAGCAATGCCTAGTGGGACTACTAGCACCATCACACCCTCTGGAGAAGCCTGGGGCCAAAACAACCAGGGCTTGACCAGCCAAGGCACATATTTTACCTTGGGGAGGGCCAGCATTTCTGCAGGAAAAAGCATGTTTGGGGGCCCCTCCATGGCCCCCTTTGCTCAGAGCACTCCTGACCCTGGACCAGTTAAGGCAGGCAGCAGCCTTGGCTTTGGGATGCACTTTCCGCCTGCCCAGGGCTCTGTTGGGGAAGGATCTTTCAAATTATCAGCCCCTTCATTTTCCATTGGTACAAAATCAAAAACCCCAAAGAATAGGGAGCAAAGGCATTCCCGAAGGCATCATGCCCGCAAGAAATAATCTGTTCTCCGCCATTTGTACTCTGATTTGGACCTCAGTATAGTGAAGTGCCTTAGTCTCTTCTAATTCTCTAAAGCAAAAATACCCTGGATTTAAGGTTAGAGCTTTACACATTCACCTTGTGGGTCCTAATCTACATTCCAGAAGAAGATGGAGGACTAAAGTATCTGGCGGGGATAGCAAAATGAAAGAGTGAAACCAAATTTTGGAGATGAGCAGAGCCTTGCCTTCCCCTCCCTGCCTACCCTTCTCTATGTCAATGGTGAGCTTGGTCAGGATACTGCCTCCTGCTTTTTCTCTGGGAAAAAAAAGCATGCCAGGGAGGCAAGTATAGTCCATACCCTCTTGCATCTTTGGGAGGAGGAATAGATTCTCTCTAAATCTTAGCCTGCTTTTACGTGGCTCTAAGAAGTGGTTCCTTTTATCTGGCCCCCTAAGGAGACCAATTCCTCATTTCTTGCTATTTTGCTTTGCAATTCATTCTTGGAGAAGCTTTTAATGCAATTTGACCTTGATTCCAACTTTTCCTTGAGGATCAATTGTCAGCCCACAAGGGCACCCGTGGGAGGACCAGAGGAGGAAAAAACAGGGTGGTGCAAACTTGCTTCTTCCTTGTACGCCATTGGTCATGATTCCTCCAGTATGAGCCAGAAATTCTCAATTAGGGAACCGAAATTTCATTTAATGTTTTAAAAATTTGTGCCTTAAAAAAATCACCCTCTCCATTCACACCTCTCCCAGATAGGATAGGTAGGGCAGGAAGACTCTTGGGCCTGAGAAAAAAAGGAGAAAGAGAAGAACAGCAGATACCTAATCTGACCTCTGTTCTATAACCAATGGGAGGTCTATGAGTAACCTATAACCTATCCCTTAGCACTTACCATCCTGATGAAAAAGAAAAGCAAGAATGACTCACTGAATATATCTGTCTCCTCTTTTATGGATACCTTGGAAGAGATCTAATTGGAAAAAATATGCAATCTTAAATTGGTTGATAAAATAAAGTTATTGAAATAAGTCAATGATATAGGAATTACTGTTAAACTCATATCAATTCCAAGGCAGAAATATGTTCAGAAACTTGCCCACACTGCCCCCCACCTCCCCAGTTAGTAAAGGTTAGATTTGGAGTTTAAACCCTATTAGCTCCAAAGTCTGCGTTCACTTCTCTCTCACTATAACAGATCACCAAAGTAAACTCTAACCCATGTATATATGACTCTAAAAATCCGTGCATTTTAATTTTTAAAGATATTCTGCAACCTGAGATTACCATCTTACAGAGTTGGGGAAAGAAGAAAAGTGTTACATATATTCTACTTTTCATGATAATTTAACATTTATCTAGTGATAACTATATGCCCTGTGTTGTGCTTTGCACCAGACATTCAGAGGTGAAGGAAATTTCCTACTTTGGAAAGATTAGTAAGCGAGTGATTCCAAAACAAACAACTAGTACCAGGGGAATGGAAGCAGGGCAGAAGGTCATCTTATCTAAGACCTGAATTCTGTTTTAAGGTGTGTGTTCTGGGATCCAAGCGAAGAAGGGTGTTGCAAGCCAAAGATAAAGCACGTACACAGGCAGGTCTGGAAGACAAAGAAAATCTGTTGGGATAACTTCCAAGGAGTCAGACATGGTTGGGGAGAAGCAGGGGCAGATCATGGATATGCTTATAAACATAGATGTGCAGTATAGACAGGGTTCCAAACACAGTGGAGAGTCATGGAAAGATTTTAAGTAGGAAAGAGACAAACTTGAGTTTAGATTGTTCTAGCTGTCATGTGAGGGAGGAATCAAATGGGGACAGACTGGAGACCTGGAAATGTGTGAGAGGCTGTGGAGACACCAACAAACATGAAAGACATACATTTGAACTAGGTAATTACCTGGTTAACAACAACCAGGTAGTTAATAGTGGGCATGGGGAGGCAGTAGAGAGAGAAGGGATTAAGGAGCAGGACTTGGTGATAGATTGCACAGTAATGGGCAGAGGAAATAGGCAGCCAGGATCACTGCAGATCCGGTCATCAGGTGGGGCTTAGCTTTCTGATGTGCTTCCTTCCTTGGGCAAAACCAGCTTACGGTTGGTGGGGCTGACTTGCAGTTTAAGCTCAGTGGTCCCAGCTGTCATGTGGGAAGCAGAGCCTGCTCAGGGAAGCTGGTTCTGATATAGAGATGAGGAGAGTTTTGAGCAAAAGACAATTGAGTCTTTGACCCATAAACAGGAGGAACAAGGACTCACTGTCCCTCATTGATGTGAGGGAGGAAGATGCTTCCAGGTTCTGTCCCCCAATCCCATTCTCACAGCCTTCCTCCAGCAAAAATTGGCAGAACTTGAGAAGAAGGAGTGGAATATGTGTCCAGGAAAGCAACTGGTCTGAGTCACTAGCCTCTCTAGCGGGACTCAAGGCTGAGGGAGAAGATGGATTCAAGGGATGATAATTGGGGAGTATTTGTTCTTCTGAGAAGAGTTGGATCTGGGACTGGGGGAAACATGTCAGGGGAATCTCTGAATGGACCCAACCTGAGGTTTTCTCAGTGGCTTAGACTAATACTTTTTTTCTTTCTAAGGCAAAGGATTAATAGACAGCCCTGGGGAACTGCACATCTTGGACCTCCAACAGACAGAATAGCCTATGCAAGTGCACAGAAATGCAATTGATTTTTGTGTATTGATCTTATACCTTATAACTTTGATGAATTTATTTATTAGCTCTAATAGGTTTTTGTGGATTATTTGGGATTTTCTACATATAGGATTATGTCATCTGAGAATAAATATAGTATTACTTCTTCCTTCCCAGTTTGGATAATTTTAATTTTTTATTCTTTCATGTTTGCTCTGGCTAGAATTTCCAGTACAATGTTGACTAGGAGTGGTAAGAGCAGGCATCCTTGCCTTGTTCCTAATCTTAAAGGGGAAGACTTCTGATTTTCACCAGTGACTGTGTTGCTAGTTGTGGGCTTTTCATAAAGTCTCTTTATCATGTTGAGGATATTCCCTTATATTCTTAATTTTTTGAGTGCTTTTTTTTTCAGTCATGAGAGTTTGGGATTTTTGTCAAACAGTTTTTCTGCATCAGTTGAAATGATCATGTGGATTTTATGTTTTTATATTAATGTGGTAAATAATATTAACTAATTTTCTTATGTTGAACTACATTTTCAATCCTGGGATAAATCTCACTTGCTCATGGTGAATAATACTTTTTGTATGCTGTTGAATTCGATTGGCTAGTAGTTTGTTGAGAATTTTTGCATCTATGTTCATAAAGGATATTAACCTGTAGTCTTTGGTAGAATGCATTAGGAAGTTTCCCCTCCACTTCTATTTTTAAGAGGAATTTGACAAGGCTTGGTGTTAAGTCTTCTTTAAATATTTGATATAATCATCACTGGAGCCATCTGGTCCTGGCTTCTCTTTGAATGTTTTTGATTACTAATTCAATCTCTTTACTTACTCTAGATCTGTTTTGATATTCTTTATCTTTTTGAGTCAATGTCAGTATTTTGTATGTTTCTAGGAATTTGCCCATTTTACCTAGGTTATCTAATCTGTTGGCAAACAATCATTCACAGTATTCTTTTATAATCCTTTTTATTTCTGTAAGGCTGATAGTAATGTCCCCACCCTCATTTATGATTTTAGTTATTTGCATATTTCCTTTTTTTTATTTGTTGGTCTAGTAAATATTTGTCAATTTTGTTAATCTTTTAAAAAAACTAACTTTTGGTTTTGTTGATTCTATTTATTAGTTTTCTATTCTTTATTTTATTTATCTCTACTCTAATCTTTATTATATCCTTCCTTCTGCTAGCTTTGGATTTAGTTTGTTCTCAGGTTTCGTGACCTAGATATGTCCTAATTGTCTCCAGGAGCCAAGTATCAGCAAGAGGAGCGCACAGGAGACTAGTCATCCGAGCCCTGCTCTGTGGTCAGTTCCGTGATCCGCCCGCTGCCGGCTCTGGCTTGGAGGAGCTTCCAGTTTGCCTCCCGCCTTCCCTGCGTAGGAGGAAGGATGCTTCGTTCGGGGACTTTGATCTAATGGTTTTGGGTCAGAAATGGCAGTTTAAGAGAGGCCCCCCAAGAGGGAGAATTCATTCTGGTCAAAAGTTTTTCTTTTTTTCTTTTTCCTATCTCCGTGATGGGGGAGAATGAATTAGGAAGAATATGGGGATTTTTAAAAATTGTTACTTTTTGGTTGTTTAAGTTCTTCGTTGGTGTTATTTTGGGGGAGGGTTTGTCCCCAGAAGAATTTGAAGATACGGTTTCGTTTCGTTTTCGTTTTCGTTTATATCTTCTAAAAAGGAAGGCGGTGCCACAGTTAAGGGCCGGTTAGCTCAGTTGGTTAGAGCGTGGTGCTAATAACGCCAAGGTCGCGGGTTCGATCCCCGTACGGGCCAAGCCGTGCTTTTTCGATTACATTCGTAACACAAATGACGGTCTTTCCACTCTCAGATTTCAACATACGTATCTACATTCATCACCGTCTGCGACACAAACCTCTCATTTAGAATTTAAAGGCTTTTCAACAAACATTTTTAATTTCCCCCAAGGTTTAGGTCCTTCTTTGAATCCCATCTACGGGAAGAAGGCATAACAGTGACCCGGCAAGTGAAAGAGAGCCACTTGTGACTTTTTTTGTTTGTTTGTTTTTTCAATTGGGAAATTGATTCTTGCAAATAAGCAAGCGAACAAACAAACCTATTCGGATTATTTCAATTTAAAAAGAAATTGTAAAACCACAGACACTTTCTACATATCTATACTGGGGTCTTCACTATTTCAGAGAAAGATTGAAAAAATTTTCAAAGTGACACGTGTAAAAAAATTTTTTTTTATTAACATCAACAGTAGGAGTGAAGTAGAACTTTGTTTTAACGTTGTGAGGACTGACTGCACATACAGAAGGCTCATTGTTTTTAAAAAATGTTTAATTTTGGGGTAAGAAGTATATTCACATGTTTCAAAGTTAAAACATGTTAAATGGTACAGGGAAAAGTCTCCTTCTGTCCTATACTTCATCCACCTAAATGATCATTTCTAACTTCTATAGGTAAACTCTATGTATAGTTGCTTAAGTATCCTTTCCAATTTTCTGTACACAATTATTTATATAATTTCTTGTTTTCCCTTCTTTTCGTAAGACAGAATGTTTACATACCATGCTGAAACTTGCTTTTGTCACTTAACAATATAACATGGAATCTTTATGTTATCATTAAAGAGCTTTCAAACAGTACACTTGGAAAAATCAGAGCTTATTTTCAAAAAAGTTGGCATATTCAGCAGAAGTTGAATCTGAAATGTTCTGTTTGGATCATCTAAGAGAAAACATACAGGAGGAGGAGGCTTTGTGAAACTGCAGAGCAGGAGGGAAGATGACACTCATAATATTCTTCCACAACAGGGAACACAGCACAGAACACTGCCTAAACTCATGAGCATTCACAGAATCCTGAAATAGGGGCTCCTAAACGGTTTGATGATGAAAGGAAATTATGTATTAATTTAACACATATTTACTAATCTCACCGCTCTTCACAATGCAATCATTTGCTGTTATTCTGTGTGTGGTAGATGTTGAAGATATAATACACGAATATATTGTTTATTATGTATATAATAAATTGAATGTTGTTATGAATATTGTTATATAGAGAACATTTCCAATATCCAAAAAAATTTCATTATGCCCTGTGGTAGTCAGAAAAATGACTCCCAAAGATGTTCACATCCTAATCCTTGAAATCTATGAATATCTTATTGTACATGGTAAAAGGGAGTTTGCAGAGGTGATTAAGTTAAAGATCTTGAAATAAGGTGCTTATCTTGAATTACCAAGATTGGCCCAATGTAATCACGAGGGTCCTTCTGAGGAGTCAGAGTCAGAGAAGGCGATGTGCCACAAATGCACAGGTCTGAGAGATGCAGGGCTATTAGCCAAGGAGTGCCTGCTGCCTCTAGTAGCTGGAAAATGCAAAACAACAAACAAACAAACAAACAAAAACAAAAAACAAAAACCATATCCTCCTCTAGAGCTTATCAAGGGAATGCAGTCCCACTGATCCATTTTAGACTTCTGAACTGTAGAAGTATAAGGTAATGTATTTATGTTGTTTTAAATCACTAAGTTTGTGGTAATTTATTACAATAGCAATAGGAAACCAATACTGCCCTTTCCCAGTCAGTCACACCTCCACCCCAGTCCAGACAACTACAGATCTGCTTTCTCTCATGATAGTTTTGCCTTTTCTGGAATTTCTTATAAATCATGCATTATGTGCACTTTTGCTCCTGGCTTCTTTCACTCAGATATATAGATATATCCTTGGTTCCTGGCACAGATCTCCTGAAACCTTTGTAATTTCCTGAGTGATAAGAACATTAGGATAACCCTTTGTTCTATTGAGGTGACTCTGGGTGAGCTCTTGGATGGCTCCAAGATGGCGGCTGGTCACCAGAAAGACCAACCCAGAATTAGAAGGCTGGAATTTTCAGCTCCATTAGTATGGAGTTCAGGGAGCTTCCAGGTTGGTAAATACATCGACCACCCAGGGAGGGTGAGGCACCCCAACTCCACAAGGATAGAAGCTCCTGTGCTCAGGACGTTTCCAGACCTTGCCTGAAGTATCTCTTCACTTGGCCATTCATCTACATCTTTTAGCATATCTTCATAAACTGACAAATGTGCTTCCCTGAGTTCTATGAGCTTCTCTTTCAAACTGATAGAACCCAAGGAGGGAGTTGTTGAACCGTCCAATTTATAGGCTGTTGGTCAGAAGCATGGGTGGCAACCTGGGTTTTGTACTGGTGTCTGAAGTGTGTGTGTGTGTCTGTGTCTGTGTGTGTGTGAGACAGACAGACAGGGACAGAAGTGAGGGCAGTCTTGTAGGATTGAGTCCTTAACCTGTGGGATCTGACACTATCTCTGTTTCAGGTTTGAGTCACATTATAGGAAACCCAAGTGCTATCCCAGAGAATTACTTAATCTGGGGAAAAAACCTCCACACATCTGGTGAACAGAAGTAACCAGAAGTGAAGTGGTCTGTTAAAAACAAAGGAGACTCACAGGCAAGAAACAAACGGTGGGGAAGAATTTCCCTACCCAGCTGGAAAACTGGAGTTTTTCTCATTTTAATATGTACATATGCATATATATGAGGGAGAGGAAGGTTTCCTGATTATTACAAATTTTTTTCATAACAGTTCATATTTCTATTTACTTATAGTTGATTACACTGTTCCTACAGATTCAAGAATGGAGATAATAGGTAATACTGCTAAGACTTCATATATGTCAGGGACAGTCTTCTCCCCCTCCTGCTTCACCAGACTCTCGACTCTCCTCTTTTAAGTCTCAGCTCTTAGTTTCTTAGTCACTTTGTTCTGTTTTCCTCGTGTTGCTCCTTTCCCCTTTATTTGCAATTTTTTTTTTTTATGAAGTACTACAAAGTTTGATCTTAAGTTTCATCTTGGCAGGACCAGACCTGAATGTCACCCATACTTACCTTTTGGGCTTTTCCTCTACCAACCCTCTTCAGCTAAACTGGCTTTTTCTTTTTCAGAGTCCTGGGTCTCCCCTGTGGTTAAGACGCAGAGGGAGCATGACTCAGAGACTTAAAGCAGCGAGAGCCCTCTCAAGTCTGGCTTGTCTGGCTGCCTCTGCTCCCGCTGAAATGCTGTCTATTTTTTTTTTTAATACATTTCATGTGATACAGCAAATTGCCATTCTTCACAAATACCAGAAAATGGACAATTTCACGTAGGGATAAATAGCAACAGTTTAGTGTCCTAGAGAAGGATACTACCAGTGTTTGAATACCAGTCTATTTTGCCAAGTAATTTACATGTCATTTCAGTTAAGCCAACTGATAAACTTCATTGTTTTAGTCAACATGACTGTTAAGCACCATCGTCTCCTTACTGCATATTTGAAACCGAGAAATAACTTCCATATGAAGTTGTAAAAACTTCTAGAAGAGAAATGATTTGGCTGCCTATTTAAAGGGTCCAGTGGCTAAGAAAATTTTTCTTCTCTTAGCACAGCTGTGCACCTTTTGGATGAGAGCAACTAAATGAACTTGATAAAAATACTGAGAAGTAGTCCTGAAGGCTCTCCTGTTGATCAAAAATTCTTGAGAATGCATTGGTCAGAGTGAAAACTGAAATCCTCAAAGGAGGTATGAAAAAAAAAAAAAAAAAGAAAAGAAACTGGCTGG